>NC_139148.1:84316089-84698849 GCF_964270905.1 Leucopleurus acutus
GATACCTGTACTTACAATCAATACCACAGAGTTCACTCTGCTCTCCCCCCCTTGCCATATTTGTACCTGCCTTCTACAGTGAGACCCTGGTTCTCATTATCCACAGTATATTTACTTATTTGCTCATTCCTAGAATAGGCATAAAGTGTTTCTAAAATTGCTAATTGTAACACTGTGAAGAAACAAACCTACTTAACTAGGTTTAATATTTGTTTACAGTTCTTTTACTTTTTACCCGAATATATACAGTTAATATACTGTATTCAAATGTTACTTGGGTTGTTTGTTTTCTCTCTTTTTCCATTCAGAGTGGTGACATTATTTATTTGAAATAAAATTAAGTTCCTTTATTTTTGTTTGTATTCCATTTTGGGATCTCCGTCATTCTTGCTGATTTCATTTATTTATTTATTTGAATTTTATTTTTTTATACAGCAGCTTCTTATTAGTCATACATTTTATACACATCAGTGTATACATGTCAATCCTAATCTCCCAATTCATCACATCATCAGTCCCCCCGTCCCTTTTTCCCCTTGGTGTCCATATATTTGTTCTCTACATCTGTGTCTCACTTTCTGCCCTGCAAACCGGTTCATCTGTACCATTTCTCTAGGTTCCACATATATGCATTAATATGCAATATTTGTTTTTCTCTTTCTGACTTACTGCACTCTGTATGACAGTCTCTACAAATGACCCAATTTTGTTCTTTTTTATGGCTGAGTAATATTCCATTGTATATATGTACCACCACTTCTGTATCCATTCGTCTCTCGATGGGCATTTAGGTTGCTTCCATGACCTGGCTATTGTAAATAGTGCTGCACTGAACATTGGGGTGCATGTGACTTTTTGAATTATGGTTTTCTCAGGGTATATGCCCAGTAGTGGGATTGCTGGGTCATATGGTAATTCTAGTTTTAGTTTTCTAAGGAGCCACCATACTGTTCTCCATAGTGGCTGTATCAATTTACATTCCCACCAACAGTGCAAGAGGGTTCCCTTTTCTCCACACCCTCTCCAGCATTTGTTGTTTGTAGATTTTCTGATGATGCCCATTCTAACTGGCGTGAGGTGATACCTCATGGTAGTTTTGATTTGCATTTCTCTAATAATTAGTGATGTTGATCAGCTTTTCATGTGCTTCTCAGCCATCTGTATGTCCTCTTTGGAGAAATGTCTACTTAGGTCTTCTGCCCATGTTTTGATTGGGTTGTTTGTTTTTTTTAATATTGAGGTGCATGAACTGTTTATATATTTTGGAGATTAATCATTTGTCCATTGATTTGTTTGCAAATATATTTTCCCATTCTGAGGGTTGTCTTTTTGTCTTATTTGTAGTTTCCTTTGCTTTGCAAAAGTTTTGAAGTTTCATTAGGTCCCATTTGTTTATTTTTGTTTTTATTTCCATTACTCTAGGAGGTGGATCAAAAAAGATCTTGCTGTGATTTATGTCAAAGAGTGTTCTTCCTATGTTTTCCTCTAAGAGTTTTATAGTGTCCGGTCTTACATTTAGGTCTCTAATCCATTTGAGTTTATTTTTGTGTATGGTGTTAGGGAGTGTTCTAATTTCATTCTTTTATATGTAGTTGTTCAGTTTTCCCAGCACCACTTATTAAAGAGACTGTCTTTTCTCCATTATATATCCTTGCCTCCTTTGTCATAGATTAGTTGACCATAGGTGCGTGGGTTTATCTCTGGGATTTCTATCCTGTTCTATTGATCTATGTTTCTGTTTTTGTGCCAGTACCATATTGTCTTGATTACTGTAGTTTTGTAGTATATTCTGAAGTCAGGAAGTCTGATTCTTCCACCTCCGTTTTTTTCCCTCAAGACTGCTTTGGCTATTCGGGGTCTTTTGTGTCTCCAAACAAATTTTAAGATGTTTCGTTCTAGTTCTGTAAAAAATGCCATTGGTAATTTGATAGGGATTTCATTGAATCTGTATACTGCTTTGGGTAGTATAGTCATTTTCACAATATTGATTCTTCCAATCCAACAACATGGTATATCTGTCCATCTGTTTGTATCATCTTTAATTTCTTTAAGCAGTGGCTTACAGTTTTCTGTATACAGGTCTTTTGTCTCCCTAGGTAGATTCATTCCTAGATATTTTATTTTTTTTGTTTCAGTGGTAAATGGGAGTGTTTCCATAATTTCTCTTTCAGATTTTTCATCATTGTTGTATAGGAATGCAAGAGATTTCTGTGCATTAAATTTGTATCCTGCAACTTTATCAAGTTCATTGATTAGCTCTAGTAGTTTTCTGGTGGCATCTTTAGGGCTCTCTATGTATAGTATCATTTCATCTGCAAACAGTGACTGTTTTACTTCTTCTTTTCCAATTTGTATTCCTTTTATTTCTTTTTTGCCTCTGATTGCTGTGGCTAGGACTTCCAAAACAATGTTTAGTTATAGTGGCGAGAGTGGACATCCTTGTCTTGTTCCTGATCTTAGAGGAAATGCTTTCAGTTTTTCACCATTGAAAATGATGCTTGCTGTGGGTTTTTCGTATATGGTCTTTATTATGTTGTGATAGTTTCCCTCTATGCCTACTTTCTGGAGAGTTTTTGTCATAAATAGATGTTGAATTTTGTCAAAAGCTTTTTCTGCAACTATTGAGATGATCATATGGTTTTTATTCTTCAATTTGTTAATATGGTGTATCACATTGATTGATTTGCATATATTGAAGAATCCTTGCATCCCTGGGATAAATCCCACTTGATCATGGTGTATGATCCTTTTAATGTGGTGTTGGATTCTGTTTGCTAGTATTTTGTTGAGGATTTTTGCATCTATATACCTCAGTGATATTGGTCTGGAATTTTCTTTTTTTGTAGTATCTTTGTCTGGTATTGGTATCAGAGTGATGGTGGCCGTGTAGAATGAGTTTGGGAGTGTTCTTTCTTCTGCAATTTTTTGGAAGAGTTTGAGAATGATGGGTGTTATCTCTTCTCTAAATGTTTGATAGAATTCACCTGTGAAGCCATCAGGTCCTGGGCTTTTGTTTGTTGGAAGACTTTTAATCACAGTTTCAATTTCAGTGCTTGTGATTGGTCTGTTCATATTTTCTATTTCTTCCTGGTTCAGTCTTGGAAGGTTATACCTTTCTAAGAATTTGTCCATTTCTTCCAGGTTGCCCATTTTAATGGCATAGAGTTGCTTGTAGTAGTTTCTTAGGATGCTTTGTATTTCTGCATTGTCTGTTGTAACTTCTCCTTTTTAATTTCTAATTTTATTGATTTGAGTCCTCTCCCTGTTTTTCTTGATGAGTCTGGCTAATCGTTTATGAATTTTGTTTATCTTCTCAAAGAACCAGCTTTTAGTTTTATTGATCTTTGCGATTGTTTTCTTTGTTTCTGTTTCATTTATTTCTGCTCTGATCTTTATGATTTCTTTCCTTCTGCTAACTTTGGGTTTTGTTTGTTCTTCTTTCTCTAGTTCCTTTAGGTGTAAGGTTAGATTGTTTATACGAGGTTTTTATTGTTTCTTGAGGTAGGCTTGTAGAGGTATAAACTTCTCTCTTAGAACTGCTTTTGCTGCATCCCATAGGTTTTGGATCATCGTGTTTTCATTATCATTTGTCTCTAGGTATTTTTTGATTTCCTCTTTGATTTCTTCAGTGATCTCTTGGTTATTTAGTAACGTAGTGTCTAGCCTCCACATGTTTTTGTTTTTTATGTGTTTTTCCCTGTAATTCATTTCTAATCTCATAGCGTTGTGGTCAGAAAAGATGCTTGATATGATTTCAGTTTTCTTAAATTTACTGAGGTTTGATTTGTGACCCAGGATATGATCTATCCTGGAGAATATTTCTTGCACACTTGAGAAGAAAGTGTAATCTGCTGTTTTTGGATCGAATGTCCTATAAATATCAATTAAATCTATCCGGTCTATTGTGTCATTTAAAGCTTCTGTTTCCTTATTTATTTTCATTTTGGATGATCTGTCCATTGATGTAAGTGAGGTGTGAAAATCCTCCACTATTTTTGTGTTACTATTGATTTCCTTTTTTATAGCTGTTAGCAGTTGCCTTATGTATTGAGGTGCTCCTATGTTGGGTGCATATGTATTTTTATTGTTATATCTTCTAATTGGATTGATCCCCTGATCATTATGTAGTGTCCTTCCTTGTCTCTTGTAACATTCTTTATTTTAAAGTCTATTTTATTTGATATGAGTATTGGTATTCCAGCTTTCTTTTGATTTTAATTTGCATGGAATATCTTTTTCCATCCCCTCACTTTCAGTCTGTATGTGTCTCTAGGTCTGAAGTGCGTCTCTTGTAGACAGCATATATATGGGTCTTGTTTTTGTATCCATTCAGCAAGCCTGTATCTTTTGGTTGGAGCATTTAATCAGTTCACATGTAAGCTAATTATCGATATGTATGTTCCTATGACCATTTTCTTAATTGTTTTGTGTTTGTTTTTGTAGGTCCTTTTCTTGTCTTGTGATTCCCACTTAGAGAAGTTCCTTTAGCATTTGTTGTAGAGTTGGTTTGGTGGTGCTGAGTTCTCTTAGCTTTTGCTTGTCTGTAAAGCTTTTGATTTCTCCATCGAATCTGAATGAGATCCTCACCAGGTAGAGCTATCTTGGTTGTTGGTTCTTTCTTTTCAGCACTTAATTATATCATGCCATTCCCTTCTGGCTTGTAGAGTTTCTGTTGAGAAATCAGCTTTTATTCTTATGGGAGTTCCCTTGTATGTTATTTGTTGTTTTTCCCTTGCTGCTTTCAATAATTTTTCTTTGTCTTTAATTTTTGTCAATTTGATTACTATGTGTCTCAGCATGTTTCTCCATGGGTTTATCCTGTATGGGACTCTCTGCAATTCCTGGACTTGGATGGCTATTTCCTTTCCCATGTTAGGGAAGTTTTTGACTATAATCTCTTGAAATATTTTTTCAGGTCCTTTCTCTCTCTCTTCTCCCTCTGGGACCCCTACAATGCAAATGTTGTTATGTTTAATGTCCCACATATCTCTTAGGCTGTCTTCATTTCTTTTCATTCTTTTTTTCTTTATTCTGTTCCACAGCATTGAATTCCAGCATTCTATGTTCCAGGTCAGTTATCCGTTGGTCTGCCTCAGTTATTCTGCTATTGATTCCTTCTAGTGTATTTTTCATTTCAGTTATTATATTGTTCATCTCTGTTTTTTTGTTCTTTAATTCTTCTAGGTCTTTGTTAAACATTTCTTCTCCATCTTTGCCTCCATTCTTTTTCTGAGGTCCTGGATCATCTTCACTATCATTATTCTGAATTCTTTTTCTGGAAGGTTGCCTCTCTCCACTGCATTTAGTTTTTTTTCTAGGGTTTTATCGTGTTCCTTCATCTGGTATATAGCCCTCTGCCTTTTCATCTTGTCTATCTCTCTGTAAATGTGTTTTTTATTCCACAGGCTGCAGGATTGTAGTTCTTCTTGCTTCTGTTGCCTGCTCTCTGGTGGATGAGGCTACCTAAGAGGCTTGATGGGAGGGACTGGTGATGGGTAGAGTTGACTGTTTTTCTGGGGGGCCGAGCTCAGTAAAACTTAATCTTCTTGACTGCTGATGGGTGGGTCTGTGTTCCCTCCCTGTTGGTTGTTTGGCCTGAGGCAACCCAACACTGGAGCCTACCTGGACTCTTTGGTGGGGCTAATGACAGACTCTGGGAGGGCTCATGCCAAGGAGTACTTCCCAGAACTTCTGCTGCCAGTGTCGTTGTCCTCACAGTGAGACACAGCCACCCCCAGCCTCTGCAGGAGAACCTCCAACACTAACCTGTAAGTCTGGTTCAGTCTCCTGTGTGGTCACTGCTCCTTCCTGTTTCCCGATGAGCACCTTACTTTGTGTGTGCCCTCCAAGAGTGGAGTCTCTGTTTCCCACAGTTCTGTCAAAATCCTGCAATCAAATCCCACTAGCCTTCAAAGTCTGATTATCTAGGAATTCCTCCTCCCGTTGCTGGACCCCCAGTTAGGATGCCTGACGTGGGGCTCAGAACATTCAGTGCAGTGGGTGGACTTCTATGGTATAAGTGTTCTCCAGTTTGTGAGTCACCTACCCAGCAGTTATGGGATTTGATTTTTTGTGATTGCGCCCCTCCTACCATCTCATTGTGGCTTCTCCTTTGTCTTTGGATTTGGGGTATCTTTTTTGCTGATTTCCAGTGTTTTTCTTTCGATGATTGTTCAGCAATTAGTTGTGATTCTGGTGTTCTTGCAAGAGGGAGTGAGAGCACGTTCTACTCTGCCATTTTGAACTCATCTCTCGTTTATTTAATTTTTTGACTATGTGCAGTACTATCATGGTTCCAACATCAGAACTCTCCAAAAAAAGTATACTCAAGTGTAGTGACTCCCGGACCCATGTCTTCTACTCTGTTTCCTTCTCCCCATCCAGCCCACCCCATTCCCACATACCGCCTATAGGTAATGAATCACATTATTTTATGTTTGGTCCTTCCTGTGTTTCTTTTTGCACAAATTAGCATATTCACGTATATTTTACCTTATGGACATAGAACAGAGTGAAAACTCACTTATTCTCCAATTTAAAAGACTTGGATGCTCTCTTAAGTAATCTCTCTACCTGATTTTCAGTAGGTCTTCTCTTCCTGGTTACCTTTAGGACTTGAACACATGGGCATATTCTAATCTGCTTATTACAGAAAGCTTAGGCACCCATGTGGCTTTCCACCGTGGCCTCACTTAAGGCTAATGTTTTCAGTACAGATGTATACAAGCCAGCAAAGACTTGTTTGAGGCATAAATTGTCCAAATTACAAGAATTAAGCAGAATAAAAAATAAAAATCCAACTTTAACTTCATTCATAAAGTAAGAGATAAAATTATATAAAGGAAATAAAATAAACCATAAGAAATAAAAGTGCTTTAGACACATGTCAATTTTCTTCTATTGAAATAAATCATTTATTTTAGCAGTGGAAGCACTTATTTCAATATTAGAAAAATAATGCTATTTGTTTTCAGCATAAAATAACCCTCAGGTGGAATAGACACATTGATTTTTTAAAAATGGATTTCAAATAAATACAGTGTCATAATGAAAACTTACATTTACCAAAATATAGTAGTTACATAAGCCAGTGGCTTCCCAAGGAAAGAGAAAATTGCATTCCCTTCTTTTTCATTGTTTTTTTTTTAAATAAAATTTGTTCTTTCTGTTTGACTGGCCAATTTGATTGAAGCGTTTTAAAACTCAGCTAGATGCAATACAGATCCACAGGATTGACTTAGGAAAACTGAGCCCATATAGCACAACAGTTGGATCCACACATTAATTAGATCCAGAGGTAAACCTCAGCTTATTGTCACTGGGCTTCTGGGCTGAAGGAATCTAGAAATAGGACACTTTGATGTTCTGATTGATTGTCTATGATATTTGGTATGAGAGAGCAAGTTATGAGAAAACAGAACAGCTGTGCAACAGCTATAATCAAATGCAAATGTGTAGGAGTCTCCACAACAAAATAACAAAGACAGAAGAATGATTCCCATTTTGATCAATAATAGCCAGTCTTCCACCCTTGAAAATTTTCACACACAATAATCACTATTAAAGCTGTTTCTGTTTTGCTAAATTGAAACTTTCAGTGTATAGGTATGTTGCCTGATGGCATGCAGGCTCATGATAGAGTATTAATCATGCAGCTAAATGACCTGAGTCCCAACAAAATCATGTAAAATAACATCATCTCCTTAAAATTAATTCATTGGGAGAAATTTTTTTAAAAAAGAGATGTGGGGAGCAAAGTTTATGCTTGCTGCAGTGAAACCCTATTATAACAGGTCCACACTACAGCACTATAAAATATACATAATGCTGTTGGTGGTAAAAGTATTCCAGAGAGCTACTGGGTATCTGAGCATGCATTCAATTCCTTGGCTAATAGTTGCATCTATTCCTTATTTTCTGTCCCTGACTTTTATCCATTTTTTCATTAATGTCTACTGAGTACCTACTATGAGTCAGCTGGCTGTGCTATGTACCCTTTTGACTTACATCTTGCCTCCTCCAATGCATTCTAGATGTGGCTATTAGATCAATATTGTCAAAACACACTTTGTTTCAAAATCAGCTTCAAAAACTTTCCTTGACACCCTGTTGCCTACCAATATAATCCCAACACTTTCTCTTGACACTTAGATCTCTCTGCAATATGTTTCTTTCCAGCTTTAGCTTCCACATTTTCCCCACTAGACTGTAAGCTCCTTGGTTGCAGTTCAGTTCGTTCCAATGAAAATTCATTGAGTATTTACCATGACGAGTGCATGTGCTAGGCATGGGGATAACATGGTGAATATGAAGAATTCTTGTTATAGTGGAGAAGCCTGACACAAGAAATAAATGCTTTCAATATAACGTGGCTAAGTCCAATAACGAGACTGAGCAGAGGGTACTCAGGAAGCACAGAGGACGTGCTTGTAACTCAACCCGGGAATTGAGGGATGGCTTCTTAAAGGAGTGCAGACCCCAACCCTTATTCAACTTTACATTCCTCTGGCACACAGTCACTTGAATGCATATATCATCCTCGTGCTATAGTCAATTTGGAAGACTCATCTTCCCTGAACAGTTGTTTTTCTGTCTCTCACCTCTTTGCCTCGAATACCCTCTTTTTTGTCACCATCTTTGTCTTTCAGAGGTCCAGATCAAATGCCACCTTGTCCATGATGGCTTTTCTGATTACTGAAACCAGTCAATAAGCATTAGATAAGATTATCTTCTGTGACAGAAAATAATTAAGATGAGTTCAAAATGGACGATATTAACTATCTGTAGCAGTAAGTGAAGTGTAATTAGTGTGCCCACATCTCTCAAAGAGAGCTTGTTAGCCTATCCCTCCACTCTGAGCCTAAGATCTACATATTCAACTGCCAACTTGGCATTTCCATTTGGATTTCACACAAGCAACTGAAACGCAACCTGTCCCAAACAGAACCCATTATCTTTTCTATCTTGTTTGTCTGTTTCTGTTCCGGTGTCTCCTGTACCAGTGAATAGCATCACCATTCGCCCAGTTGCTCAAGCCAAATACACGGGATTCATCTTACATTCACTCCACACCCCTTATTCAGTCACTTGCCAACTTTTATCTATTCTGCTATCTAAATATGTCTCTCCATATTCTCTGTCACGACCCACTGTCACTTCTTGCCTGGAATACTACAAGAGCTTCCTGTCTGGTCTCCCCGCCTCCAGTCTTGTTTCCTTTCAAATCCCCCTCCAATCTGCAGGCAGAGCGATCTTAAAGTGAAAATATGATGTGGTCAGACCCAACCTTAAAACACTTCAGCCAATTGCAGTTGCCTTGAGGGTGAAGTCCAAAATCTTACAAGGCTTCTCAGGTTCAGTCCCATCTCTCAGCGCTCTCCCCATCACTCTCTCCTCCCCAGTCACGTGTTAGATTTCTTTCAGTTCACACTGAACTATATCTCACATCATGGCCTTCAGTCATGCTGTCTCCTCTGCCTGGAACACTCTTTCCTCCATCTTTGTGTGGGTGATTCTTATTTATCCTCTAGATCTCACTGCTTCAGGATGGCTTTCCCCAAATTTAAAGATAGTAGCTGTCTTAGTTTGTTCTCGATGCTATAACAAAATACCAGAGACTGTGTGGCTTATAAACAACAGAAATTGATTTCTCCAGTTCTGGAGGCTGGAAGTCTAAGATCAGGGTGTCCTCATGCTCGGGTTCTTGTGAGGATCCTCTTCCAGGTCACAGACTTCTTGTTGTGTCCTCACATGGTGGAATGGGTAAGTTAGCTCTAAGGAACTTTTTTTATAAGAGCACTAATCATATTCATGAGGGCTTTGTCTTCATGACCTAACCACCTCCCAAAGGCCCCACCTCCTAATACCTTCACCTTGGCCATTAGGTTTTCAATACATGAATTTCGGAGAGATGCAAACATTCAGACCACAGCTAATAAGATGATCCAGTTAATTCTACTGATTCTGGTTCCATACTCACTTGGCAACCTCCTGGTAATAATAAAAAGCTTACCTTACTATATTTTTATTCATCAGAGAAACTAAGACATTGTTTAATTCTTCTGGAATATTTTTTATAACCAAAAAAATTTTTTTCAAACCCTGACATTCTGGTTTATGCATTAATCTGTGTAAACTAAGTTAGATAACATCTCCTCCATCTTACTTCTCTCTAATATTACAAATCACAAGTAGAAATGATGCTGCCTTCCTCACCACTCCTACAGCTCTTAGCTTGTAGCTCCACTCCTGCCCTTCTCTCATACCTTAGGCATATTGTGTATGTCTCATCTCCTCTATCAGGAAGCAAGACTGTGGTGCTTTGTTCATTTCTGTATAACTAGAATGAATAGGTGCTCAGTAAGGATTTGTTAACTGTACTAAAACAATGCTATGGTTAGAAGTGACACATCTAACCCTGTTGATTCTACTTCTTAACTCTCTACTCAATGCGTTCTCTCCTCTCTAACACCACTGCCATTATTTTCAGGTCTCATCTGTTCTCTCCTGGGTTATTGCAATAGCTTCCTTACTGGTATACAGGTTTATAATTTTTTCCCTCCAACACTGCGTTTTCCACCCTAATGTCAGGATGCTTAAGCCACTTCAACACAACTTCCTATTTTCTTCAGAATAATAAACAAACTCATTAACATGGCTCCTAAGGACCTTCACGATTTGGCCCCTACTTACCTCCCAAGTCCTACTGTCCTTCCCTGCCCCCCACCCCCACCCTTTTCCTATTCTTCAATCATACTGATCTACTTGCTATTTCTTTATGTGCTCTGGTCTTTCATAACCTACATCTTTGCACATTTTGCTAGATCTGTCAGGAATAACAGAAATTATATCCCCTCTCTCTGGATATAATTTCTATATACACTTTAAGACATAAATCTAGAGACAGTTACCCTGGAAAGTCTTCCCTGACATGTCACCTAGGCTGTCCTATGCTCTTACTTTCTTAACATTGGCTGCTAATTTCTGTCATAGAACATACCATATCCGTCTCTCTCTCTCTCTAGTCACATCACCCTTCCTCTTAATAAACAAAATCAAACTGGGAATTTTTCAAAGATAGGCACCATGGGCATCCTGCTTACAATTGTATCTCCAGGGCATAGCACATGCCCAGTATGTACCAGGTGCTCAAGACACATCTGATGAATGAATATTCTAGGATGCTGGTGCTCTGGGCGAGGGATGAGCTGTTTCCAGGAAATTAGAATAGAACATAACCAAATGTACAATATTGAGACAATGAATCAGCAACCCTACTAAGCTCAATAGTTGATTGTAACATATATCTTCTAATAAGTCAAAGAATTTCATTACCTGCCCTCCCAACACAGTGTGGGAGGGGACTGGAAAAAGACATTTTATGTGTCTAGTGACTAAGAAAATAAGAACAGGAATAATAATAATAACAGCAGCCACAGCAGCAAAAGCAGTGATTTATTAACTGCCGACTTTGGGCCCAGGCACTATCATATGTACTCTATGTAGGTTACAACATTTAGATTTCACAGTAATTCTAGGAGGTAGGTACTATTATTTACAGTTCACAGATGAGAAAACTAAAGCTTAGGGGGTGAAGTGTTTCTGATAAGCTATATAGCTAATAAATGGAAGAGCTTTGGTTCAATCCCATTTCCATCTGATGAAAAACTCTAGGTTCTTAATTGCTACCCTGTGTTGCCTAGAAAAGTGTTCAACTTAAGACACAAAACCAGACACACAGACATACATAGATACATCCACAGCATTGCTGAGAATGTTGTAAGGAAAATCCAGAGCTTAACTTTCTTAACCAGTCTCCTTCCTCCTCCCTCCTTTAATTCTGAATGAAAGGAGTCTCTAAGGAGAGACCGGAATGGTCAATGTGCACATTCTTTTCTAACATTTGAGACACTGAAAATTTGCTGGGCTCTTTCCATTTAGGTTGCTTTCAGATTTTTTGCTAACAATTTTTCTCACTATGGGCTCTTGCGGCAAAGCTTGAAGGGGGAACACTGGCTACAGAGATGGAGGAACTTGCCTGAGGCCTCCCGAAGTGTTGAGCCCCAGACATGGATGAGAGGACCAGGGGTGGGGAGAAAGTTCAGAGTATTAAGCTGTTCCTTCAAAGTGGATGTTCTCCAGGCTGTTCCTTAAATAAGTCTTGGCTTAGAAACCTAGTAGGGAACTGCAGTCAAATCAATCTCTCTCTCTTTCTCTCCATCTTTCTCAGGGAGATTCCCAGCATGGGCCATATGGGCCACCTAGTCAGGGTAGAATGGGACACTGTTGTGTGCTAGGGTAGACACAAATTTCATTTCCTCTTACTCATTCAAATCATGCCTCTTCCTCAATATTCAACTCCCATCTTCCTTGACTGTTTTAATTTTCCACTTTCCTTTATGATTTCTCACTTTTGTATGTCAGTAATATACCAGAGATCAGGTATTTATGGCATCGCTTGAGTTACAGGATTTATTGTAGTGGAATGCATTTGGATGTAGGGAGGATTGCTAGACGACTGTAGTCACCCAGGAGGGAGGTGACCAGAATTCAAAATAAAGATTTGATTTTGGAAACAGAGAGGGAGAAAGGGCTGCAAGGGGCATTTTCTGGAAATCTTGCTTCCATATTCTATACAGCTTATTTTTTTTTTTTACACTATCATGGTTTAAAAATAAGATCACCTTAATTGAGAAAGAGTTGCTATTCAGACTATTGATAGGGAAATCTGGATGCACATGAAATCCTGCTGCAACAGATGATGCTAAGCATCCTGTTGTGTTAGACACCAGCAGCGGTGAGTCCAGCTTGATAGAGGCTTTAACTGCAGTCCAGCCTTCTTTGTATTTGTCTCTCTATAGAGACAGTATTTTAATATTATTTATTGTAACAAGAATTGCCCTGAAGCAATCAAAATATATCTGGGTGTTCCTGGGTTTGTGCTTTAGAGTCTAGACCTTTATGATGATCACTCATTTATTAATGTGCTAAAGAGGGGAGACTTTCTCATTAACAAAAGAAATGGCCAAAAAGGGTTGTGATGACAGTCAATCGGACCTTTTTTTTTTTTAAACACCTTTATTGGAGTATAATTTCTTTACAATGGTGTGTTAATTTCTGCTTTATAACAAAGTGAATCAGCTATACATATACATATATCCCCATATCACCTCCCTTTTGCGTCTCCATTCCACCCTCCCTATCCCACCCCTCTAGGTGGTCACAAAGCACCGAGCTGATCTCCCTGTGCTATGCGGCTGCTTCCCACTAGCTATCTATTTTACATTTGGTAGTATATATAAGTCCATGCCCCTCTCTCACTTCGTCCCAGCTTAGCCTTCCCCCTCCCTGTGTCCTCAAGTCCATTCTCTACATCTGCTTCTTTATTCCTGTCCTGCCCCTAGGTTCTTCAGAACCATTTTTTTTTTTTAGATTCTGTATATATGTGTTAGCATACGGTATTTATTTTTCTCTTTCTGACTTACTTCACTCTGTATGACAGACTCTAGGTCTATCTACCTCACTGCAAATAACTCAATTTCATTTCTTTTTATGGCTGAGTAATATTCCATTGTATATATGTGCCACATCTTCTTTAGCCATTCATCTGTTGACGGATACTTAGATTGCTTCCATGTCCTGGCTATTATAAATAGAACTGCAATGAACATTGTGGTACATGACTCTTTTTGAATTATGGTTTTCTCAGGGTATATGCCCAGTAGTGGGATTGCTGGGTTGCATGGTAGTTCCATTTTTAGTTTTTTTAATTTTTTGCGGTACGCGGGCCTCTCACTGTTGTGGCCTCTCTCGTTGCGGAGCACAGGCTCCGGACATGCAGGCTCAGCGGCCATGGCCCACGGGCCCAGCCGCTCCACGGCACGTGGGATCTTCCCGGACCGGGGCACAAACCCGTGTCCCCTGCATCGGCAGGTGGACTCTCAACCACTGCGCCACCAGGGAAGCCCCTATTTTTAGTTTAAGGAACCTCCATACTGTTCTCCAGTATGATGTGAAAGCATCAAATAAACTCCTTTCATGTGTCAGCAATGAATTCATTTTCAAATATAGGCTGTTTTCCTCTACTCACAGGTACTGAAATATGGCATTTCTTACAGGCCATTTTAAGTCCTAATTGCATTTCAACATTGAGGATGAAATCATTTAACCTGAACAGTATTTGTAGACAATCTGCAAACACATTTCCTCCCATGAAAAAAATATGTAAGAAGAAAAATGTCTAATGATTTTTCAAAAAAATATATTAGGGACCAGTGACTGAAAGCAAGAATCATAATCGAAAGATAAATCTAAAGAGCTGGAAAGAAAATAGAATTAAATTTTAAATAGTTGAATTATTGGACTCAGAAGTTCCTATTTCAGAAAGATTCATTCAGCTACCAAATGCTAATAATTATATATCTGCCTCCTCATAGTTGTGTGGCTACCTGTGACCAGTCATCATTAATACTGAGACATAAGTCAGATTCTAGCTCTGCCCTTTTGGCTGTCTTAAGCGAATTACTGGCAAAGTACGAATGCAGAGACTGCAAATGACTGGAAGAAGCGATGACTAGGGGATGATAACAAGTCAGGTGAGGCTTGGATAATCATAAGAAAGCAGAAGAGAAACATGGCAACATTTCTTCCTCTTTTAAATATGTCTCCCCTGGCTTGGGCTTTAGTCCTGGGCTCAAATTAAGAGACACAGTGAATATATATCAAAACAAACAAACAAACAAACTGCAAAATGTGCATGCTTTTTGATCCAGAAATTCCACTGTAGGAATTTATTTCAAGTAAATTAATAAAGATGCGGGTAAAAACAGAGTTGTAATGAAGTTCTTTGCAGCATGATTTGTTACAGCAAAACATTGGAAACAGCTTATAAGTATAGAAAAAGGAGGATTGATTAAATAAATTATGGCAGATCCATGAGATGGAATATAAGGCAGCCATTAAAATTATGATGTAGTCTTTTTTATTGGAATAATATATGATCATAATTTTTTGTTTGTTTTTGTTTTTTTTGGCTGTGTTTGGTCTTTGTCGTGGCACAAGGATGTCTCTCTAGTTGCAGGTGCGGTTTTCTCTCTCTAGTTGTGGCATGTGGGCTTAGTTGCCCAGTCAGGGATCAAACCCCCATCTCCTGCACTGGAAGGCGGATTCTTTACCATTGGACCACCCAAGGAAGTCCCGATCATAATTGTTAATTGAGAAAAAAGTGTTATAAAACTACCCAAAGTCTGACTCCTTAAAAATATACATAGAAAAATCCCTGAAAAACGTACAGCAAGGCATTTCCAGCAGTTGTCTCTAAACAGTTTTTATTATGGTTGCTTTTTGTTCTTATTTTTCCTTTTCCCTTTTTCTTGTTTCTATGTTAAGATACTTCTGTCATTAATATGCATTGTTTTAGTCATAATATAAAATGAATACAACAAGCTTCATTTGAGAAGAATGATATGGTTGCCAAGGCAACAATAATTCCAGAAGTTTGGAATGCCCCTTTGTATGACTATGTGCAAGTTATACACCTCCCTTGAGACTCAGTTTACTCATTTGTGATATTGGAGTAACAACACCTATTCACAAAGTTGTTGAGAGGATTAATAAGGCAAAGTGTATAAAAGTGCCTGACATTGCCTTCAGCACATTGATGGGAGGTCAATATATACTGAATCACCATCTGAATGATAGGTCAACAATCTGTATTTCACACAAGGATTAACAAATTAGAATATATGCTGGAGTATACCACTTTGATAGCTAAAAAAAATCTATTATTCAAACACAAACAAGGTAGCATTTAGCATGGAATATAGTGAGATCGCTCTTAATCTGCTGTGTGAAGGGTAGGTAGAATGTGGACATTTGGAAGGGCATGACCAGCTAAACTCAGATTAATCCAGGCACCTACTTCGCCAGCAGAAGCCAGAGCCCATGACCTCCCTTATATGAGTGCAAAGACAGAGTAGTGCAACCATGCATGTTATGCTCATTCCTTGTGAAAATGGAAAATGTCAACTAAAAATAACTGTCTTTAAATACTACCATTAACAAAACCCAAGAGTTTTAAGCAAACAGATGTCTAAGAAGAAAGTTACTTTCTAAAACATAAGTGGGACAATGCAACCTGCCAAATTGCTATGTATTCAGTTTCTAAGACACTGATATTGGCAAGTTCTATATTGCTCTCTATAGGTAGAAACTCCAGACAATGAATGAAGAGCAAATGGTACTTTTGAGCCTGGGGAGGAATGGTTTACTCAGCCATTTAACAAATATTTATTGAGCAGGTACTATGTGGCATGCTCTGTGGTAGATACTAATGGCAATGGGATAAGATCCTCCCTGCCCTCATGGAATTTTCCATGATAATGGTGAACTAAGGTAGATGAGACACCAAGAAACCTGTTTCATTTTGTGTTCTGTTAAGAGTGACTTGCATATGCTACACAAGAATGCAGTGCCTTGGTTTCTTTCTATTCTTAAAATATGGAAAACAAAGCTACCTTCCTTGATGATAAAATATATGAATAATTGGAAATTGTCTCAAGCCTTTGTTGAAAAATGCTTTTCGGAAAATGCTGGGATGTTTTTCAGACAATATTTTGATACTTTCCTTTATCCTTGTTTCTTCCACTGAAAAGTCTTGAAAAGCAACAAATCAAAATGCTCTATTTGGGCTTCCCTGGTGGCGCAGTGGTTGAGAGCCCGCCTGCCGATGCAGGGGACACAGGTTCGTGCCCGGGTCTGGGAAGATCCCACAGGCCGCGGAGCAGCTCGGCCCGTGAGCCATGGCCGCTGAGCCTGCGCGTCCGGAGCCTGCGCTCCGCAACGGGAGAGGCCACAACAGTGAGAGGCCCGCGTAACGCAAAATGCTCTATTTTATTTAAGCCTTTTTCTCTTTACTTAAAACTTTGGAGTCTGTTTTTATTTTTTCTTTTCTCTTCCTTCCTCCCTCCTTCCTTCCCTCCCTCCCATCTTTCTTCCTTCTCTCCTTCCTTCCACACGTTATTCCTCTCCAGCCCCTATGTTTAAATACATCATGGTGGAATTGCAAATATGTAATTTGTTTATTTCTCTTTGCCCCCAAGTTGTTCCCCAATCGACTTTATTTTTCAAAAGCAATATAAAGGTTCATCTTTCAACTGGTTAATCCAGGCAAGCTGTTTGTTGGTTCTGTTCTCTCAACTGTTGAGTAATAGTTATTGGATTCAAAAGGGAGAGAGTTGGCTTGTGTCATACAGTGTGGGCCAGGTTCTTGTCTTGCACAGTTGTGCCAGTGCACCTGAAACCCCACCAGCAATGCATTCCTTTCTCTGTACCCTGGCACCTCTTGGCTACCAAGTCAGGTCCAACAGTGGCCATGGCTCACAGGCCCAGCTGCTCCGCGGCATGTGGGATCCTCCCGGACCGGGGCACGAACCTGTGCCCACTGCATCGGCAGGCGGACTCTCAACCACTGTGCCATCAGGGAAGCCCCAAGCCAGGTCCAACAGACTTCATTGATGACTTAGTGAAGAGCACACACTTATATTTGGCTAAAACAAGGGTGAAACTCATGTTTTAAAATTTGAAGTAAGAACCAAATTGTAGTTTACAAAAAAATGAAGGTCTAATCATTTAGCTCATTTGTTTATTATCATTTGCAAATTCCTTATGGTAGGCTACAGCCTCAACACACTTTGACCCCCACCCCTTGTCTGGCTTCAACTCGTATTATTTTCCTTCTTGATCATTACCCTTAAGCTACACTCTTTTCTAGAACATACCAAGCTCATTTCCTCTCCAGATCTTTTGCTCATGCCACTTGTTCCCTTCTCCTGGAATGGTCTCCTTTTCTCCAAATTACTTCTCCCTCTTCCCCACACCACCACCCGACCAGGCTCCGCCATTAACTTAACACTTATCCTCCAGCTCCTCAGCTCAAACTTCATTTTCTCTGGGAGGACTTCCCCGACTTTCCAGATTAAGTCCTCACTTTAAACACATTTTTATGAACTGAAAGAAAGCGATGTAGCTGAAGCATATGGAAGAAGAGTGGTAGTAGTATAGTTTCCAGTTGGAGAGGTAAGCAGGGGACAGACTAAGCATGACCTTGTAGGACTAGTTGATGATTTGGTTAGTAATAGTGTAAGAACAATAGAAAGCCAGTAAAGAGAATGTCAGTGATCAGATTTGGGTTTTGAAGAGATCACTCTGACTACTTTATGGAGAATCTGCTTAAATAGCAGAAAGGGATACACAACTGGTACCCCTGGTATACAAGGAGACCAGTTAGGAAGCTATTTGCAATAGTCTAGGAAGGAGAAAATGATGGCTTGGACCATGGTGGTGACCCTGGAGGTACAGAGAAGTTAGTGACAGATATATTAACAAAGTGAAATAAAATCAATAAACCTTCTTGAAGGATGAGATTTGAAGAATGAAGGAGAAGGTGGTGTTCAGGATTGTGCCTAGTCCTGGCTTGTGCAGTTAGATGGATGGCGGAAGACCAGCTTTTAAGGGTATTTGGGTGTGTGGAGGGAGTAGGGTCGAAGGTTGGTAAAAACACTTAAGGTTGTGGGCTGGCTGCAGATTTTAAACTAAAGTTTGTAAATTACTTTGTAGAGTGTTTTATTGTACTATTACAGCTTCATAATAATTATAGCTTACACTTAGTGAATAGGTACTTGTGCCAGGCACTGTTCTACATGCTTCACATATATTACATCACTTAAGCATCAGTAAATGATAATGTTAATGATTCCATCATTATCATTATCATTATTGCAATATATTGTGCCTTTCTTTCCTGGACAGAGTTAGTTAACACAAGCAATTTTTTCTGTCCAATTCTCCTTTTTATAGACTCCATACAGTAAAGTACCATATAGTATAGGCACATTCTTTAGAGAAATTACAGTGCAGTTGATTAGATTATAGCTATCTTTAGTTCTATTCTAATCCTGAAGGCATATCCTGGACTAGTGACATTGTTTAGCTTCTGACATTCCCATGCATGTAACCTACTTATAAATCTGTACTCAGAGTGGGTTATCTTCTCCTGTGTATTGATTCAGACTAACAATTAACTTCATTCTTATAAAGTGATTTTACCTGGCATTATCCCTAAATTTTCATGGTTATTTACTAAAGCCACATATGTACTCACTAGAGCATTCTTGCCCAATCTGGGACAAAGAGCTCATTAGGGTTAAAAATATAATCTCAAATTTTTGCAAAGTCAGCTCAGCAAGAAACCCAGCTGGCAGCCTTTTTGTTTTATTTTTAAAATTCAGTTTTATAAACTGAGGGCAGAAAGTCTCTTAGAGCTTTCTCTGGCCTAAACGCTGACAATTCAAGGACTTCAAAATGCTTACATATAGCTCATTTGGGGAACCTGTGAACTAGCTGGACTAGTCTACATTTGAAATATCAAGGTATAAAAAAATTTGCACAGGTATTTTGGAAATGGATTCAAATTGGCAGGTTACATGCTATTGTCACTTTTGATCAACAGCACCAACTTTGTTTGGAAATAGATCTTCTTTTGCCTATTAAGATGGGGGGGTAGTTAAAAAGGGAAAATGTTATTTGTATTGCACAAGAAAACATTAGCAACACAACATTGTAAATCAACTACACTTCAATTTAGAAGAAAGAAAGAAAGAAAGAAAGAAAGAAAGAAAGAAAGAAAGAAAGAAAGAAAGAAAGAAAGAAAGAAAGAAAGAAAGAAAGAAAGAAAGAGAAAAAACATCAGCAGATATCCATTGCACTAGACAGGCAGAAGAATCAAGAGTGTCTTCCTCTCTCAGCTTGATTTTAGGTGGAAAATCACTTGGGCCAAATCAAAACAAAACAAGAGTGGCATTAGAGATGGTATTTAGATTTTCTTGGAGACATGGAGCATGGAAGCATAGATTATTGTATAGGCTTTATGAGCTCTTCATTTGGTTTCAAAATCTATTGCAGTGATCTCAGAACTTTAACTTTTGTCAAGAGTAGTGAAAGAGAAAAGCAGGCATGACTAAAATAACTGACAGACTAAAATCCTAAGCAAGATTTGGGATATAGTACAGTCTGTGGGGCTCAGCTCAGCCTCACTAGCCACATTCACACCCATTTATAAAACAATCAGGAAAAAACTCCTCTAATGAGGGATTGCCAAAGAAGACACTTGATAGGATTTATATGTGAGGAAAGCTCTTTGATTCACAGAAGAGAGGATAATACAGGAAGCTGAGTAACTACAGCTGCCAAAAAAGGGGATAAATAGCAACTCACAATTGGATGATTTGCAATATACGGCAACAGGAAAAGCTGCCTTACTCTCTTCATGATGGCAGTGGCACCTTGGAGCTATCCACACCACCAAGGAAGAAAGCTGATGGAGCCTGAGAGGCAGCCTGTGCCCTTGCTCTGAAGTTGATTTGCCCAGTCAGTCAAATGCACGTGGGAGGTTTGACTTTGTCGTTCACACTGGTCCAGATGGTGCTGTCCAAAGCCAGAATCTCTGGGCCACAGGAGCAGCATGGAGAAGCTTTCAGCTCCCTGAATCAAATTCTGGCTCTTGCAGCAAGCAAGTCATGGAAGAGTGCCAAACTTTTCCAGCCAAAAAGCTACTGAATTTCGCTTTCTTTCTTACTTTCATCCAACTCTTTGCTTGAAATATTAGAGTTGTAAAATGTGAGTTATGAAGAATATTTTTCTTCATTTTCAAGACTATTTCTGATGCTTTGTATAATGACATCACCCCAAATTAAGTTTTAAAATAAAAGAAGCTCTTCATTTACATTTTTCTTCAAACTGCACTTGATTTAGAAATAAATGCTTGAGTTCAAAACGCAGAGTACAGCTTGTAAATCATTTTCTTTAACTGATAAGCCCATTGCAATTTTACATGGCATGCCAATTAGTACTGGCTGAACTCTGTCACTGGAACAGTGTTTACAAGTGACCCTTCCACACCATATCATAGGGATTTCGGTTCACATCTTTCAGAGCTGCCTTTGCCTTCCTTCTGATCCTATATACTTTGTCTTATGTATAGATGATTATCTCTACCAGACCACAAGCCCCTTTGAGGGCAGGGGATATGTCATGTTTATATGCCTCTACGCTTCCTCCTTTCAACCCAGCCTAGTACTCTGAGGAGTAAACACTCTAAAATGTTTGCTAGAATTGTATTTTATTTTCCAGTCACTTATTTCACCCTTTAAGGTAACACTTTTTTTTTTTTTCTGATCCTGCATCACAAGCTAAGAGAATTAAGTGTTTTTCTGTAGTGATGTCCCAAGAGCTTTCTGAGAAACGGGGTAATGTAAACCAGGTAGGAAAGGGATAGAAAAAGTGCTATCAAGTAGTTCAGCCTGGTGCCTAATGTTCATTAAGTTCCTTGTCACATTCTTTTAGTTTTCAAACATCTTCAGGGTCTAAGTTTATGAAGAAAGATTCATTTTCTTGGCTGGGAAGAGATTATCATTATTCTTTAATTTATCAAAATTAAATCATAAAATATTTATCATTATTGTTAACCTCACCAATATGCTGAGAAATTCTACAAGTCATACAGGCTCTTCTTTAGTTCAGACATAAGTACCACCTCTTTTAAGAAGCCTTCAGTGATTGTCTTGCCCCACATTTATTTCTCTCTTCTCTAACCTCTTATAATACTGTACAGCATAGCTTAGCATTTAGTATACTACTGGAATTATAAACTCTTGAGGGCAGAGCTATGTTAACTTTCTTCATTTCCCCAATGTCTCCTAGCATGGGGATCAGACTCTACAATAGTTGATACTTTATGTATATGATTCAGAATTTATATTCTCAGTCTTATCATTTTCACCATTAAATAATCCGTCTGATAATTCCATTTGGATGGCCCCATATTGTCTCCAGTTCAACATGCCTAACACTAAACTCATAAATTTCCTTAAAACTAGATTCCTGTCTTGACTCAGTAATTTTTTTGAGCCACATAGGCCTTAAACTCACTGTAACCTTTGACTCTCTCCTTTCTTTTCTTTCACATCCAATCATAGCTCTCAAATTCAGGCCTTTCAAATTTTCCTCTCCCTATTTCTATCTGCTGCTAATTTCCTAATCCAGCCTTTATCATCTGACACTTAGACTATTTCAATGATCCCCTAAATAATCTATCTTGAGTCTCAACTTCATCTACACCCTGAAAGTATGCCTTCACTACCAGATTTATTTTCTTAAAACTCTGTGATAGTATGTCTTTCTTGCTCAAAATTTGGCTTGCCATTGCCATTCAAGTGGCTTGTCACTGCCCTCAAAGGTGAAGTCCAAATTCCTTAGCCTGGTTTCCAAGGCCTTCTATATCTTTTCTAAACGTAAACAACTTTTCTAATTCCCCTATAAAAACAAGTGAATCTAATCAATGTCCCTAAAATATGCTCCACATATCCCCTTGTTTGTACCTTTGTTTCTGTTGTTCACACTGTTAGGAATGCTATTCATCTTCCTCTCTGCCAATGTAATTATTATTGATCATTTCAGGTGCAACCCCAGAGTTGAGCACAATGCTTGGTGCAATAATGATTTGTTGAATGAATTGATCTTTTCCTTTTTTAGGGTTTATGTTGCACTCATTATCTTTACAAATAATTTGACACTTAGCAAATTTTCCTCACATTGTTTAATTTTGATGTCTTTCTAGAATTTAGCCACAGTAGACATCTGACCCCTTCATTATTTCTCCTAGTATAGTCATATCAAAGTATTTATATGTTAAGATACATGTTATTTTTTTAAATTAATTTGTATTGGAGTATAGTTGTTTTATGTTGTGTTAGTTTCTACTGTACAGCAAAATGAATCAGCTATATGTATGCATATATCACCTCTTTTTTGGATTTCCTTCCCATTTAGGTCACCACAGAGCACTGAGTAGAGTTCCCTGAGCTATACAGTAGGCTCTCATTAGTTATCTATTTTATATGTAGTATCAATAGTGTATATGTGTCAATCCCAATCTCAGAAATATGGAATGCTTCACGAATTTGCATGTCACCCTTGTACAGGGGCCATGCTAATCTTCTCTGTATCATTCCAATTTTAGTATATGTGTTGCTGAAGCGAGCACGACCCCTCTCCTTTAGAGCCCTATATTCTTAAAGTCAAAATTGATATTATTTAGCATTTCTTGGTAAGACCTTTATTGTTTTCCAGGATATTAAAGTAATTGTCTTCTGAGATGATATTATGTGAGTATCCTCAAATTTTACATGGTTGGATGTAGCAAAAGTTAAATCTACTGTACTAGAAAAACCAACAATAGCACTCACAGATGACAGCATAGTTACCCTGTACTTTAGCTATCTTTGATAACTGAGCAACATATTGATTTGATCATTTATCAGTCAATTTTCAAGATAGTAAAAACAAAAAAATCAACCCTACCAAGTCCACATGCCATGTGAATTGTAACACAGAATATCACTTCCAATCTTTGTAATTTTGTAACTGAATAAAAAGGGAAACATATAGTTCATTCATAAGATACTTTGTCTATATGTTGCTAGCATCAAGATGGATGGCAACGTTCCTGCTCATAGAACAGGCAGCTTCAAGGTATCTATTCTGTCCTCACATTGGAACTGGATACTATTCATTTCAATAAGTACATATGCTCTGTGAATAATCAGAAATATCAGTAAGACTGAGTTAGGAAGTATAATTCCTTATTGAGAGGTTAGTGAGGAGAGGGGAAATAATATAATGTATTGCAATCCTTTTGGGACAGGTGATCCCCAACATTTATTTCTTGTTGTTTTTATAGATCCCTAAGAAACATTCTAGCTGATGCAATGAATAAAGATAAAGTGGCAAAGAATAGGGACTCAAAGTCACCCAGCATATAGAGTTCTAGAATTCTTGGCTTATATTTTAAATAGGTGTGTATGTGTGTGAATATGTAAGTGTGTGTATGTGTGTGTGTAGTTTGCATGTTTGCCCCCCCCAAAAAAAAGGGGAAGAAAAAGGAAAAGAGAAAAAGGGTCTTAGTTACAGTGTATTTGGTTGTAGGTCACAGAAGCCCACTAAAATTAGCTTAAGTGAAAAAGGGGAACTTTTTGTAAGAAACATGGTGTCTCAAGGAAACCCATGGTAGAAAAGGTAGTTTCCATCTCAGGGGTAGCTGGAAACTGACTGTCAAGAAACTGGGAAGCTTCTCTTTTTTTAGCACCTCTTTTCCAGATCAACTTTCATAATATCAGCAAATACAAAAGCATGGCCTCCTTACAGCTTCTGAATTTCTAATATTCTTGGTTTATCCAAATAGCAGAGGCTGACCCACATCTTTGCATCACAAGTCCATATTCCTAGGAGAAGAATCTGGTTGGCACACTGGAGGTAAATATTCACCCTCATCTGATCAGCTATGGCTTAGGGGAGGGCCCAGAAGAAAAATCAGCACAGATTAGGTTGAAGGTTTCCACATGTCCAGTCATCTTGGGCTCAGAGGGTGATGCAGTATCGAGTACATGGTACATATATAGCAGCTAGGGCCCACCCCTGCTGGGGGATTGCAGGAAATGGGGTTGTGAGATTGGCAAATACACTAAAAAGTGAATATTATAGCTAAAGATAGGGGATAGGAAAGAGGGAAGAGAAATAGAGGAGAAAGAAGCAGAAAAAGGGAGAAATTTAACCATCTAAGTGTTATATAGTCATTTAGGATTTAAAAAAAAATAAATTTATTTATTTACTTATGACTGCATTGGGTCTTCGTTGCTGCGTGCAGGCTTTCTCTAGTTGTGGCAAGTGTGGGCTACTCTTCATCATGGTGTGCAGGCTTCAGTAGTTGTGGCATGCGGGCTCAGTGGTTGTGGCTCATGGGCTCTAGAGCGCAGGCCTAGTAGTTGTGGCACATGGGCTTAGTTGCTCTGTGGCATGTGGGATCTTCCTGGACCAGGGCTCGAACCCATGTCCCCTGCATTGGCAGGTGGATTCTTAACCACTGTGTCACCAAGGAAGTCCCTGTCATTTGGCTTTGTTATAATACACAGTTCAGGGCAATTGCTATTTCTCATTGCTGTATTATTTATTGTTACTATTCTGTTTACATTATCTTATTGATATGACTTTTTTTTTTTTTTTAGCGGTACACGGGCCTCTCCCGTTGCGGAGCACAGGCCCTGGACGCGCAGGCTCAGCGGCCATGGCTCACGGGCCCAGCCGCTCCGCGGCATGTGGGATCCTCCCGGACCGGGGCACGAACCTGTGTCCCTTGTATCGGCAGGTGGACTCTCAACCACTGCGCCACCAGCGAAGCACGATATGACTTTTTAAAACTTCATATCGTGATGATATATTTGTAATTATAATTCAACAGCAGTTTATTACACACATAATATAATTTTCTATCCTAAATAAAACATCTAAATGAAAACCTAAATAGGCCTTTTATATACTCATTAACGTAATATGTAAAAATCAAGACTGCCTAGAATTCTATATGCAGTGCCCTACTTTGGTGAGGCACAGTTTATCAATTACCATGCAGTTCCGTTACATTTTTTTAAAGTGTCCATATCCATTAGCTGGAATTAAAATGACATATTTATAAGATTAAATAGTTTTGCATATAGTCCAGTAGCATCTATATTTTACCATGCTGGTGTCTGAAAATGCTTACTTTTCTTTCAAACTCATTACAAGTGTATTTTTAATTAACTAAATTGCTGCATCATCTTTCATTTCTTTTAGCAATATCCTTGGAGAGGTCACTATGAATTTTGACAGTAGACATTGAATTTTAAGAGCTCTTTCAATCCTGTGGGGCAAACAATCTGGCCTGATATAGGTCAGGTGACTGTGACATGTGGGAACAGGGACTGTAAGGCTGGCAAAATTTAGATTGGTGGTAGTTACAGAAAAAAAAGTAATAAAAGTTTTAAGGATAAAGGGTTTTTTTAAATAAATAAATTTATTTATTTATTTATTTTTGATTGTGTTGGGTCTTCATTGCTGTGCGTGGGCTTTCTCTAGTTGTGGCGAGCGGGGGCTACTCTTTGTTACAGTGTGCAGGCTTCTCATTGCGGTGGCTTCTCGTTGCAGAGCGCAGGCTTCAATAGCTGTTGCGCATGGGCTCAGTAGTTGCGGCTCGCGGGCTCTAGAGCGCAGGCTCAGTAGTTGTGGCACACAGGCTTAGCTGTTCCGCAGCATGTGGAATCTTCCCGGACCAGGGCTCGAACCTGTGGCCCTTGCATTGGCAGGCGGATTCTTAACCACTGCACCAACAGGGAAGTCCAGGGATAAAGGTTATACATTATAAAATACATTCAAAGGCAAATGTGAATTGAAAAGAGAGCAGATAGGCAAAAGAAATTCTGGGGGGCTGAAGAAGGTGATGATGAAGGCACTGATGAAATGATTGCACTGAAGCACTCGGCTTTATTCATTAGAACCAGGGTGGTGATGTGGATAAAAGTACTGGGCTGGAAGTTAAGAGACTTGGGTTCTAGTTCAGGGTGAGACATTTCTGGGTGTGCAACTTTGGGCAAGTCACTTATCTTCCCCGAGTCTCAGTTTCCTTTTTGGCAAAATGAATGGGTAGGAGGAAGTGGACCCTAAGGTACCTGCCCAGACATTTGATCCTATGACCTAAAATGATTCTTAGAACTGTAATTTTCGATTCTGCTAATCCATGCAATTTCGTCCTGTCAGGGGTTGGTATTAACAATTGATATGATCCAATGATATCTATAAAAAGACTGTTTAGTTTGCATATTTCCTTTCTTTTCCCTGAGGTTGCATATCTTTTTCATGCTGCCCTGGCTTCTCCTTGGTGATGAGAAAGGAATTTCATTTGCAGGAAGATGCTGAGGGAGGCTGGGTGCCTTGTGATGAATGGGAAGTTATGGGGAGGGTAGCAGCCTGGAACACGTTGAGTCCTATCTCTTTCTTCTGGTACTCTCTCACTGGGTAGTAATGGTGTTAAATTGGGGACTAGCATAATACAAGTTTGACAATCGTAAGGGACAGAAATGCAAAGCAAAGACGATGGTGTTATCAGGTGGCACCCTCTTCACTTCATCTCAGGCAAGCTTCAGGATCGGAGAAAAGGTTAAAAGTGTGATCCAATTTGTAATTTGGAGATAGAAGAATTCATTTTCTAATAGGAACGCTAAACTATATATATAAAAAGAAACTTTTATTAAAACAGTTCTACCACAGTGATTAAGAAGTAGAGCAATTTTCATCATGTAAATTATGTTTTTAAAGTAGATTTAAATAACAGTAATACTTTTATTCATGTTATACACCATTTAAAAGAAATAAATAATTTGGTTAAGTTCTCGCATTTTCACGAGGTGAAATTCTATCACAATCCTTGAGTAATTGAAACTGTGGTAATTTTTAGAACCATCCAATTATAGGAATTTGGTGCAATTATTTTTCTAATAAAGTTAGTTTTCACTTACATGTGTCTGTCATTTCCTGTTGATATGAGGATGTTTTAAAAGTCTTTTTCTCATGAGCTCTGGATATTATTGTACCTGTAGCAGGATATTTATTGACAATGTCAGATAAATGTAGAGCCCATAAAAGAAGGCATGATTATAAATTTTAGTATGCCTATTTATTTCTGTTTTTCTGCCAGTATCAATAAACAATTGTGAATACTTTTCTTTAACCTACTGACCATAGTACATTGAGTGGAAGTCTGGAATTTCACAAATAATTTAATGGAAACATTAATGCATGTGTATTCAATAGTAATGGAAGAGTAAAGATAGGATGAACTGGACCAGTGCCTCTTAATGTTCTGAGAATTATGTCTTTTTCTGTTTTGACAGGATGAAAGTTGAAGGAATTCAGGTCAGTGTGATCATGAGGCTTTGCCCTCTGTTCGCCCTTAACTATAGTTTTAAGATTAGAGAAAACTGTAAGAGCATCAGGAAAATTTAAAGTTCAGTTAATTATTTAACTGATCCCTGTCCAGACATTTATTCAGTGAGTCCACACATGTCCCAGGCATTGTACTAGGCTTTGGGGATACCAAGTTTAATTGACCCGGTCCCACCTCTCAAGGAGGCCACAGTTCCAGAATTAGACTCTGTATAATACAGGATAGACAAGTTTTACAATGTCTAGAGACTCGGTGTGTGCTGGGGGGTGGGCAGTGCAGTGAGTGGAAGAAGGAGGGGTTATAGGAACAACTTGTGACAATTCCCACCTCAGCAAAGTCAGTTTAATAACTCAGATCTGTAATCGATAAATGTTGTTTTGGAAAAATAGCTCCTTGCTCCTAGAATCTCCTGCTCCCTTTAAGGAGTTAATTTGCCTCATCTCCCAGGAGTGAGAGATGGACAAAAAGCAGAGTGGAACTTGGAAGCAAAAAGAGAAAGATCAATTTATTTAAGCCTAAAATCATGCTTTTAAACTATGGACCCCTGTGTAGAGATATTATGGGTCTAAATATTATTGCACTATATATCTAAAGGTTGGGGTTATTTTTAGTTTAATGACAAAATCTATGTTTTTAAAGGTCAGCCAATGAATTAAACATGTGTGTGGTAGATTTTTGCATTGCTCTACCATTTCAAGGATACAATCCAGTGGAGAAGGCGATGTGCCTGCTGTACAATGAAATCAGGTTTTGTTATCTAGTAGGCTTTCTTGAAAATTTATGAGGTTGAAAAGGAGAAAAAAGTCAATTCTGTTTTTAGGAGTAAGTGTGGGCAGTAGTTTAACACAATTACAAAACCGTCACCCTCAAAATAAAAACATGCATTTAACCACGGCAAAAATTACAGTTAACAATGTGCAGGCTCATTGAAACAATGAGAAACACATTGTTACAGAAACACATTGATCTGTAAATTAAATGCAGCTCTTTGAACTGAAGCCCACTGAGCAGTTGGAGGGGGCTGTGTGAGGAAGACCTGTCTCTTGAGTGTGTAGGGAAGTGGACAAGGAGAGAAGCCTTGACACCCGCAAACTTAAAGAAACCAGAATTGTGGTAAACGCTAGGTTGTAAAGGTCTGACAAAAAAATGATTATCAGTGACTCGTCTGTTAGTGACCAAGAAAATGAAGAAAGCTCACTTGAACAATATCAGGTGGCTTGAAAATATAGGATAATGTCAGAATAGTTTCAGATATTAACAATATTTTTATTTAATAGCCTTGTTAAAGATCGACGGACACTACATTCAGAGCTGATATCAGTTTTTTGTTTTTTTTTTTAAGTTACGATGACCACGAAGAACAAAGATTTGCCAGCTTAGAAACATGATAGCAAGACAAAAACCAAGGCCTAACCTGGACAGGTTTGCAATGAATACCATAGATGGGAATAGAATGCTTGTAGATACTGAGTGGTAAGGAAATAAATATAGGTAATATCTTCCTCTATCTGGCCCCTGCTAATTCCATTTCTCAACAAAAACAACAGCGAAAACAACCACAGCAATAAAAAGGATTAAGGGATGGCTCATTAAAATATGCAGGAGGGCAACATTGAAATGCAAGAAAAATAAAATCCAAATAGTACATCCCCTGTATAAGAGTATTAGAGAATGTTTGTACAAAAGGCATCACGCCTAAAACAGTACTTGGAGCAGAGGGTTAGTCTACAATACAGTATGGGAACTCAAGGGAGGCTCTTCATTAGCATTTATAAGAACTGTTTGATAAAAGACTGACTGAAGGGATTATCTAGCTCTGGACTATTGCTGGTTTTCAAGGGGTCAGAGGGTGAATTCAGCTAGAAGGAGTGGGCTATTCCCTCAAACAGGCTTTACCTAAAAAGGATTATCAGCAATTTTCACCTCATTTGTGTGAGAGTCACAGCAATGAAGAAATTTCCCCTCATGAAATGTCAAACCTTTTCCAAGCATACTATTTAATTATCACAGTCTAAGTTTCCCACTAAGAGCAGATCCCTGTCCTCAGAGAGTTAACATTCCAATACGGCCACTTTAAGGAGGAAAACACTGGCTATATTTTGAAGTACCTAAACAGTAGTAGACAAATAGTTTGCAATGGCCAATTCTTTGTGTAGGGGGGTCGGCAACTAAAGCATGGAGTTTCCAGAGCAAACTGGTACTCTTTGAAGTAAAGTGCTCCTATGTTTAAGGTAAATTACCTCTTCCAGGAAGACCATTTTGCACTCTAAAGAAGTAATTTAGTTCAAAGGGGAATCAATTCACTATCATTAAGCTTTTCAGGAGCTACATTTTCTATTAAAAGCAAATCCTGGATAAGGTAATTTGCCTCAATTAGATGATCACTTTGAATCCAGGAGGGACTATATTTTACTTACCTTACTCATAGTCATCAATTTTCTTCTGATTGCCCAGGTGTGTGTGGAAATGTGTTATGTATTATATACAAGATTAATAAAATAAGACGTGATCCCTTGTTCAAAATAGCATATGTTCGACAGTACCTTAGCACATGTCCCAGTTACTGCTAAACTTGGATTAAGTCCTTGGGACTTACACCCTGGTCTGTTGAGAATATACAAAATGTGGTCCTTCATTAAAAGGAGTTTATAAAGTTTTTATTTTTGACAGGAAGGCACCTGGGGTAGACAACATAACAGACCTGGTCTAACTTTCATGGATGCGGTAAGGACTGACTTTTTAACAACTATGAAAGTGCTTTAAATATTAAGCCTTACGGAACCGCTAATTACATTTATTATTTAAAAGGCATAATGGGAAGAAATAAAGCCAAGAAAAAACATGGGAAAATACCTACAATTAGTGCCAAATATCAGGTCTTCCGATGGCTAAAGAGTAAGTGAAAGTTACTGGTAGAAAATCTATTACTGCAGTGACTTAAAATGAGAATACAGGAAATGTGCTGGAGGAAAGTGAAAATCATTCAGATGCCACAATTTAAACATTAGGCAATGACCAGCTGGCCACCCTCTTGCCTCCCTGGTTCATAATCTGTCAATAAATCACACATTAATCAACACTTACTGTGCTTTGCCTATAGAACGATCAAAGTAGTCCTGTTGTTCTTTTCACAGCCCTTCTTACTTAGGGTGCATCACTGCACCTGAACTGCAAACAGATGGAACTCTACTTTGCTTGTAACCCAAGTCACTTGTCAAACATACTGTAGACTTCCATATATTGCAAATCTGGTGTTGTAAAAATTGAGATGGTAGAATAAATCGTTTCAAAGCAAAAGAATATTGGTTTTGTTATTTAGCAACACAGTATACCTAAGACATTTTCTACTCTAAGAAACAGAATTGGCTTCAACTGATATCCACCAACAACCAAACACCTCACCACCACAACAAAATCACACCTAGCTATGTTTTCATTTGGCCTTATTTAGCTTACACAGTATCTTAAATGCATTTAGGAAACTAGACAAAGAGAAAAATCTTTTCAATGCCTGAGTTTTTAAAAAATTCTTTCACTCTATGGTGTTATATACCTTGGCAACAATCATTTTGGTAACCTAATCACACAATCACACATGTTCACTGTTGCTGTGTTATAAGGTAACTAAGGAGAACTGAGTGGCGGCTGGAGATGCCTGACACTCTGGTCTGAGGGGCGGCCATTGGCTCAATGGGGGAGGCGGGGGGGGGGGGTCACGGATGGCTTACACCTGGGATGGACTACCAGCCACCACATACCAGAAGTGGAGTCTAAGGCAAACCAAGGACACACTGAGCAACCAAGAGTGTCTGTTGTATACCTGAAGCAATCTCAGCAGCAGCAAGTACCTGTGGTAGATTTCTAGGTAGAGCTGAGACAAGCATTCTTAGCTGAGACACCAAGAGGTGGTTAAAGCAGTATTGAAACATCCTTGTATCTGATTCGAAGGGGCAGAACTAGCTTGACAATGTATCAATGTATTTAAATAAGCTGACAATGTAATAAAGATATTATCCATGGAAAAAAAAGGTAACTAAGAATTTTCAAATGTGCTTTTTAAGCTTTGTTAGAGATACATTTGCTGATAGCAGATATTTTTATTTCTGAAAATAGGGAATTATCTTCATCAAAATAAATTAACCTAATTTCGGTACTCCTTTTATGGAAAAGTTCAAGGGCCTATGACCCAGAGATCTTGGCATAGAAAGATACTTTAAATTTATTTGTGTAGCTGAATTCTTGGCAGTTCTAACTGAACCTGGATTTAAAATACAATTGATTCTTGTTATTTGCAGTAGTTATGTTTTATATAGTATCGAACTATTGCTCCTAGGGGAAATGCAAGGTTAGGTTCCTGTGAGCCTTTGGTCATAACATTTTCATCAATTTATCAATATATAACCTTGTTTTATGTGTGTTTCTCTCTCCCTCTTTTTTTTTTTTTTTTTTTTGAGGTACACGGGCCTCTCACTGCTGTAGCCTCTCCTGTCGCGGAGCACAGGCTCCGGACGTGCAGGTCCAGCGGCCATGGCTCACAGGCCCAGCCGCTCCGCGGCATGTGGGATCCTCCCGGACCGGGGCACGAACCTGTGTCCCCTGCATCGGCAGGCGGACTCTCAACCACTGCGCCACCAGGGAAGCCCTGTGTTTCTCTTTAAATACACCTTATTTAACACATTTTGTTAACTCATTAACATTAGGCTCATAGCCAACAGCACTCATGCCTGAATGATGCTTACCTAACACATGTATTTTCTTTGTAAGTCACATTACAGCCTTTTTGAGCTTAGAAACACTTGACAGCACTTCAGCACTAGGCTTGGGTGCCATTTGAAACAGGAAAATCACCAACAAAACCCACAAAAAATGTAGCAACAAAGAGACTGAACAAAGGACACTTGTTTACAGTATGAGGGCTGAAATAAGAAAGCCAAGTGCAGCCTTGTTTGACTTCAGCGGGGAACCTGCACACTGGCGACTCAAATTTTTCTTCACTGCATAAGTCCTCAAATGACAGAAAATGCACAGCATGAGTTGAATTTGAGTTATGATTTACAAATAAATTTTAGCAGGGAAACAAATTCACAAATGTGCAATCTGCAAATAATGAGGAGCGATATTGCCTATTACGCAGTGACTAATTTTTATACTTCTGTTTTAAAATGATTAAGTTATTCTGTACTTGCCAAGAATAAATTGTTTAGAAATACATAGAATTTTGCTTAAGTTTCAAATGTCACCCTTGGCCATTCATTTCAGAAAATCAATTTGAAGAAAAGTTTGATTTTCCCTCAATTTAGTCAAACATTGTAGTTATTTCAGCAGCCTTAATCAGAAGCTCAATAGCTGAGATTATAAATCACAAAGATACATGGAAAGGCAATAACAGGAAGAGAAATCAAGGAAGAAAATACATGTGTAATGGAGCAGGACCCTGTGGGGGCTTCTTGGGACAGACCCCTTCCCTGTATCCTCTCCTTTAGCTCCTCTCTGAAGTACCTAGATAACAGTATCTGATGCACATTTCCCGAGTTGTTTTACAGGTGCTAAAACCCCCACCAAATGGAAGAGGTTAATTACTTGGTGACCTTGAGCACATAGCCCCCCAGGCCTACTGGAGACTGAGGATTCATAACGTTAACCCCTGTGACACTGCTCTGTTACCTCACCATCAACCAGTCAGAGAACTGTGCACGAGCTGATCACATACCCTGCAACCCCCCTCCCTCACCTGGCCTTTAAAAATGCTTCCCTGAACTCCATTGGGGAATTCGGGCTTTTTGATCACTAGCTGCCCTGGATTCTTTGCTTGGCACCCTGCGGTAAACACTGCACTTTCCTTCACCACAACCTGGTGTCAGTAGATTGGCTTTACTGTGCATGAGTAAGCAGACCCAAGTTTGGTTCGGTAACACATGTTCTCAGTATTGCAGTCTGTAGTAGACTTAAAGAGCTGAGATGTGCTTAATCAACACTTGTGATGGGACCTGACAATTTCAATTTTATTTTATTGTTTATAATTGAAAATGGTCTGAGGAACAGGATGAATGGAAATATTTATTTGAAGATAATAATACCATTAAGTTAACTCCAAGACATATTACAATGACATTATTTGGACCATGCTTTTGTAACCTCCATTTTGAAGTACTTAGGATTGGCCAATATTTAAGACATGAACATTTGATTCCCTATGAAACAAGAATGGTCTAACAGCCATTTTATAAAGTGTGCTCTGTTGAAATGTATCATTTTGTATTGCCAAGAGAGCATACACTTTGAATTGAAAGGGAGTGGGAAGAAAATAGGGAATGACTTATGCACGGTACTTTAAGCTCATGACAGAAATAGCTCAGGCAATATGTATGTGGTCACTCAAGAAACTTCAAAGGGGCTGGTGTGGGACGGAAGAAGAAGAAATATAAAGCTAACATTTCAATGAAAAAAATTTTAAATAGAAAATATTGAATGTGTAACATTGGCTGTAAAAAAAAAGATGAGAAGCAAAAACTGTAAATGTTTAAAAACAAAAGAGTAGAATTGGACCAACACATGCAGACAACTAAAGTCTCATTAAAGAGGCTGTTATTAGGAAGATAGATTGAACTGTGCATGATTACCTTCTGCAGCGGCAAGTTTAAACATCAGCAGCAAAGAGATGGGAGTGATTTGATCTCTCTCTTATCTTGGCTTCATCATATGAAACTCTGTAAACTCCTTCCTGTCTTCTGTTTTTGCCATCAGTCTGTGGCTTCATACAACAGGTTTATCTTCTAGGCCACATTTATGAAAAAAGAAAGGAACTGAAGAAAAAGAAAAATCAAGCTCTTAAAAGGATGCCAATTTTGTCTAGAAACTAACTAATTACAGAGATAACAGGATTTAAAAACTTGTCTGAATTTCTTTTAATATACTTAAAAAGCATACTTTCTATGACTGAAATGATCCCTATGAAAAGGAAAAATGACTTTTAGCACATTACATTGGGCCATAATACATGCTCTTGGGACTTTTGATACCAGTCATTAAGAAGTATAAGGACAAGCCCAGAACACAGTTTTGTCTGATAAGGTATGTCAAAATGTGCAGGCCCAGACGACTTGAGAGAAACTAGGGAGAACAGGCAAAGATATTTTAAAAACTTCTCACAAGACACTAGGGTTTTAGAAAACTGAGTGAGTTAGTTCCCAGCAGCATCCTTAGTTACAGTACTTGCCTATCTTAAAAGGATTCTTTGGTTTTATGTTAATTAAAGCGCTTTACCTCTGATAGTGTGAAAAGACTCTTATTCTCTCATTGGTCTTTCTATATGGTTCAAATGTGCAGAGAGTAACCACTAAGGTCTCCCTCATGCAGCAGATAGAATATGTGCTAAAATATAGGCCAGCAAAAACACTCCCAAGGGGTTTTTCACAAGTCTGAAGTTCTGACAGAACATTCAACTCTCCAGTAAAATATGTTTATTGATAGTTAACATTTATTGAGCACTTACTACATGCCAGGCTTTGTGTTAACCACTTTATATATATTAATTTGTTTAATTCTCACAACAGCCCTATAAGGTAGGTGCACTTCTTACCCACATTTTGCAGATAAGGAAACTCAGGCAAAAGAATGTTAAATAACATACCCAAGAGCACACAGCAAGGAAGTGGTGGAGCCATGATTCAACCCTAGTTTGTATTATTCATCAACCTGATCACAATAAATTAATTGATCAGATTATCTAGCTAGTCATTTTGAAAGGTGGTAAGAGACTAATTCTCAGTATAGATAAATTTTAAGGTGAGTGAGGTTGACAGGGATTATGGGATACTCCAGAGAATGGAGAGTGTCCACGTGGAGGACTGCAGAGAACCAAGAAGAATTATATGGATACTGAGTACTGAGAAACTTAAAGGGAAGAAAGGCAGTGCTCCAAAGGGGACTGCTAAAGGCACAACTTTCATAGCTTCACAAATTCACAGAGGCCCAGTTCTAATAATTACCATCAATATCAAAACACAGACATGCCTTAACATTCAGAATAGGTACAGAGCTGTGAAGCTGTGTGTAAAATAAAATCCTACTTCATCTCTGGATTCTCTTCCACCATAGAAGATAGTGGAGATGGTAAAAGAACTTTAGTGGGACATGTGGGCAAGGGGTAGGGTAGCTTCTTGTTATTGTGACCCCCTGGGTTAGGTGTGACCATCATGTCAACTGACTGAAGAAAGAATCAGGGAAGCTGCCCTTAATGAAGATCTTCCAGAGCTCTGCTATACCTTAACCAGATGCCAGTGAGAAGCAGGGTACAACAACTGGGTTTATCTATTAGATTGGAACTATCATAGTGTCCAACTGGGTCTGAGATAGAGAGTCATGATGTAGTAATTGTGTTAATAAATGAGTGCTTCACAGTTCTGTAACTGAGGATTTGGTTAAGACAAAGCAACCAATTTTACTTTATTCATTTCATAGAGCTGAGATTCTTTATCTGATTGCTTCACTTCAGGGGATACAATGGTATACTACTCATAGGTATGTAGGCACATGCACACACAAGAGCACACACACATCACTTACTTCTCTTCTCAAACTCTCAGTGACTATACGGTAGGTACAATTTATTTCCAAGCTCGTACTAAATGGTATAAAAAGAATCTTCATTTACTAACTTTGGATTGGAGTAACCCAACAATTTAAGATGTTAACAGGTCATAAAATTTCTTTTTACTTTGAGAGACAGTTTCCTCACTGTAGGATGACTGACACTTTAATTTTCATTTAAATAAGTCTAATTAGCCTTGGGCAGCTGGCAAGCTTTTTAGAATCACAGATACTCAGAGTTGGAAGAAACCTTAAGGGTAAGTCAGAATAACCACTCTTGACAATACAGTTCTTTCTGTATTATCCCACCCAAAACTCTGTCTTCCTTCCTTCCTTCCCTCCTTCTTTCTTTCTCCCTTCCTTCCTTTCTTTCTTTCTTTCTTCTCTCCTTCTCTCTTTTCTTCTTTCCTAAATTCATTTATTTAAATAATTTAGTGCCTATTACATGCCAGACAACTTCCTAAGTGATGCAGTCACAAAGATTAATAAGATACTGTCGTTGATTTTAAGAAACAGTTTAGTAGAGTTGACAGACATGCAGGCAGATCATTGTGCTACAGTGTGGGCAATAATAGAAAAAAATAAGAATATGAAAGGAACACATAGTACAGAGGAGAGAATGTTTAACTCTTTTGTGTAGTTGTAGTGGGGGTGAGCAGGGTTCAGACAAGGTTTCCCAGAGGAAGAAATGCCCAATCTGGGTTGTAAAGAGTAAGGTTTGCTAGGAGAGCAAATAGTGGAAAGGGCATAAAGAACAGCATATTTAAAAGGCAGAGAGATGAACCACCCTGGCGTGTTAGAAGAATTGTAAGGTGTCTGTCATGGCTTGTCATAGGTGGGGCGAGGTGGGGAGCAGGAGAAGCCAAGTCAGGAGAGGGAGAGCCTGAAGAAACTTGTCTTCGTGGACAAATGGGTAAGAGTCGTTAGGGGATTTTAAGTAATCTGTCACTATATTTCAAAAATACATTTTAGAAACTTTGAACAATTTTAAATGTATAAAAGTTCTTACTTACAGTGAACTGAAATCTTTCTCACTGCATCTTCTACCTCTTAGTCTTCATTCTCCTATGTGGGATCTTACAGAAGAAAGTTAACTGAATTCTTTGATACATGCCTTTCAAGTATTTACCTACGTATATGCCTTTCAAATATTTAACAATTATTTGGGTTAAACATTTTCAGTTCTCTTAAAAATTTATCCTCACAGAACTGTCTGCCTGTGAGAGAGGTGAGAAGGAGGCAGGGCACAACCGTTAAAAGAATGTCACAGCACTTGAGGATATGACAGAAACTGTTTAGGACCTACTAGGCCCAAGATGGCGGAAGGTCCGACTTCCAGTAGACCTTGAGCCTCATTATACGCTCATTGTAATACATTAGCATATGCTAAATGACACACCCACCTGCTCCATGACAGTTCCCAGGCTGAATATAAAAAGGCCAAGAAGTGAGCAGTGGCCCAATTTCTGGAAATCCCTGCCCTTTCTTCAAAATAGTTGGAATAATCCTCCCACTCATTAGCATATGAAACTACCCAGCCCATAAAAACTAACAACCCCATACCCCGGGACCACTGTCACCTGCTGAGAAGAACCACATTCTGCTTATGGAATGTGTATCTCTCTAAATAAACTTGCTTTCACTTTACTATGGCTCATTCTTGAATTCTGCCTGAAACCAAGGACCTTCACTTGGCGGCCCACCCTAGGAACTTTCCCGGGACCTGGGACGTAACCATTCTCTCTTGGCCCCTTCTCCTGCAACACCTAGAGGAAGAGAGTAGAGTATTTACCCACTGCCTCTTGTCTCCCCTTATTTGAAGGTAGCATTTGGCCTGAGAGGGCTGCTGAGACATTGGTGAAGGCCCTGATGTGAAGATTAGAAAAATGCACCCCATGCATCTGAGGGGATGTGGTCAGCATGAGATGGATCTAAGCTCACATGGCACTGTCCACTGCAGGCTGAATCAGAGGTGAGACAAAGCGGATGTGACACAGGGCACCAGAGGCAAATGCTCCAGTAAAGGTAAAGCTTAACCTGTTTCAACAAAGCATCCCCAAAACACAGTGGCCTAAATAAAAAAGTTTAATTTCTTAAGTGGAATCTGGCTAGTCTACAACAGTGAGGCTTCTCTGCTTGACAAGGTTGTTCAGGGACAGAGGTTCCTTCCATCTTGATGCTCTGCCACCTCCTAGGGCATTACCTAGACATCATGGTCAAAACTGAGTTTCTGGTACATCTGGTTTCCATCTCACTGAAAGAAGAGAACAGAAGGAGTCCAGGGTAAACAATTTCCTTTTAAGCAAGCAAGGCAGAAATTGTACACATCCTTTATGTTCTTATTCCATTGGCAAGAACTTAATATTGTGTCCACATTTGTCTGCTATGAAAGCTTTGAAATGTTGTCTCTAGCTGAGAAGCCATGTGTGTAGTAAGAAGCGGGGAAAGGAATTCTGGGGGATAGCTAGCAACCATATACCTTCAGTCATATTGAATTTTCTGTCCAATAAAACCAGTCAGTTTCATGTGTTTTAATATTCAAATTCAAACCAGTCCTGAAGATGCAAAAAAATCCCCGACAGGTTCAAACACAGCCAAAGCCATATGATAACCACTGTTCACTGCAAACAGCTAAAGGATCTCTTGGTTGATCTCAAGAGAACAGTGTGGGGTAACTCTCCTATTACTATCAATTCTATTAAGGGCTGTTAAACTATGCAAAATGGGCTGGGGAGTAAGATGCTCTCCTCAGTAGAGTACCATACCATTTCCCATTTGGCAGTCATTCTCCATGACTGTTGTTGATGCTTAGATTTCTTTATAATTCAAAGAATAATAGGCAATTCGAGGGTTTCAAGTAGAATTTTTTTTGTCACGTGTGCAAAACTTGAGAACTACTAATTTCTGACAACCCAAGTTGCAAAGGAAAAAAAAAAAAGTGCCACTACTGTCCTTGCACATCATTACTAATGGGGGCAGCTTCTGCCATGTCAGTGGTACGTCTGCTTTACTTGGGTAGAATCTGTGCCCCAGTGTATCATCTTCCACAGTTTATTTGTATCTCTATAATATGATGTCGTACATTGCATACATTGAGTTACGTGAAACATAAGGTGAGACAGACCTTTTGTTCCTGTGTAAGAAGAAGTATGTCTCTAAAGCCTTAACTGGGTAGTATGAGATGTTGACATTTTACCCCAACTTGACAGCCAAATCAATGTTATTGAAGACAGCCTGTAGGCATTTGTGACAGCCTAAGGATTAATACTCTTAGCCAATTTCAAAATGTTTGCCTCATATCACAGGCAAGGTGTGTTGGTTTCCTGGATTGGAATCAAAGCATTTTTGAGGCATGTTCTAAGCTATTCATGTTGCATATCATAGAATTAAAGTGGATCAAATGTCTCATCTGACCGCAATTGGCTGACTTCAAAACAAACTTCACTTATGACCTTAGGTTTTTTATATTGGTGAATAGATCACAAATGTTTTTTCATGCCTGTTGGACCCAGGAAAAATGGAGTTAAATTTCAATAGCAGAGGTTTGCATCCCAGATATATGAGTAGAATGACAAAATGACTATGAATAGAATACATGAGAAACATGACTGGCAGAAATAGTATTTGACAAACATCCATGAATTTCCTACAATTTCCCACTTTCCTTTGCATTTGTGTTGGAGTTGTGTGCCTGTTTTTGGTGAATGCACAGGGAGCATGAGTTCTCTGGACTGAGTCAGTAAAGACTTTGTATGCTTCCTCTATTCCTATTTACTACCACTGCAAAGACTTTGGAGGTCACGAGTTTCATATGGCCTAGCTACAGGGTGGAGTAGAGCTTCCTGAACCATTTTATGCTTTGTACAAATGGCAAGTAAACTAGTGACATAGCCAAACTTATTCTGACCAATACAAAATGGTTTAAAATTATCCGAAGACCAGACCAGTTCTCCATCTAGGTGATTGGAAAGGGCACTAAAAATATCCACTCTTGCCAATGCTGGGTGAAACTATCAAAGGGAAAGGTTTATTTATTAAAGGATGCCAGGAAACTATAAAGGCCAAGATGCCAACTTTGAGGGAAGATCATAATATGGAAAAAAGCATGAAATCTGGTCTGTAGTTTTCCAACGATTTTTGTTCTTGCTATATTTTTTCTCAGTGTCACGAGTTTCTAACCAATTCTGGAATTGGAAGTCAAGGTCATCCAGCAGTTAATGATGACATCTCTAATAGTTTATAAATTTAGACAGCTGCTATCAACAGTAAGTGAAGTTGAGGCACAAATCAAAACTGTATTCCTTTGTATGTAGAATTAGTGGTGTATGTTGGACACCTAAAATGATGTATGAGGAAGGGATCGGATCTAGCTAGAACTTGTATTTAAATTTCGTTTTTTTCCTAGAGGTGAGCTGAAGGGGAGCCACATTTCAGCCCAGGGAATGTTCATTATCTTTTAGCCATTTGTTTCTGCACCTCTTGCTGTAAAAACATCCTAAGCACAGAAAAGTGTTAATCAAATTTGTAGCAACAACTTCTTTGAGTCTGATTTACTTTAAATTGGAAACTGGTAGTAAAAGTTCAACTATAGCATATTAAAGAAAGTCATTATTGTAAACATAACCTTGCTTGCTAAGAAGTAATAAAATACTTGGCAGTCCTAGGTTCAGTTTATTTATGTATCCAAATCTTTTCAAATTCTCATGCATTTTTGGTAACTCTATTGTATGTCTTTACATTTAACTTACTCCAGACAGTCTTTGTCAGAAAATCCCATATAAGATCAAGAATCTGAGCTCATAACATTAATACGGTCACAAGATGAAAATACAACTTCATGATCTCCACCCCCAGCTACTTTTTTTTTCTTCCATTTGGCCATACGGTGCGGCTTGCAGGGATCCTAGTTCCCTGAACAGACCAGGGATGGAACCTGGGCCCTTGGCAGAGAAAGCACAGCGTCCCAACCATTAGACTGCAAGGGAACTCCCCCACCCCCAACCTACTTTTATCTCCATAAAAATGGGAAGCAATAGAATATCCACAACAGGAGAAATGATGTCATTTTATCTACTGAAGACACACACCTGGCTGACTGAATAACCTGCACTGCTGATATGCTAATAAGGTAGGATTTGACGGTGTAAATTCAGGTTGGCTACAAACTGGTCCCTGATAGAAAGAGAACTAGTCTATAAGACTGATATCTATTGGAGACTTTTTCATTTAATGAGTAATTCATTGTAATTAAAGGGAAAATAAAATAGCTTTCACTACTGGTCCCTGAGTGTTTATCCAGGCAACAGGGTACCTAGTTCTAGATCAAGGAAATTTTATATCTAGTTAGTTCCTATTCAAATATAGCATATTCTCTTGCCAAGGAAAAGATATAGCTTTTATTTCTTGTCTTTATCTTCCTTTTCTTTTTAATTTAAGTCTTTTTTCTTTTTCTTTTAAGCAGATGGAGACTTTTTGGGTTACAGATGTCACTGAATTATCTATGGACTCAACGAGGAGATAATTAGAATTTTACTTTTCGTCTGTGTAGAAGACTGAAGGATTATAAAAATCATGTAATAGGGGCATTTTTACAATCCTAATTACAGTTTTTAGTTGGGGTTGTTAAAACTTCCCAGTTTTCCTTACTCTAGATTCAAACTGTCGCAGAGATTGCATGTGGTTTTAGGTTTTCTATGCAAATACTGGCAAGATCTTTGAGTGTTCTTCACGTTTCCAAATTTAACTCTTTACTTGTTATGTTTACAAAAGGTTTGGGAAAGGATGATAATAAAATGTTCTTCTTCCTTTCTCAACCCTGCCTGAAAACAAACTCATTACAGGGGTGAAATGCACGATCAGTTACATGAACATATAGGCAGTGGTACAAAACTAGCAGGGTGGGTAGAAATTCACAATGGAGAAGTGTTTTGGAACATAAAGGTCAGCATTTAATTTAGCTGGGCTGTACATTCTTAATAATATTTATTGGGCTTTGAGTGATTATTTAATTCATTGCTTTTGCCAGGGTTTCTCAGCTTCAGTACAATTGACATTTGGGCAGGATAATTGTTTGTTGTATGAGGCTGTCTGGTGCATTGTAGGATGTTTTGTAGCATCTCTGTCCTCTACTCACTAGATGCCTATAGCACCTTCCTCCCTAGTTGTAACAACCAAAAATGTCTCTAGACATTGTAAAATGTCTCCTGGGGAGGAGAGACAAAATTTCCCCTGGTTGAGAAACACTGTTTTAGCGCAAAAGACACTGCAGTAGAAAACTTTGTTTTCTGCCAAAGAGTGGCAAACTTGGCATATTTGATATCTGGAAAAGATAATTTTTAACATCTCCTTCCTCTATAGGACAAAGTTATCTTCAGTAATGATAATGGAGTGAAATTAATGGCAAAGAGAGTGAGGATTTTCTTTTATTGATTATTGTTATTATTTAGAGGTTTAATGTTTTATGTGTAATCATGCTAGTAAAATATTTAAAAATGAATAAATATTATAATATGGAAAAGAAAAAAGTAATAGATTAACAGTTTTTTTCCAGTTTTATTGAGATATAATTGGCATTCTGCATTGTATAAGCTTAAGGTGTACAGCATAATGATTTGACTTACATACATGATGAAAAGATTACCACAATAAATTTAGTTACATCCATCATCTAATTTAGATACAAAAAAAAAGAAGAAAAAAAGTCTTTTTCCTTGTGACGAGAACTTACGATTTAATCGCTTAACAAATTTCAAATATACCACACAGCACTGTTACAGCCATCATCATATTCTACATTACATCCCTAGTGCTTATTTATTACTGGAAGTTTATGAGATATAAGTTTATAAAGAAAAATTAATAGAGTAATACTTTTACTTATACTAATGTATTTTTTAAGGGAAAAACATACCTACATATTGGTGTGTTGTAATAATAAACAATAAAATAATAATGTTATAGATTAATAACAGTTAAAAAACAATTCAATAAGAAGCTAAAATAGAAGGATAGATTTTAATCTTAAACATATTCGAATTCAGTAAAATATTTCATTTATTAACTAAAATTTCCACTTACCACACCAGAACACCAAATCCAGATACAAAATTCCAGTAGTCACATAGAATGACAGTATTGAAGCAGCTCAGGTCGAGTTTCTTTGCTGTAAACATCATTGCATTATCATTGTTTATTTTGAAGCTACTATTTAAATGTAGGAATATGCAAAAGCACAAGGGTTGGCGCTGTGAACTCTACCAAAAGCAAGCTCAAATGAATCTAAGCTGTTCTGAACCTTTTCTGGAAATGGATGCACATAAAGGGATCCGTGTGTGTCAGAAGCCAAATGGATAACTGAGAGTCCTTCAAGTTCATTTCCATGTCAGATATAATGTTTATTATGAGGTAAGTTATAGAAATAATTATTATTATTAAAAGTAACAAAACATAAATGATTAAATCTCAATAGTAATCATTGCAATTGTTTCTAACTTAGACCAGTGGTTCTCAACCAGGAGTGATTTCTGCCTCCCTGGGGACATTTGGTAATGTCGAGAGACATTTTTGGGTGTCATAAGTGGGGAAGGGCTGCATTCTACAATGCACAGGACAGGCCCCACCACCCAGCAAGAATTATCCAGCTCAGAATGTCAATTCTCAGGCTGAGAAACCGTGACTCAGACTGATCAAAGATTTTTTTTTCCCAGAGGAGTATTTTATCATTTTATCCCTGACATTGTTTAAAATTCAGGTGCATGGTGATAATAAAAAGCAGAGTGACTTTTAGTCTGTTTTATTATTGTCTGTAAATTTTCTACAGACAACGCACCTCCCTTATATTCTGTGTCTGGAGAAGACTTCTCTCACTGCTCCAGCATGGGTGAGATGTCCGATAAACAAAAATCCAGACATAGAGATATTTATGTGATTTTCATAGGCCTCACTAAAATATTCAATGCCATTAAACAAACTGGACTAATGAAACTTCTGAGAAAAATTAGCAACTCTGAAAAATTTCTCAATATGCTAAAGTTATTCTGTGGTGACATTCATCATGCTTTAGTGCTATGGGGTTTGGCTGGCCTTGAATGTTAAGAAGAACTTATTTATTTATTTTTTTAATGAATTTGGTTCCAACCAAAGCCTTTTTATTTATTTTTAAAAATTTATTTTATTATTATCATTATTATTATTATCTTATTTTTTGCTGCACCACGTGGCATGTGGGATCTTAATTCCCTGACCAGGGATTGAACCCTTGGCCCCTGTGATGGAAGTGCAGAGCCTTAACCACTGGGCCACCAGAAAGGTCCCAAGAAGAACTTACATTTAAAAATAAAACTCTTTTGAGATCTAGGAAGGTAGGGGCTGTGTGGCAGTATTGGTAAGAAACATTCACACTAATTAGTTATGTGAACTTCAGGGAACACATATTTCTTCAGGAAATAGAAAAAAAAATCAAAGATAAAAGCAGGCAGTGAGACAGATAGTGGCAGATGTGAATTTCACCAATCAATTTGCTTGTTTGTTTATTGTTCTGTTTCTGTTTTGTTTTGTTTTATTTTGTGTTAACTGGATTAGCCAAGACTGCACAAGGTTTTGCCCAGGGTATGTTAAAGATGATAAATCAAAGCCAAATGGATAATCTCTTATCTGATAAATTCCCATGTAATGAAACTGAATTCATTCTCTGGAGATGATACACTCATTCTTGTCTTTGTGTCTTTATTTTATTTCTCTTACTTTGGACACCCAGTTCACCTTTCCACCAGAGAAAGATGCAAATTCAATATTTTCCTTATGGCCTAGTTTGAATCAGACTTTAGCTGTTTATCTAACTTCCATTCCCTTGTTTTTGTTTGTTTTTACTTTTATACATTTTCATAATTTTCTTTGTGGGATTACAACTACCCAACTCTCCCTCCTCCCCTCCTGCAATGAGGTTGTAACCCAGACTTGACCAGTCAGAGCATTGCCTACTCTTAGCTACAGTGATTGGTTCACAGATAATAACATGACACAGACAGAATGACTCAAACTCACTGGAGTTCCTGAAATAATGGGATGTGAGCCTAGAGTTTCTGGCAGCCATCTTGCTACCATGAAGGGAGAGCCTTCATATGAATAGAGCCAATATGGAGGAAAGCAAAGCTGACAGATGGAGAGGAAGAGATGACAGCAATAGGCAATTATCTTGTTTGATTCTCTAGATGGATTTGTATTTGAAGTCTACACATAAACTTCCCATTTACCTAAACCAATAAATCCTTTTTGTGGAAGAAGTTTGTGTTGGTTTTCTGTTACTTGTTACACAGTAATTCATGACTACTCTCAGCACTTTCTTCCCAAAGTTTTCCATGACTATTTCACTTCATGTAATTTTTTCTCAGCTGTGAATTTGCATAATATTTATAAGTTTATATTATATACTCCAGCACTGATTATATACTCTTTTTTTGTTCTCATTAAATTTATGTGAATCCAGTCTCCTTCATTTAACTTTAATAATAGAAATATATTCATGGTTTATAAATTAGTTTTATATTCAATATTTTATTTAATTTATAAACTCATAGAGGAAAGACATTTTGCTTATATTCCTTTTGTATTTTCCATAGTACTCAGCATAGGTTTGTCACATGCTGGGTATCTAATAAGTAGCAGATTAATTCAAAGTTCCATTCATAGCTATCTTTCTGATCTGTGAACATCTGAGACACTTACAATTCAACAGACTACCAACAGCACATACATTCCTAGAGATAGTAATCTTGAAGTTCACAAAAATAAACAAGTGCAATTCGTCACAGACCAATTTGCAGAAATAGAGGAGGACCTATTCACTGGAGTGAGCTTTGGGAAGTCAGGAACCTTGTCATATTTGTCTTTGTGCACACCATCATCCAGCACAGTACCAGGAAAATAGTAGATGCTTGATAGAAATTTATTAGATAAATGAATGCATTGCTTATAGCATGCTTTCTGAAAGGATCGAAATGTTCTTTAATTTGCACTGTCCAGTATGGTAACCATATGTGGCTATTGAGCACTTGAAATGTGGCTAGAATGACTAACTGAATGTTTAGTTTTATTTGATTTTAATTAATTTAAATTTAAATAGCTACATGTGGCTAGTGGTTACTGAGCTCAACAGTGTGGATTTATAAGCTCAAGGAAGCAGCTTATGCAACACAACAAAAGGATGTCGTTGGAAATACACATTTAAGAGCTACTGCAGATTGTTTTTTTTTTTTGGAAGCACACCTAAATTACAGTGGTAGTCAAAGCAGTAAAGACATATCCTCTTAAAGCCCAACTCAAATATCACCTCCTTTGTGAAATCTTTCTTGACTCTGACTCCCACCCCATCTTCACCCTCATCCAGGTCAGAATTAATAAATTAACAATTCTTTCCAATTTTTCTTTGTTCAGACAATTATAAACAAGTTTGCTATGCTATATTATAACCAGTTTTACTTTTGCCCAAGTAATGAGCTAGATTTATTGCTTTTTGAGGGCAGAGACCATATCTTATTCTTCTTTACTCATTTAAAAGTACTTAATCAGTTCTTACTATGTCAGAGCTTTCAGTCCAAGAGGCAAAACATATCTTAAATATGCCTTAACTGTAACAGGTAATGAATGTTGTATGCTGTGGACTGAATTGTGTCCTTCCAAAATTCATATGTTGAAGCCCTAACCCCTAGCATGACAGTATTTGGAGATAGGATCTCTAAAGGAGTAGTAAGGGTTAAATAAGATCATAGGGTGGAGACCTAATTTGATAGAATTAGTATCCTTATGAGAAGAGAAAGAAACCCCAGGGCATTCTCTCTCTGTGGGTACCCACATACAGAAGAGGTCAAGTGAGTACCCAGTGAAATGGCAGCCACCTACAAGGCAAGGAAAGAGGCCTCTGAATGAAACCTACTTTGCTGCCACCTTGATCTTGGACTTCCCAGCCTCCAGAACTGTGAGAAAAATTTTCTGTTGTTTAAGCTACCCAGTCTGTGGTATTTTGTAATGGTGATCCAAGCAGACTAATATATTACAACTGGGGTATATTATTATGGAGGCATAAAGCAGGGGAACCTAACAGGACATTGTACAACTCATAGTGTGAACCTGGAATGATGCTACCTTAAGGTAACCTTTAAGCTGAGACCCGAGGAAGACAAGGAGTTAACCTAATGAGGAAGGATTGAGCAGTCAAAGGAGCTAGCATATCTGAAGTGAGTGACACCATGTGGAGCTTCGGAGGAAGTGAAAGAAATTTGGTATGTCTGGAACCTCAGCGTGAAATGACGCAGTATGAAGATGGAGATTGTGCAGGACAATGGAAGCCAAGGTAAGGTATTGAGTCTTTATCTTGGAGCCTCCAAAAGGAAGCCATTTGAAGAATTTTAGGCAGCAGAGTGGCACAATTAAATTTGTTTTTGGAAAGCTCACTTTGGTTGCACACTGGAGACAAGGTTGGAAGAAAGCCATTGTGAAGGCAGAGAAACCATTCAGAAAGCTGCTGCAGTTGTCCAGATGAAAGATGATAATGACTTGGACCAGAGTTCTTTCATCTCTAAGAGCTAGGACAGTACCCAGTGCATAACAGGTGCTCAATGAATGTTTGAGGTGAAGCAATTTGAACCAAAATATAAAGGTCAATATGTTCTTTCTTTGGATAACAAAAGTAAAATCAGAGCTACAAAAAGGAACAGAATCTTTCAGGATTTACATGAGGCCAACAGATATATCAAGATCACATTTCAGTTGGGTAAAACAAATAAATGATTTTGGGTCTCACAATACTAATTTTGGTCACATCCAAACCAAAAGAAAAGTACTTATGTCCAATAGCATCATCTTAGAAAATGAAGAATAAGATTAGCAGTGCAGTGATAAGACAGAAAGATGTAATATCTGACCACTGGATTTTGCATCTAAATAAGGTTTTCACATTAATTGAAAGCAAATAAAATTCTGATTTATAGTCTATATTTTGGGAGTTGGAGCTGTATTTTCTCAAGACTAAGAATAAAGAGGATTATCCTATATTATTCCTCCAAACTAAGCTCAGATAATAATAACAGAAGAATTTAGGTGGGTAAAAACCAAATTAGAAAAGATTAAAACCTGGGAGACCATTAAAATTACCTACTTAAATGAAGAAATACTAGGGTATTTGGTAGTTTTTAAGGGATAGTTTAGGTTTCATCTTGACCAGAAGCAAAGAGATTGAGCAGTTGGCTTCTTTAGATATCTTTCATCTTCATTTAATTTGTCTTATTACCCTGTTGAATGTTCCCTACATTTCTAACAGGCCACCTTTATTAAGTGTCCATTTTTGCCAGTCATCTGTCTCTAGCTTCTAAAGTCTCTCTTTTAACTTTGAAGCCTTCTTCTGCCAGGTGTCTGGAATATCATTCTAGCCCCAATTCAACAAGTTGTTTCTCTACCATCAGTCAAAAATTCTGCGAATTCCATCTCTTCCAAGAATCCACCACAATGTAGTTTTCATATGTTTCATTTCTGGACTTGTTTAATTCTTCTTTCAATTTTTCTATATGTCCTTAGTATCTGTTTGCATCATTCTGTTTTGAATTATATATTTCTATGGAACAGAAGTGTTATAAGTTTGTTTCATCCTGGATTGAACCTGGTAAACATCCCTATAAAGGGAACATATGACGGTTGTGTACAAAGTGTGTGTGTGTGTGCATGATTCCTGTAAACCTGAAAATATTTATATTTCCTTTCAGGTGGACATCCAGACTCAAACTTCTACAGTGAAGAGATATATAAGAAAGATCCTGAAAACATATCTTTTGATTCTAGGATAACTTCAGGGAGTATCAGGATTGGCTCGGGCTATTATTCTGATCATTAACAAATAGCATGATTTAGTGTAACCAACATTCTGAGACCAAAATGGAAAAAAAAAAAACCCAACACACTGTGCCATTACATATCTTCTTTCAGTTCAAATTAGTATGCATTCCATTTTCATTACAACAGAGAGAAGTGGAAAGAATGGGTCCCTCGTAGCCACAAATCAATATATAAACCCTGATCAATGGATGTGAAGCTCCTCTGGATATTTGAAATATTTTTATGCATTTTGGCACACTGTATAGCAGGAAACAATCCATTAGGTTTTAAAAAGATGAAAGCCAATAAAGATAGGTTAGATGTCAAATTCTCATATCCCTCAGGCTTCTGGTTATGAGAACTAGCTTTTCTGCCTGCTACTTCCAATTATCAAAATGTGGATAATCTGAAAATTTATACACGCCAATGCATACTCATTTTACCTCTTCTATGCATTTTCCATAGGGGATTAAAAAGCATCTTTGCCTTAGTTTTCCATTTCCTGAAAAATGAAAATACTAATATTGATCCAGGAGTGTTATGGTGATTAATCATTTGAAATCTGAAACTAGAAAAACCTCAGACACCATAGAGCCCTCCATGCAACCTATGTCATCTCTCAAAAAAGCAGAAGCTGGATGTGCAACTAAACTTTGTTTTATGGGTAGAGCAGCTCCTTTTCATATGATAGAGTCTCAGAAATCTTGCTTTCCACAAAGGAAGGCTTCAGTGTGAGGCCATGATTAGTCATCAGGCTGCAGCTGTCACATTTTATCATATTAGAGCTAAATGAGATATCATAGCATAACATGAATTACTGACACATTTTTGAGTCTATTCCTAACCCATGACCAAGATTTATGACTAGCACGACTACAAATCACAAGGTGACTCCTTCACTCAGAAACTTGTACTGAAATATTATTAGACCATAGCTGGTCTGTGAAACAAAAGCCTTGTAATTACCTACTCACCAGGGATGAGTACCAATTTGAGCCAAGTGAGACAAACAACAAACTCATGGGAAAGTGTTTGCCTTACTTGTTAAGGCTATATTGTCATATTTAGTGTCTGAAACAAGAGATTCAGATCTTTGATTGTTAGCCAGGCTCTAGAAATGCTGTGCAGAGGCATAACTTCTTGGTAGGTGATGTAGATCTCTGGGGCTTGGAAATACTCTCTTCCCTTCTGAAGATTTTCCTTTTTGAACTCATTGTGCCACTAAACTCATCTACTAAGAAATCAACCCTGAAGGAATTTGAACTTATGACTCATGGAAGGGGAAGTCTGTCAAAATTTGTTACTTAGATTGTTAAGTTAGTCCCACTGGCTAAGACTGGTTCCTAAAAACACTGCTGTAAAATAGAGATGGACGAATAAGAACTGGTGGGTTAAAATGTGATTGACTATTGCAGTTGAGGGGGAGACATGTGCTACCCTGTATAGTCCTGCCTGGAGAATTGCTCAGAAAGTTAAGAAGTTATGAAAGATTTGTGCCTGGAGAAATTGAGTCAATTGTTCCACTGGGAATGCGGAGGAAAAGAATAGATAATATTAAACCTCAACATTCAGAAGAATTATTTTAGTTCTATATTATCCTGTAATTATTACAGCTCTGCAGGTCTTTACTTGTTCTGCAGTATCCTACATTTTTACTGAATAGTTTAGTACATCTGCAGTAAGAAAATGTGTGAAAAGGAAAAACTCAATGAATTTAATAATGTGTGGTTGGCTCGACTGCCTTAGGAGAGGATTCTAAAAATATATAAATTATTTCAGGGTCGCTTAAACTGCTAGCAAAGACTGTAGCTATTGGTTAGAGTAATGAAGGTTGAAGTTAGCCCCAAAATGGCACCCTGGCCCCCCTACCTAGAAAGTTTGCAGCTCCAGCAGCATACATTTATTTATAAAGTGCTTAGAGAGCAGAATATCCAGAAACTGTGGGCAGTTACCCTCTGGTGAGCAAAACTCTGTGAAAAATTATTTTCTTGGGCCATGGGACTTCCCCTTTGTGCTATTTTAATCTGAATGTGGGTGCCCCCATCCCAAACTTCCCAAGTCTATTTGAACACGTGTTGAGTCTCACAGGTTCTCAAAACCAGTATCCTTTGTGCTAGTGAGTGGGTAGGATATTTGAAAGAGGAATGGGAAATTCAGCCTTGAAGGTTCATATGGAAGGATCCTAGGCATTATTTAGAACGACTTCATGAAAAAATGTGCGTAGAATTCCAGAGTAGTAGCTCTGTTGGTCAGGTTTTCTGAGCCCAAATATCAGTGTAGTGTAGAAAATCACTATGGGTACAAACACTTCAAGTCCTCCTGCTTTGAAACCCAGAATCATCGGTGTGAATTTAACATTACAATTTAATCTATTTATGCATGTCAGCTTATATGGCAATGAAAGGTCTGCTCAATTTGTCCTGGGCAGTTTGGGATGGCAGGGAGTCAAGAGATCCGTGACTCACCTTTCCCAGGACTGTCTTAATGAATTAGGAAGAGCCAGTCTTTTTGGTCCTATATGAGTTTACTTTACACATCTTGAGATTATATATATATATATATGCTTGAACAAAGAGTGAATAAGGATTCTTAACGATTTAGATACTTCTTAGAAATACAAATGAGTGTTCATCCTATAAGGAACCACTCTGGTTTCCCTGGAAATCAATTTTATTTGAATCTGAGACCATTTTGAGGAGACTATTATGAAGGTAGTAAGCTTGCTATATTGGAATGACTGCTCTACACTTCCTCTTCAAGAAAAAAAATTCAGGTTAATTGTAATACAACTTGCAGTCAGCTCTACTGCCACAGACAGAGGAAAAAATGAGTTCCCATTGCCTGACCAGCTTTCTGCTGCAAAGGTTAGACTTATTGAATTGAGATCATCTTAAATTAACAGGAAAGATTTGACATAACCAAATTTGAACAGTTTTTCATCTTCTCACAAACCCTGTGGAAGTATTTTTTTTGTAAGAGAAGGTGATGCTAGGTTTAACTTGAAAAGGTTTTAATATTTCTATCGTATACATTGTTTCAGCAGTTTAAATTCAAGAGCAAAATTTCTGTGCTCTCCATTCCTTTTTCCTTACCTTGCAGAGATCTTTAATTTCTCTAACTATGGCCCCATTTTTCTTTTAGGTCTCTTAAGGCTGCCTGGCTTTTTAATGTAATGGTCATCTTCATATCTTAATAAAACAAAAATTGAATTATATGCACTACTGGGCAAGCATGACATGACTTTTGCTAGCATATGTAAGGCATGAAAATCTGGGGGAAAATACTATTCAATTTAAGTTCCACTTGAGCACACTGCAGTGCACTGGATATGAGTTCAGTCTTAATGGCACTGAAAAAGGTAGAAGCAGGGAAAGGTGGAGATCACCGATTTGAACCTAATTAAAAAGACCTGATAAAAATGCTAGAAAGCCAGATGGTAAAGTCAATTGCTTAGTAGTGTGCCAGTCCAGGGATGGAATATGTTTAGCAGTTGACATTCTGCAAGGGTAGACTGATAATATCAGCAGTGAAACCAAAAGGATTTGTTAGCACTGTTAGACTTTACTTTTAAAACACTTTCATGCTTCTGTATCTAAGTGGAAACAAAAATTTGTAAAATCTCTATTTCAATCAAATTCTCAAACTCTATAAGAGCTTCTTGATTACTATTGAATATCTGCAACACTATTTTGAAAATTAAATACTAACATCATTATAATATAACAGCAAATAGTGGAGTGGAAATTCACCACACTAAGATGGTTATCATTCCATGAGAAAATTGTTCTTTAATTGTAAAAGTTAAACAACTGGATGATTTGAAAATAGCACTTGAACTAAAGCACTTAAAAAATGGTATCCGAAATTAGGCAACTTTTGATTACTCCAAATCCAAATATTTAGAAATTGAAAATTTCATCTGATCATACAATAGTAGATGGGCCTTTCTTGAATATTTTTGTTGCCATGACTTTAGACAACATCTCTATATAGAAAAAATAAAAATAATTAAATCAGAAATTTCCACTCCAATAAAGATGTTAAAAAAAAACGAAATTTCCTTTTCTTCCTATAGATCATTTTCTATCATCAATATAGTGTTGTAATGAAGGATGATTAGAGATCCTCAGATGATGAGTATTTATCCATATGTACTGAGTGCTATTAAAAAGTAAATGGGGGCTTCCTTGGTTGAGAGTCTGCCTGCCGATGCAGGGGACACCGGTTCGTGCCCCGGTCCAGGAAGATCCCACATGCCGCGGAGCGGCTAGGCCCGTGAGCCATGGCCACTGAGCCTGCGCGTCCGGAGCCTGTGCTCTGCAACGGGAGAGGCCACAACAGTGAAAGGCCTGCAAACCGCAAAACAAAAAACAAAAAAAGTAAATGGAATTAGGAACCAGTTGAACTATATTTTGAAATCCTTTATTAGGAAAAAAGGAGGAATGTTTAAAAAGTATCAGGTACCTATCCAGGGACAAAAGGAAGGAGAATAGGGAGAAAAGAGTGAGGAAAAGGCAAGACTGTCACGGGTTCCTAATTTTGCCACCAGGAATGAACTTTTGGAGCATTAATTCACAGCCCTGGTATTCTTCTTCAGTCCATTTGTTCCTCTGTGATGTAACCGAATAATTTATAGGTAACTAAGGTTTCCAAAAGTGCCAGGAAAGAGTAAGTAGATCTGTCTTTTTCTGGTGAACAACAAACAGTAATGACTTGGATTTATACTCTCTTATCCAAAGAGCTCAGGGGGAAGACATTTTTTTGCCCAATTCTTCTGAAATAGTGAAGAGCCTTTAACAAGAAGTTTAGATGGTGTCAGGGACATGGCTAATGAAGTTTGTTGAGTCCCAGGTTTTATAAAGTAGGATGTTAGCTCTCACCTTCCAAATAGGACTCATTCAGTACCATAATCTCTGAAGTCTTTCATAAATTCTCCCAGAGCAATTTGTCTCATGGACTATTGACAAGCACCATATTTGCTACCCTAGCAGTCCCAGGACTATATGAACCACTAAACAAATAACCTATCTAAGATCTTCTATACCTGAGACATACAAATGGCTGAGTACTTGTGAGAATGCTCTTCATTGCTGCTGGGCAAGTAGGGACTTTGTTCTCTTTGTTGGCAGTCACCATCTTGGCCAAACCACGTGGTTCTCCAGCAGTAGATCTCTCAGTCTTCCAATTCTTTCTGGTCCATCTTTGGGTTGCATCTTTGGGTTGCAGTCATAGAATGTTTAGACTTTTAATTTGAATTTGCATATCTGATATTATTTATTTTCACTAAAAGTGTTCCCACAAATATCCAATAATAGAGTTTTAACTGAACAAATTGTTATACATACAAATGCCCAAATATTGTACAGCCATTATTCTGTTTTTTTAAATCAACTGTATTGAGACATAATTGATACACAGTTAATTACATCTGTTAAAACTGTACAATTTTATTGAGTTTTGACAGTTATATACACCCATGAAAGTATTAGCACAATCAAGATACATACCATTTCCATCACCAACAAAAGATTCCTCAGGCCACTTTGCAATCCATCCCTTATTCTGTATGTCCCAGGCAACTGATGATCTGCTTTCTGTCCCTCTAACTTAGTTTGCATTTTCTAGAGTTTCATATAAATAAAATAATACAGTATGTACTCTTTTTGGCTAACTCCTTTCATTTAGCATTATTATTTTCTGATTCATTCATTTTGTTGGGCATATTTATAGTTCATTCCTTTTTATTGCTAAGTACTATTCCATTATATGAATACTGCACAATTTCTTTATCTTTTTACTTGTTGAAGGGCATTTGGGTTGTTTCAAGTTTGGGGCTATTACAAATAAAGCAGCTATTAACATTTATATACAGGTTTTTGTATGTATATGCTTTCATCTCACTTGGGTAAATACTTAGGAATGAAATGGTTGAGTTTTATAATAGGTATATGTATATATTTTTAAGAAACTATCACACTGTCTTCCAAAATATTGTACTATTTTTCATTCTCACCAACAGTGTATTAAAATATCAGTTGCTCCATATTCCCACAAAAACTTGGAGATTTTTTTCTTCAAGTTTTAATCATTTTAATATGTTTCTAGTGGTATACCATTATGGTTTTAATTTGCATTTCCCTGACGACTGATATGATGGGCATCTCTTCACATGTTTATTGGTCATCTTTGTATATCCTTTTGTGAAGTATCTGTTCAAATATTTTGTCCATTCTTAACTTTTTTGAGAAGGTTCTTTTTATTATTGAGTTGTAAGAGCTCCTTATATAACCTGGATACAAGTCCTTTTTCAAATGTTAAGTATTGCTTCTTTTGATGAGCAAAGATTTTAAGTTTGATGAAGTCTAATTTAATACTTTTTTTCTTTTATGGTTATTGATTTCTGTGACTTGGAAAAAAATTTGCCTACCCCAAAATCACAAAGATTTTCTCTTATGCTTCCTTCTAAAATTTTATGCTTTTAGTGTTTTATATTGAGGTCTACAATGCATTTTGATTGAATTTTTGAATATGGGTTGAAGTAAGGGTCAACATTAATTTTTTTCCCATATAGATATTCCGTTTCAGCACTATTTGTTTTAAAGACTTTTCTTTCTGTATTGAATTGCCTTGATACTTTTGTTGAAAAATATTTTGACCATATATATGTGCTTATTTATGGACTACTTTTTGTCCTTTGATCAGTTTGTTTATCCTTTCCTCCATATCACACTCAATTAGTATTGCTTTATAGTAAGTCTTGAAATCAGGTAGTATAAGTCCTGTAATTTTGTTCACCCTTTTAAAAATTGTTTTGGCAATTCTAGGTTAAGTGCATTTCCATATACATTTAGAATCGTCTTGGCAATTTCTACAAAATATTCCTGCTGGAATTTGAATTTGCATTGTGTTGAATCTACAGATTAATTTGGGGGAGAATTAACATAATAACAACATTGAATTTTTGAATTTTCCAGTCCATGACAATGATTTTCTGCATTTATATGTCTTTAATTTCTCTCAGCAATGTTCTGTAGTTTTCAGTGAGGAGATCTTTCACATGTTTTGTTAGATTTATCCCCCAATTTTTTATATTTGGGGAGAGGGGCTATTGGCAAATGATTTTCTTAAATTTTATTTCCCTCTCATTTACTGGTATACAAAAATGGAATAGATTTCTGGATATTTCCTTTGTATCCTGTGACCTTGCTAGATTCATTTGTGAGTCCTATTAATTGTTTTGTATATTCTGTAGTATTTTCTATATAAACAATCATGTCATCTGGAAATAGAGAGAGTTTTACTTCTTTATTTCCAATCTTCATGTCTTCTATTTCTTTTCCTTTTCTTATTTCAGTAGATAAGACTATCAGTATAACACTTAGGGAAAGTATTTAATGTTTCACCATTAAGAATGTTGTTAGTTTAGTTCTTTTTTTAATAGATGGGATTAATCACATTGAGGAGTTTTTTTTTTTCTATTCCTAGTTTCCTGTGAGTTTGTTTCTTTCTGTTTTTAATCATGAATGGTTATTGAAGGTTCTCAGATCCTTTTTTTACATCTATTGAATGATCATATGTTTTTACTACTTTATTCTGTTAATGTGGTGAATTATATTGATTTATTATTGAGTGTTAAAGTAACCTTGCAGCCTGGGATAAAACAAGCTTAGTCATTGAGTTACCTTTTCCATATATCACTGGATTTGTTTGCTAATATTTTTAAGGGTTTTTGCATATATATTTATGAGAGATACTGGTCTTTAATATTCTTTTCTCTTTTTTTTGTAATATCTTTGTTAGTTTTTTGATAGCAACGTTATGCTGGCTTCAAAAAACCATTTAGCAGAAGCTCTCTCCTCCTTTATGCTCTGAAAAATATGTTTTATCCTGTCAAATTTGGTAATTTGTATATCTCAATTTGTCCATTTAAAGTAAGATATTGAAATTATTAAAGTTCTAAAAACCATTCTCAAAATTTTAAATTATGTTCTAAATGTCTCTAGAAGATGCTTTGCTAGCCTCTTTTTCATTCTTGATAATGACTTGCATTTTCTTTCTTTTTTTTTAATCAGCCTAGCTAGTGTTTTATTAATTTTGTTGATCTTTGCATGGAACCAGATTTTGGCTTTGTTAATTTTCTGTATTCTCTGTTGTGTTTATTTCTGCTGTTATCTTTATTTCCTTTCTTCTATTTACTTTTGGTTTATTTTCTTCTTATTTTTTTTTAACTTCTTGAGGTGGGAATTTAAGTCATGTATATAAGTTTTCTCTTATTTTCTAATGTAAGCATTCAAAATGATAAATTTCCTTTTAAGCACTGTATCTTGACATGTTTTATTTTTATTATCATTCAGTTAGAAATAATTTTTACTTTTCTCATTTTCTTTATGATTTCTTCTTTAGCTCATGGATTGCTTAGAAGTATCTTGGTTGAGTTCAAATATTTGAGAATTTCCTAGATTCTTATTGTTATTGGTTTCTAATATAATTCTGTTGTGCCCAGAGACTATAATTTCAATTCTTTTTAGATATATTGAGTTATATTTTATGGTCATACATAAATATATGTATGTATGGTTAATGTTCCATGTGCATATGAAAGGAATGTATATTCTGTAGTTACTGGATGTTGTAATCTGTAAGTATCAATTAGGTCTATCTGGTTGATATCATTCTTTAGATCCTCTATGTTTAAAATGAGTTTTGTCTAGATAGTCTATTACTGAAAGAACAGTGTTAAAACCTCCTACTGGAATTGTCTTTTTCTCTCTTCAGTTCTGTTGATTCTTACTTCATGGATTTGAAATTCTGTTATTAAGCACATGTATATTTACAATATTTTTCTGACAAACAGATTATATTATCATTGTAAAACGTGCCTCTTTACCTTTAACAATACTCTTTCTCTTAAAATTTCTTTAACTGGTATCAATATAGCTATTGTAGCCTTCTTACGCTTACTGTTTGCATGATATAGCTTTTCAATCTATTCTTTCCAAACTTCTGTGTCATATTTAAAGTATGTATGTTATAGACATTAAAAGTATGTGTATTCAAGACAGGGACTTGGATTTTTAGCATTTCTGTTAATCTCTACCTTTTATTATCATTTAATGTAATTATAGATATGGTTGTCTTTAGATCTTCTATTTTACTATTTGGGTTTTGTTAGATACCGCTTAATTTTTTTCTACCCTGCTCTCTTTTAGATTATTTGAATATATTTTAGAATTTTATTTGAATTTATCTCTTAACTTTTTTTTTTTTTTTTGCCTCTCACTGTTGTGGCCTCTCCCATTGCGGAGTGCAGGCTCCAGACGCGCAGGCTCAGCGGCCATGGCTCACGGGCCTAGCCGTTCCATGGCATGTGGGATCTTCCCGGACCAGGGCACGAATCTGTGTCCCCTGCATTGGCAGGTGGACTCTCAACCACTGCACCACCAGCGAAGCCCCTCTCTTAACTTTTTAACTATGTCTTTTAAAATTTTTTAGTGGTTGCTCTAGAAATTATAATATACATTCTGAAGTTGTCACAGCCTTCTAAGGATTAATATTTCACTAATTATATAAAATGCAACCTTACGATCAAATAGGTCCATTTACCACCCCTCCTCACCTTATTTTATGTAATGTTTGCCATATATATTACAACTACCTGCATTTTAACTCCACAAGAGAGTATTATGTTTGCTTTAAGTGGCTGTATGTATTTTAAAGAAATGAAGAGAGAAATAGTCTTTTATTTTCACTCAAATATTTACAGTTTTTGGGATTCTCTTCTTTTATTCTTAAAGATGTAAGATTCTCTCTGGTGTCATTTCTTTCCACCTGGAGAATTTTCTTTGACATTTTTTTTTGTGTGTGTGTATTTTGGATGTGCTGGTGGTTCATTCTTAGCTTTCTTTTACCTGAAAACATGAAATTTATTCTATGCCAGTTGCTTCCTCCAAACATTGACTCCTCTCTCAAATCCACATGCTTTTAATTTATAGTTTTAATTTATCAGAGGATAATTATTATTATTATTATTATTTTTGCAGTATGCGGGCCTCTCACTGTTGTGGCCTCTCCTGTTGCTGAGCACAGGTTCCGGACGCGCAGGCTCAGCGACCATGGCTCACGGGCCTAGCTGCTCTGCAGCATGTAGGATCTTCCCAGACCGGGGCACGAACCTGTGTCCCCTGCATTGGCAGGCAGACTCTCAACCACTGTGCCACCAGGGAAGCCCTATCAGAGGATAATTTTAAGGGTTTGCTCAGTTATGCTGGAAGCAGAATTCCCATTAACCCATTTTTGAAAACTATTTAAAACATGGGAAAGTATTTATGCAGTAATGATAAATGAAAAATAAGATGATGAGCAGAAGGTATTCTAGTATGTAGTTGTATATTTATACATTTATAAATGTATAAAAATGAAAAGGAAGTGTATCTAAGTTCAAATAAGAATTATTTCCTAGTAGTTGGATTATGGCTGATTTTTATTTTATTCTTTAGAACTTGCTAAAAGCTATATTTTTAAGAACAGCACATTTAATTTTATGATCAGAAAAATAATAAAATTGATTTAAAAAGATGTTGAAAGGCAATGAACTAATAAATAATAAATGAATCATATAGTCAGTAAATCCTTTAGTGTTTCAAAGGAGGAAAATATTATCTAGACCAGAAGATCAGAACAACTTTTTATGGAAGAGGTAGGATACGAAATGTTTCTAGAAGGTGACAGTTTAAATAACTGTTGGGTGTATAGATAGAGGGGAAAGAACATTCCAATATTTTTCTTGTTATGGAATTTAAGTCCTTGAATTCAAGAAGGTATATGCCAAGCCTCTTTTTTAAGCTGCAATATGAGTTTGTTTCATTGTGTTTCATTCATAAGCTGATTCTGTTAGCAAGGATGGCAGAGGGGTAGGCTACTCGCTCAGGCTTCTGCTTAGTTTCTATTTCTGGCTCAGTGGCTAGGACTGCAGAGCTATGCAAGAGAAGAATGAAGTAATTGATAACTTTTGTTTATTTATTTTTACTTCTATTGCTTTCTTTCAGTCTCTTCCAACATTTTATTTTCCATCTAGGGAAGTATTCTCAAACAGAGATAATAATCTCATAAACCTCATTTATCAAACTTCATGGGAGAATTATTCCTTGTTTCTCTGATATCATTTTCTTTGCTTTCATCTTCTAATATGGAAAAACCCAACATATTTTGACCAAAAAAAAAATTTAACTTGGAATTAAAAATTAAATGCTTAGAACATATCATGTAGTGTTTTGATAAGAAGTTCAAAGAGCTATTTTTGTAATACAATATGACAATTATGCTTTCTAATTTTAGCAAAATTTCAAATGGATAGGCCCCCACTTGCTGGAAGCATCATATTGTGCAAACATTTATTTTTATTCGTTGAAATGCAACTTTTAGATGAAAGAGTCAAGTTATAATAAAAATAAACTACATGTAAGACATTTAAGCCCAAATCCAACCTCCAGGATATATCTTGGAGTGAACACTGACTGAAGCCACTCCTCTAGTAGCCTCTACAGGGATCACTGATGGTCATTTTGATGAGCCTGATGCCCTGCAAGATAGTGAGTCTTCAAAGGAAGATTCAATTATATTGAGAATACTAGACAGGGAAATGGGCTCGTATATTTTTGAAAGATAATCAGTAAGTGTGTAGAAATTGAAAAGCTATGACTTAAACATCAGATAAAAATTCTTTTAATCAAGGTTTTCTATTTCTTGAACATTTCAGCTAATTGACATTTAATACTAATACATTTTGAAATAATATAGCCATGCAATATTCTTAGGAAAAATATGGATTATAATAGACATAATTATACCTTGTGCTCATTTTCTTGCCAGTATTCTCTATATTTATCATTGTAGTTAGTCACGTTTTCTAATATATAGGCATCCAAGTCATCCTTTTCCAACCAGCATTAATAAATATTAGGACAAAATTAAACCCTTAAAGAAATGCATACTTTTTAATGAGGCACCAAAGGACACTTAATCACTCATCATTTAAAATTTGCTTAAGCATCTAGAGTAGAAATGCTTAGTAGAACTTTCTGTGAAATTGGAAATTTCTATGATATTGGAAATGTTTGTTATGATAGCCACTAGTCACATGTGGCTATTGAGCACTTATAATGAGGCTAGCATGCCATAGGAAGTGAATTTTAAATTTTAAAAATTAATTAATTTAAATAGCAACATGTAGCTAGACGTAGTTAAAGTGTAGATTTGGAGTCCTCAGATGTTATTGAAGTGAAGTGGTAAACTGATAATAAAACTTTAAGTATTTCTTTTTCCTTCTTTTGTCTTATTTCATCCTGAAAATGAGAATTTAGTTAGAAATAGAAAATTCAGAAAAGCTTTTGAACCTACTCTAGTCATTCTTCAAATAAACAAGAAGACGTTGGCACAATTGAGAGTGCACTACAAATATTTAAATTGTTTGTTCATTTGTGACAGACTTTACATATTCTCTTGAGTTTTAATTTTTTGAAATGCTCTGTTTTTAATGCTCTGTTAAACTGGTTGAAATTGTTAAAAAATCTTACACTTAAGCTAAAAATGAATACTGATGTTTAATTTGTTAAAATATTTATATTAATTTTTGTTGAAGAAAAGAATCTTGGATACATAATCTTGTGTAAATTATATAAATCATTTCAGCTGTCTGTGGATTTTGGTGGCTGATATCCTTCTAATAGATAGCATGACAAAAAATTTCTTAGGTGAAAGGAGAATGTAATGATTAAGCAAATTTGTTCCTCTTCAAACTCTTAAGGGTTTGCTGTGAATACCTTCCAGCAGCTATGGTGAGAAATATTTGCTGCAAATAGCTCTTCTCCTTTTCCTGTGGTAAAATATTTATGGGATGGTGGTGGTGATAAGAGGGGAATTGTACAAGTCAAATATCATAGAATTCTGTGTAGTTTTTTTTAAATAAATTTATTTATTTATTTTTGGTTGCATTGGATCTTCTTTGCTGTGCACAGGCTTTCTCTAGTTGCAGTGAGTGGGGGCTAGTCTTTGTTGCGGTGTGTGGGCTTCTCATTGCGGTGGCTTCTGTTGTTGTGGCGCATGGGCTCTAGGTGCCTGGACTTCAGTAGTTGTGACACATGGGCTCTAGAGTACAGGCTCAGTAGTTGTGGTGCACCAGCTTAGTTGCTCCACGGCATGTGGGATCTTCCAGGACCAGGGAACAAACCCCTGTCCCCTGCATTGAGAGGCGGATTCTTAACCACTGCACCACCAGGGAAGTCCCCTCTGTGTAGTTTTTATACTCATCTAGGTATTCTTGTTATTTTTGGCTCTCTCTGTCTCTGTCTCTTTCAGTACTTGAGCACTTACCCTTATCTTACTGTAACATTCTCCATGGATTTAGCATGCATCATTTCAGTCACTGTTAGGGGAATAATAGATTTCATCAAATCCAAAGTAGGCCTTTTTTGGAATATCATTCAATATTCTACCTTTAACTTTCTACCAGTTAACTTCCTCTTCATCATGGCCTTTCTTTCTGCTCCCTGGTTGAGATTAAGGTAAGAAGCACTGGTGAAAAGCTTGGGGAAAGACCAGAAGAGGAAGAGTTGTCATCAGCAGGCTCCATTTCTACCTGAAGGGCTGCTGTAATGTAAGACTCATTAATATACCAGGTCTTATGTGCTTCGTCTTTTAAAATTTCTTTTCTTTTTTTTTAATTGTAGTATAATTGCTTTATAATGTTGTGTTAGTTTCTGCTGCACAACGAAGTGAATCGCCATATGCATACACACATCCCCTCCCTCTTGGAACTCCCCCCACCTCCCATCCCACCCAACTAGGCCATCACAGAGCACTGAGCTGAGCTCCCTGTGCAATACAGTAGGTTCCCACTAGCTATCTATTTTACACATGGTAGTATATTTATGTCAAACCTGATCTCCCAATTCACCCTACCTTCTCCTTTCCCCATGTGTCCACATGTCCGTTCTCTACATCTGCCTTTCTATTCCTGCCCTGCAATATGTTCATCTGTACCATTTTTCTAGATTCTACATGTATACATTAATGTATGATATTTGTTTTTCTCTTTCTGACTTACTTCACTCTGTATGACAGACTCTAGATCCACTCACATTTCTACAAATGAATTTTCGTTTTATGGCTGAGTAATAGTCCATTATATATATATGTACCACTTCTTTTTTATCCATTCATCTGTCAATGGACATTTAGGTTGTTTCTATGTCCTGGCTATTGTAAATAGTGCTGCAGTGAACATGGGGTTACATGTGTCCTTTTGAATTATGGTTTTCTCAGGGTGTATGCCCAGTTGTGGGATTGTTGGGTCATATGGTAGTTCTATTTTAACTCTTTAAGGAACCTCCATACTGTTCTCCAAAGTGGCTGTATCAATTTACATTGCCACCAACTATGCAAGAGGGTTCCCTTTTCTCCATACCATCTCCAGCATTTACTCTTTTTAGATTTTCTGATGATGGCCATTCTGAATGGTGTGAGGTGATACCTCATTGTAGTTTTGATTTCCTTTCTCTGATAATTAGTGGTGTTGAGCAGGTTTTCATGTGTCTCTTGGCCATCTGTATATCTTTTTTGGAGAAATGTCTATTTAGGTCTTCTGCCCATTTTTTGATTCAGTTGTTTGTTTTTTTTTGATATTGAGCTGCATGAGCTGTTTGTATATTTTGGAGTTTTGGAGATTAATCCTTTGTCTGTTGTTTCATTTGCAAATATTTTCTCCTATTCTGTGGGTTGTCTTTTCATCTTGTTTATGGTTTCCTTTGCTGTGCAAAAGCTTTTAAGTTTCATTAGGTCCCATTTTCATATTTTTGTTTTTATTTTCATTACTCTAGGAAGTGAGTCATAAAAGATCTTGCTGTGATTTATGTCAAAGAGTGTTTTTCCTATGTTTTCCTCAAAGAGTTTTATAGTGTCTGGTCTTACATTTAGGTCTTTAATCCATTTTAAGCTTATTTTTATGTATGGTGTTAGGCAGTGTTCTAATTTCATTCTTTTACATGTAGCTGTCCAGTTTTCCCAGCACCATTTATTGAAGAGGCTGTCTTGTCTCCATTGTATATTCTTGCCTCCTTTACCATAGATTAGGTGACCATAAGTGCGTGGGTTTATTTCTAGGCTTTCTATTCCATACCATTGATCTATATTTCTCTTTTTGTGCCAGTATCATGTTGTCTGGATTACTGTAGCTTTGTAGTATAGTCTGAAGTCAGGGAGCCTAATACTGCCAAGTCCATTTTTCTTTCTCAAGATTGCTTTGGCTATTTGAGGTCTTTTGTGTTTCCATACAAATTGTATAATTTTTTTTTCTAATTCTGTGAAAAATGCCATTGGTAATTTGATAGGGATTACAATGAACCTGTAGATTGCTTTGGGTAGTACAGTCATTTTCACAATATTGATTCTTCCAATCCAGAACCATGGTATATCTCTCCATCTGTTTGTGTCATCTTTGATTTCTTTCATCAGTGTTTTGTAGTTTTCTTAGTACAGGTCTTTTGCCTCCATAGGTAGGTTTATTCCTAGGTATTTATTCTTTTTGTCACAATGGTAAATGGGATTGTTTCCTTAATTTCTCTTTCTGATCTTTTGTTGTTAGTGTATAGGAATGTAAGAGATTTCTCTGCATTAATTTTTTATCCTGCAACCTTACCAAATTCACTGATTTGTTCTAGTAGTTTTCTGATGGTATCTTTAGTATTTTCTATGCATAGTATCATGTCATCTGCAAATAGTGACAGTTCTACTTCTTCTTTTCCAATTTGTATTCCTCTTATTTCTTTTTCTTCTCTGATTGGAGTGGCTAGGACTTCCAATACTATATTGAGTAATAGTGGCCAGAGTGGACATCCTTGTCTTGTTCCTGGTCTTAGAGGAAATGTTTTCAGATTTTCGCATTTGGGAGTGATGTTTGCTGTGGGTTTGTTGTATATGACCTTTTTTATGTTGAGGTAGGTTCCCTCTATGCCCACTTTCTGGAGAGTTTTTATCATAAATGGGTGTTGAATTTTGTCAAAAGCTTTTTCTGCGTCTATTGAGACGATCACATGGTTTTATTCTTTAATTTGTTAATATGCTGTATCCCATTGATTGTTTTGCATATACTGAAGAATCCTTGCATCCCTGGGATATATCCCACTTGATCACGGTGTATGATATTTTTAATGTGCTGTTGGATTCTGTTTGCTAGTATTTTGTTGAGGATTTTTGTGTCTATGTTGATCAGTGATATTGGTCTGTAATTTTCTTTTTTTGTGATATGTTTATCTGCTTTTAGTATCTGGGTGATTGTGGCCTCGTAGAATGAGTTTGGGAGTGTTCCTCCCTCTTCAATTTTTTGGAAGTGTTTTAGAAGGATAGATATTAGCTCTTCTCTACATGTTTGATAGAATTCGTCTGTGAAGCCGTCTGGTCCTGGACTTTTGTTTGTTGGAAGATTTTTAATAACAGTTTCAATAACATTACCTGTGATTGGTCCATTTATATTTTCTAATTCTTCCTAGTTCAGTTTTGGAAAGTTGTACCTTTCCAAGAATTTGTCCATTTCTTCCAGATTGACCATTTTATTGGCATATAGTTGCTTGTTGTAGTCTTTTATGATCTTTTGTATTTCTGCAGTGTCAGTTGTTACTTCTCCTTTTTCATTTCTAATTTTATTGATTTGAGCCCTCTCCCTTTTTTTTCTTGATGAGTCTCCTAAAGTTTAATCAATTTTGTTTATCTTCTCAAAAAGTGAACATTTACTTTAATTTATCTATGTTCTTGTTTTCTTCATTTCTACTTCATCTATTTCTGCTCTGATCTTTATGATTTTGTTCCTTCTACTAACTTTGGGTTTTCTTTGTTCTTCTTTTTCTATTTGATTTAGTTGTAATGTTAGATTGTTTATTTGAGATTTTTCTTGTTTCTTGAGGTGAGGTTGAATTGCTGTAAACTTCCTTCTTAGAACTGCTTTTGCTGTGTCCTATAGGTTTGGGTCATTGTGTTTTCATTAATATTTATTTCTAGGATTTTTAAAATTTCTTCTTTGACTTCTTCAGTGATCTCTTGGTTATTTAGAAGTGCAGGGTTTAGCCTCCATGTGTTTGTGTGTTTTACAGTATTTTTTTTCCTGTGATTGACTTCTAATCTCATAGCTTTGTGGTTGGAAAAGATGCTTGATATGATTTCAATATTCTTAAATTTTCCCAGGCTTGATTTGTGACCCAAGATGTGATTTTTTTTTCTGGAGAACGTTCCATGTACACTCAAGAAGAAAGTGTATTCTTCCACTTTCGAGTGGAATGTCCTATCAATATCAATAAAGACTATCTGGTCTATTGTGTCATTTAAAGCTTGTGTTAACTTATTTATATTCTTTCTTGATGATCTGTCTATTGGTGTAAATGGGGTGTTAAAGTCCCCCACCATTACTGTGTTACCGTTGATTTCCCCCTCCATGGCTGTCAGCATTTACCTTATCTATTGAAGTGCTCCTATGTTGGGTGCATAAACATTTATAATTGTTATGTTTTCTTCTTGGATTAATCCCTTGATCATTATGTAGTGTCCTTCCTTATCTCTTGTAACAGTCTTTATTTTTAAGTCTATTTTACCTGATATGACTATTGTTACTCCAGCTTTCTTGTGATTTCCATTTGCATGGAATATCTTTTTCCATCCTTTCACTTTCAGTCTGTATGTGTCACCAAGTCTGAAGTGGTTCTTCTGCAGACAGCATATACATGGGTCTTGTTTTTGTTTCCATTCAGCCAGTCTGTGTCTCTTGGTTGGAGCATTCAATCCATTTACATTCCAGGTGATTATCAATATGGATGCTCCTATTACCATCCTCTCAATTGATTTGGGTTTGGCATTGTGGGTCTTTTCCTTCTCTTGTGTTTCCTGCCTAGAGAAGTTCCTTTAGCATTTGTTGTAAAGCTGGTTTGGTGGTGCTGAATTCTCTTAGCTTTTGCTTGTCTGTAAAGGTTTTAATTTCTCCTTTGAATCTGAATGAGATCCTTGCTGGGTAGAGTAATCTTCGTTGTAGATTTTGCCCCTTCATCACTTTAAATATGTCCTGCCACTCCCTTCTGGCTTGCAGAGTTTCTGCTGAAAGATCAGCTGTTAACCTTATAGGGATTCCCTTGTGTGTTATTTGTTGTTTTTCCCTTGCTGTTTTTAATACTTTCTCTTTGAATTTATTTTTTGTTAGTTTGATTAATATGTGTCTTGGTGTGTTTCTCCTAGGGTTTGTCCTGTATGGGACTCTCTGCACTTCATGGACTTGGGTGGCTATTTCTTTTCCCATATTGGGGAAGTTTTCGATTATAAGCTCTTCAAATATTTTCTTAGTTCCTTTGTCTTTCTCTTCTTCTTCTGGGACCCCTATAATTAGAATGTTGGTGCACATAATGTCCCAGAGTTCTCTAATACTGTCTTCAATTTTTTTCATTCTTTTGCTTTATTCTGCTTCATGGCAGTTATTTCCACTGTTCTATCTTCCAGCTCACTTATTCACTCTTCTGCCTCAGTTATTCTGCTATTGATTCCTTCTAGAGTACTTTTAATTTCAGTTATTGTGCTGTTTTTCACTGTTTGTTTGCTCTTTAGTTCTTCTAGGTCCTTGTTAGACGTTTCTTGTATTTTCTCCAATCCTAGTTCCAAGATTTTGGATCATCTTTACTATCATTACTCTGAATTCTTTTTCAGGCAGTTTGTTTTTTTCCTCTTCACTTATTTGGTCTTGTAGGTTTTTACCTTGCTACTTTGTCTGTAACATGTTTTTTTGTTGTCTCATTTTTTTTTGATGGTTGGGGCTCTATTACTGTCTTACTGGTTGTTTGGCCTCAGGCATCCAGCACTGGTGTTTGCAGGCAGTTGGGTAGAGCCAGGTCTTGGCACTAGATGAGGACCTCCAGGTGGCCTCACTCTGATTAATATTCCCTGGGGTCTCAGGTTCACTTTTAGTCCTGTGGTTTGGACTTGGCGCTCCCACCACAGGCACTCAGGCCCAACACCTGGCCTGGGAACCAAGATCCTGCATGCAGTATGGCATGGCAAAAGAAAAGAAAAAAGGGGAGCAGTACAATAATGAAGAATAAAAAATAAAATAAAATTAGAAAGATAAAAAATATATTAGGAAAAATAAGAATATAATTGAAACAACTACAACAGGGTAAAACAGAACCACAACAGAAAAAAGAAAGAAAAAAGAAGGGAACAAGCCTAAGGGAGCAGAACAATAACAAAGTATAAAGAATAGAATAAAATTAGAAAAATGAAAGATTTATTAGAAAAAATAAAAATATAAATGAATCAATAACAAGATAAAGCAGAACCACACTCTAGAAGAAGAAGAAAATAAAAGGCCAGAAAAGTCCTTGGCTGTGTGGGGTGGAGCTTAGGTGGTGCGGTGGAAGTTAGGCGAGGAGGGATTTAGGTTGAGGTGGGGACTAGCCTTAGGACCTGCAGGGAAATGCAGCATGGCCTGAGGGGGGCCTTGCGAGTGTGGAGTTCCTGAGTTTGGAAGTAAGGCCCTGGGTGAGGGTGTGCAGGCAGGGTTTAGGCCCAGTGGGGTTGGAGGGGTCTCAGGGGGGTTTCTGAGTGCCACAGTGTAGAGTTAGGGACCTGGGTGGGGGTGTAGGGACAGGGCTTAGGCTCTGTGATGCCAGAGGGTGGGGGATTAGGCCCGGGAGCCCAGCAGGCCCCCTGGTGCCTAAGTGAGCAGGGAAAGAACTGGCTGCACTCCCTTCTGTTCCTTCACACCTCCGAAGGTCTCCTGCATTGCCACTGAACTCCTAACCTTGGGTGGACATCACTGGGTGTGGGAACCCCTTCCCTCCCCCAGCTGCCCTTCAGGGTGCCAGTCCCATAGGTCTGGCTTTTACTTTTGCTCCCCCTTCCCTCCTTCCCACTCCCTCAGGACCCATGTGGCTGGAGGGGGCTTTGGGGGACAGAGGATCAGGCCCGAGATCTCAGCAGGCTCTCTGGGGTCCACATGAGCAGGGGAAATGCTGGCCACTCTCCCTTCTGATCCTCTGTACTCCCAACAGTCCCCCCATTTTCCCCTCCAGGTGTAGGATCCCTTCCCCTACCCCAGCCACCCCTGAGGGACACTGGCCTGTCCCAGCTCCACTTCCCCTCCTCCCATGTCCTACCCAGTTGCTTGGGTGTTCCTCTCATCCCTTTAGATATCCATGGTCCCCTCCAGTGCCTGGTAAGTGCCCTAGTTGTGCAGAGACGTGAACTCTGCATCCTCCTAGTTTGCCATTTTGACTCCACCCCCCTGTGCTTGATCTTTAAAAGTACCTTACAGAATACTGCAGTTAACTGTTTATTGCATCCATTAGCCACCCCCACGCCCCACTGTGGGTGTCTTGCTAATGCTGGGAAATCTGCAGAGTACATACTGCCACTCCCCACTGAAGACAGAAATAAGTACTTAGTCTTTTTTTGACATTATTTTCCAACTTCAATACCCACTGTGCTATGGCTCAGTAGAGTACTTTGTAGGTGGTTAAATTCAAATTTATTTTTCTATCAATATAATGTAAAATTTGCCTTAATGGCCTTAATCTGTATTATATGCTATATAATAATAGGATAATTTTCCTAATGAAAACAGCTAATATATGCTCTACATATGGAGTTTTAAACTGTGATGATAATGTCTTTTTGGTGACTGTAGTCTCCACTTTTCTGATGTAAGGTTTTGTAAAAATGGCTAGTGATTTTACTGATTATCCTCAAATGGTTCAATAAACACATTCTTAATGATGTTATGAATAAATTTTAAAAATTATTTTGTTCAATAAAGTGCCTATGTGGTAGGAGTTTTAAGTGTTAATGCTTTGTCTCTATCTGGTTGCAGGAGCTTGCTCAGGGCCTCCAGTGATTATGTTTGGGACACTGATGGAATTCATTACTCAAACTTTCTTGTGGTGGTGCCATTACCACAAGAATGAGAAGCACATGAATTAAAGGAGAATGGGGAAGATTCACTTAGAAGGACTTGAAAGAAAGACTTGAAAGAATGGGTTCTGGTACTCCTTTAAGTGCTCATGATTCTTTTCTTGTGAAAGGAGAAACATCACACTTAATATGTCAGGACAACTGAACTTGCTTCTTATAATTAGATTAAAAAAAATTGTTGAAGGATCATTCCTGACCTGAGTAGAAGATTCTGTGCTCTTTGAGAGATTGCAGAGGGTACTGATAAAGGAATCATACCTTTCTTGTCTATGGCTCTTTAAGTGTCAGGCTGTCTCAGGATTCAGTACCAGTTGTCATCCTGGTATTCAGTCAGGAGTATGAAGTATCTAGACGCGACTAGTAGCTTTCTATGAAAAGACAGCAGTCCTACCTAAGACCCATATATGTATGCTAACTCTGTGAAAAGTAAGTGTTTCAAGAAGTTAAATCTTGAGATGTTATTTTGCCTTTTCTAGCTCCCTAGATAATTAAAACAATTAAAATTGTTTGAAACTTATAGAAGCAATCTATGCTCTCCATAAAACAACACAGAATGCTACATAAGAATTAATGCTACAGGAGATAGGTTCAAGATGGTGGAGTAGAAGGACATGCTCTCACTCCCTCTTGTGAGAGCACTGGAATCACAACTGCTGAACAATCATCGAAAGGAAGACACTGGAAGTCACCAAAAGGGATACCACACATCCAAAGAAAAAGGAGAAGCCACAATGAGATGGTTGGAGGGGCGCAATCACAATAAAATCAAAACCCATAACTGCTGGGAGGGTGACTCACAAACTGGAGAACACTTATACCACAGAGGTCCACCCACTGGAATGAAGGTTCTGAGCCACACATCATGCTTCCCAACCTGGGGGTCTGGGAAACAGGAGGAGAAATTCCTACAGAATCAGACTTTGAAGGCTAGTGGGATTTGATTACAGGATTTCAACAGGACTGGGGGAAACTGAGACTCCACTCTTGGAGGGCACACACAAAGTAGTGTGAGCATTGGGATGCAGGGAAAGGAGCAGTGACCCCATAGGAGAGTGAACCAGACCTACTTACTAGTGTTGGAGGGTCTTCTGCAGAGGCAGGGGGTGAACGTGTCTCACCGTGAGGACAAGGACACTGGCAGCAGAAGTTCTGGGAAGTACTCTTTGGCGTGAGCCCTCTGAGAGTCAGCCATGAGCCCCAACAAAGAGCCAGGTAGGCTCCAGTGCTGGGTTGCATCAGGACAAACAATGAACAGGGAGGGAACCCAGCACCACCCATCAGCAGACAAGCAGATTTAAGTTTTACTGAGCTCTGCCTAACAGAACAACAGCCAGCTCTACCCACCACCAGTCCCTTCCAACGGGAAACTTGCACAAGCCTCTTAGATAGACTCATCCACCAGAGGACAGACAGCAGAAGCAAGAAGAACTATAATCCTGCAGCCTGTAGAACAAAGACCACATTCACAAAAATATAGACAAGATGAAAAGGCAGAGGGCTATGTATCAGATGAAGGAACAAGTTAAAAACCCAGAAACACAACTAAATGAAGTGAAGATAGGCAACTTTGCAGAAAAATAGTTCAGAATACTGATAGTGAAGATGATCCAGGACCTCGGAAAAAGAATGGAGGCAAAGATCGAGAAGAAGCAAGAAATGTTAAACAAAGACCTAGAAGAATTAAAGAACAAACAAACAGAGATAAACAATACAATAACTGAAATGAAAACTACACTAGAAGGACTCAATAGCAGAATAACTGAGGCAGAAGAACAGATAACTGACCTGGAAGACAGAATGGTGGAATTCAGTATTGTGGAACAGACTAAAGAAAAGAGAATAAAAAGAATTGAAGATAACATAAGAGACCTCTGGGACAATGTTAAATACAACATCATTCACATTATATGTGTCTCAGAAGGAGAAGAGAGAGAGAAAAGACCCGAGAAAATATTTGAAGAGATTAGAGTCAAAAAGTTCCCTAACATGGGAAAGGAAATAGCCACCCAATTCCAGGAAGCGCAGAGAGTCAGAGGCAGGATAAACCCAAGGAGAAGCATGCAAAGACACATAGTAATCAAAATGACAAAAACTAAAGACAAAGAAAAATTATTGAAAGCAGTGAGAGAAAAATGACAAATAATATAGAAGGGAACTCCCATAAGGTTAACAGCTGATTTCTCAGCAGAAACTCTACAAGCCAGAAGGGAGAGGCATGACATACTTAAAGTAATGAAAGGGAAGAACCTACAAGCAAGATTACTCTACCCGGCAAGGATCTCATTCAGATTCAATGGAGAAATCAAAAGCTTTACAGACAAGCAAAAGCTAAGTGAATTGAGCACCACCGAACCAGCTTTACAACAAATGCTAAAAAAACTTCTCTAGGCAGGAAACACAAGAGAAGTAAAGGACCTACCAAAAAAACTCCAAATCAATTAAGAAAATGTTCATAGGAACATACATATTGATAATTACCCTAAAAGTGAATGGATTAAATGCTCCGACCAAAAGACACAGGCTTGCTGAATTGATACAGAAACAAGACCCATATATATTCTGTCTACAAGAGACCTGCTTCAGATCTAGGGACACATTCAGACTGAAAATGAGGGGATGGAAAAAGATATTCCATGGAAATGGATATGAAAAGAAAGCTGGAGTAGCAATACTGATATCAGATAATATAGGCTTTAAAATAAAGAATTTTACAAGAGACAAGGAAGGACACTACATAATGATCAAGGGATCAATCCAAGAAGAAGATATAACAATTATAAATATATATGCACCCAACATAGGAGCACCTCAATACATAAGGCAACTGCTAACAGCTATAAAAGAGGAAATTGACAGTAACACAATAATAGTGGGGGATTTTAACACCTCATTTACACCAATGGACATATCATCCAGACAGAAAATTAGTAAGGAAAAGGAAGCTTTAAATGACACAATAGACCAGAAAGATTTAATTGATAATACAGGACATTCCATCAAAAAACAGCAGATTACACTTCTCAAGTGCACATGGAACATTCTCCAAGATAGATCACATCTTGGGTCACAAACTAAGTCTCAGTATATTTAAGAAAATTGAAATCATATCAAGTATCTTTTCTGACCACAATGCTATGGGATTAGATATGAATTACAGGTGAAAAAACATTAAAAACACAAACACATGGAGGCTAAACAAAACGTTACTAAATAACAAAGAGATCACTGAAGAAATCAAAGAGGAAATCAAAAAATACCTAGAGACAAATGACAATGAAAACTCAAAGATCCAAAACCTGTGGGATGCAGGAAGAGCAATTCTAAGAGGGAAGTTTATAACAATACAAGCCTACTTCAAGAAAGAAGAAAGATCTCAAATAAACAATCTAACCTTAAACCTAAAGGAACTAGAGAAAGAAGAACAAATAAAACCCAAAGTTAGTAGGAGGAAAGAAATCATTAAGATCAGAGCAGAAATAAATGAAATAGAAACAAAGAAAACAATAGCAAAGATCAATAAAACTAAAAGCTGGTTCTTTGAGAAGATAAACAAAATTGATAAACCATTAGCTAGATTCATCAAGGAAAAGAGGGAGAGGACTCAAATCAATAAAATTAGAAATGAAAAAGGAGAAATTACAGCAGACACTGCAAAAATACAAAGCATCCTAAGAGACTACTACAAATAACGCTATGCCAATAAAATGGACAACCTTGAAGAAATGGACAAATTCTTAGAAAGGTATACTCTTCCAAGACTGAAACAGGAATATATAGAAAATGTTAACAGGCCAACCACAAATAATGAAATTGAAATGGTGATTAAAACTCTGCCAACAATGGGCTTCCCTGGTGGCACAGTGATAGTCAGTCTGCCTGCTGATGCAGGGGACATGGGTTTGTGCCCTGGTCCGGGAGGATCCCACATGCTGTGGAGCAGGTGGGCCCATGAGCCATGGCCACTGAGCTGGCATGTCCAGAGCCTGTGCTCCACAACGGGAGAGGCCACAACAATGAGAGGCCCACGTACCGGGAAAAAAAAAAAATCTTCCAACACAAAAGTCCAAGACCAGATGGCTTCATAGGTGAATTCTATCAAACATTTAGAGAAGAGCTAACAACCATCCTTCTCAAAGTCTTCCAAAAATAACAGAGGAAGGAGCACTCTGAAACTCATTCTATGAGGCCACCATCACCCTGATACCAACAGCAGACAAAGATACTACAAAAGAAGAAAATTACAGAACAATATCACTGATGAATATAGATGCAAAAATCCTCAACAAAATACTAGCAAACAGAATCCAACACCACATTAAAAGGATCATTCACCATGATCAAGTGGGATTTATCCCAGGGATGCAAGGATTCTTCAATATACGCAAATCAATCAGTGTGATACACCATGTAAACAAACTGAAGAAGAAAAAAACATATGATCATCTCAATAGATGCAGAAAAAGATTCTGACAATATTCAATACCTATTTATGATAAAAACTCTCCAGAAAGTGGGCATAGAGGGAACCAACCTCAACATAATAAAGGCCATATACAACAGACCCACAGCAAATGTCATTCTGAAAGGTGAAAAACTGAAAGCATTTCTTCTAAGATCAGGAGCGAGACAAGGATGTCTACTCTTACCACTATTATTCAACAAAGTTTTGGAAGTCATAGCCACGGCAATCAGAGAAGAAAAAGAAATAAAAGGAATACAGATTGGAAAAGAAGGAGTAAAACTATCACTGTTTGCAGATGACATGATGCTGTACATAGAGAATCCTAAAGATACAAACAGAAAACTACTAGAGCTAATCAATGAATTTGGTAAAGTTCCAGGATACAAAATTAATGCACAGAAATCTCTTGCATTCCTATACACTAATGATGAAATATCTGAAATAAAAATTAATGAAACAATCCCATTTACCATTGCAACAAAAAGAATAAAATATCTAGGAATAAACCTACCTAGGGATCAAAAGACCTGTATGCAGAAAACTATAAGCCACTGCTGAAAGAAATTAAAGTTGATACAAACAGATGGAGAGACATACCATGTGTTTGGATTGGAAGAATCAATATTGTGAAAATGACTATACTACCAAAGCAATATACAGATTCAATGCAATCCCTATCAAATTACCAATGGCATTTTTTACAGAACTAGAACAAAAATCTTAAAATTTGTATGGAGACACAAATGACTCCGAATAGCCAAAGCAGTCTTTAGGGAAAAGAACGGAGCTGGAGGAATCAGGCTCCTGGACTTCAGACTATACTATAAAGCTACAGTAATCAAGACAGTCTGTAACTGGCACAAAAACAGAAATATAGATTAATGGAATAGGGTAGAAAGCCCAGAGATAAACCCATGCACCTATGGTCAACTAATCTATGGCAAAGGATGCAGTGATATACAATGGAGAAAAGACTGTCTCTTCAGTAAGTGGTGCTGGGAAAACTGGACAGCTACAAGTAAAAGAATGAAATTAGAACACTCCTTAACACCATACACAAAACTAAACTCAAAATAGATTAGAGACCTAAATGTAAGACCGGACACTCTAAAACTCTTAGAGGAAAACATAGGAAGAACACTCTTTGACATAAATTACAGCAAGATCTTTTTCACCCACCTCCTAGAGTAACCGAAATAAAAACAAAAATAAACAAATGGGACCTAATGAAACTTCAAAGCTTTTGCACAGCAAAGGAAATAATAAACAAGACGACAAGACAACCCTCAGAATGGGAGAAAATATTTGCAAACGAATCAATGGACAAGGGTTTAATCTCCAAAATATATAAACAGCTCATGCAGCTCAATATTAACAAACCAAGCAATCCAATCTGAAAATGGGCAGAAGACCTAAGTAGACATTTCTCCAAAGAAGACATACAGATGCCCAAGAAGCACATGAAATGCTGCTCTACATCACTAATTATTAGAGAAATGCAAATCAAAACTACAATGAGGTATCACCTCACACCAGTTAGAATGGGCATCATCAGAAAATCTACAAACAACAAATGCTGGAGAGGGTGTGGAAAAAAGGGAACACTCTTGCACTGTTGGTGGGAATGTAAATTGATGCAACCATTATGGAGAACAGTATGGAGGTTCCTTAAAAAACTAAAAATAGAATTACCATATGATCCAGCAATCCCACCACTGGGCATATACTCAGAGAAAACCATAATTTAAAAAGACACACACACCCCAATATTCACTGAACCACTGTTTACAATAGCTAGGTCATGGAAGCAAGATAAATGCCCATTGACAGGTGAAAGGATAAAGAAGATGTGGTACTTATATACAATGGAATACTACTCAGCCATAAAAAAATGAAATTGGGTCATTTATAGAGATGTGGATGAATCTAGCGACTGTCATACAGAGTGAGGTAAGTCAGAAAGAGAAAAACAAATATTCTATATTAATGTGTATATGTGAAACCTAGAAAAATGGTAAAGATGAACCAGTTTGCAGGGCAGAAATTGAGACACAGATGTAGAGAACAAACCTATGGACACCAAGGGGGATAAGTGGCAGGGTGGTGGTGGTGGTGTGATGAATTGGGAGGTTGGAATTGACATATATACACTAATATGTATAAACTGGATAAGTAATAAAACCTGCTGTATAAAAAGTTAAATAAAATAAAATTCAAAAAAAGAAGCATTAATGGTAAGTAGGAAATTATTAGGTCAACTAAAAAATTGACATATCATTGTTTGCTTGGATAAAAATATTGTTCCAATATTAAATTTCCTGAAATTGAAAACTCTACTGTATAAGTGTAAGAATATTATTATTTAGAGGAAACGCTCACTGAAATATTTGGAGGTGAAGGGCTTTATGCAAGTAACTTACTCTTGAATCTTTCAGAAAAATGTTATGTATATATATTATTTGTGTGTGTATGTGTGAATACATGTCGATCTAGATGTATATGGAAGAGAAACAGCAAAAAATAAAGCAAATAGAGTGAAATGCTAATGTGTGAATCTATGTAAAGGATATGTAGGTGTTTGTTGTACTATTGTTATTCTTGCAACTTTCTTTAAGATTAAAATTATTTCCAAAAAAATTTAAAAAATAAAATATGATAGCTTTCTCTTTCCCGATTTTTTTTCTATGCATATACATCACACACAGAGATGTTTTAAAATATAAAGAGGATAGTGCTATATGTTTACTTTTGTGATTTTCTTTTTTTTTCTTTTTCACTTATCAATATATATTGAATTGTGTTAGTGTTTTGGGCACCTGATTTTCAAGTATATATTTATCTTATTGTAGCCAAGTTTCCTTTGAAGACCTTGTGCTCTGTTCTTCTCCATGGCCTACTGAATTCTATACACGTTTTAAAGAATTTTATCACCATTTACATAAGAGTAAAAAATTGAGAGTTTAAGAAAATCATAATATTTTGAGGATCCTACTATGAGGGAAAATCTTGCTATGAAGTCCAACTCACACTGTTTTGTTATTCACTTATGGAAAATGTAGTTCATTCATATGCTTCAAATTTCAAACAGTGCAAAACGGCATATAGTGAAAAACAACCTTTCTACCATCTTCCCTTGCTACCGAGCCCCTCTTTTTAGAAGCAGTCAGTGTTATTTCTTTTTTCTGTATTATTACAGAGATATTGTATGCTTTTACAGTATGTGTGTATGTGTATGTGTGTATGTACAGTTATGTCCTCAGCATGCATATTATGTATATATTCATATATATGCCTGTTATATTCAAATTCATATTTATTGAGCCACTTCTATGCATTAGACACTATTTTAAGTGCTTGTGATACATCAATGAATAAACCAAATCCCTACTCTCATGTAGCTATCTTCCTAATGGAAGTAGACATACAATAAACCATGAACAAGAAATACATTATGTAATGTGTTAGAAGGTGAAAAGTGCTATTAAAAGAAGAAGGTAGAGTAAGGGAGGTTGAGAGTGCCAGGTCATGGAGCAGGGATGAATTGGATTGGAATTTTAAATAGGATCATCAATATAGGCCTCCTTGAGAAAGTAACATCTAAGCAGAGACTTGAAAGAAATTAGAGAGATTGTCTTGCAGATATTTGGAGGATACCAAGAAGAGAGAATAGTCAGTGTAAAAGCCTTAAAGTGAGAACACCATGCCTGGTATCTTTGAAGAATGGCAAAAGAGTCAGTGTGATGAGATCAGAGTGAGCCAAAGAGAAAATAGCTCCATAGGAGGTCAGAGAAGAAACGTAGAGACAGTTTGAGTGAACGGAGAGACATTGGAAGGTTCTGAGCAGAGGGATGATATTATCTGGCTGAGGTTTTAAGAAGATAGTTCTCTGACTGTTGTGTTGGGAATACACAACACAACACAAGAAATAACACTGACTGCTTCTGAAAAGAGGGGCTGGGTAACAAAGGAAGAGGGTAGAAAGAATGTTTTTCACTATATGCCCTTTTGCACTGTTTGAAATTTGAAGCATATGAATGAACTACCTTTTCCATAAGGGGGCTTGAGTGAAAGCAAGAAGACAGGTTAAGTGGCTCTTAAAAAAATCAGGCAAATGATGATGGTGGTTTGGACCAAGGTGGTAGTAGTGATCAGGTTATACATATATTTTGAAGGCAGAGTGAACAGGATTTCCTGACAGATTGGACGTGGGGTGTTAGAGAAAGAAGGGGAGTCGAGAATATCTCCTATAGTTTTGATGTGAGCAACTGGAAATAAGATTTGCTATTGGGGCAGACACAGGTTTTGAGGGGCCTGAAGTTTCTGAACAATTTTGGGGGCCTGCCTCAGGAAAATGAACACAAAATTACCCACACAAATTTAGGTATTAGGTAAAATAGGAATATTTATTAATAATGAAGGAATAAATGACAATTTATAAATATTAAAAAACTGTCAACTATCATAAACATCACAAAACCCAGAAAAATAATATAGTCTTAAAATTAATTACCTGAAACACCTCTATCTGTTATTGTTTGCTTAGTTTCCAAAACTTTGTTCTCCAAATATTCTTTTTTAAAACATCTTGTTCTTGCTTCGTGCATATGTCATCTTTCTGAGTAATATCATTACTGATATTTCCTGCAAGTTCTTTTCCTTTTTTCCCATTTTCTCTCTTTTTAAAAAATAAATTCTGTTTGTTTTTTTAGTTTCTATCTTTGTCTCTAACTTGTGTGTTGGATATTTTCCCCACGGTTTGCTAATTTTTGGTTGTCTTCTCATGGTTGAGAGTGCTGACTGTAACTCAGAGCCTGGGATGTAGCTGGTTTACTCTCTGTGTGGGTGGACTGTTCAAATGCAGAACCCCTTGTCATCTGCATATTTAGGATTTTCTTTTTGGGCTCATCAGGTTCTCCAGAGAAGACTTTTCCAATCTCTTGCCTGGAGGATGGAAGACTGGATACCAGTGTTCTGCAAGCTTAGTGAGGGAAGCATTTAATTAATTATGCATAAGGTTGCTTAATCCCCTTCTTTTAGGTAGTATCCAGGGCCACTGTGCCTGGTGTTTTCCAGTTCAGTGACTCTCATTTTTTTCATCCAGAGCTGAAGAATAAACCTCCAGACTTCTGTGGAGGTAAGGGAAGGACAGTTATCTAGCTCTGTGGAATGAGAGAAAGGATCTTTCTAAATTAAGTTCCTTTTCAAATAGTTTCACCCAAACCTCCTGATTTTAGCTCTTTCTTAACTCTCAGGTCCAAAGGTACCAGGTGCTGCCAATTACTGAACCTTATGAGGATAATGGATTATAAATTGGGTTATTTCTCAGCATTCTCCATTGCTGGCTGAGGTCCCTACCATCTCAGTCTAAGTCAGCTAACACTAATCCATCTGGGTTCCACTTTAAAAATTGCATTGCTTTTATCTCTTCTAATATTCTTCCAAGCCTTTTGGGTTTATGTCTTTAAAAAAATTTTCCCCTGCATTTTTAGTGAGGTATAGGGAGATTAAAATTAGATTCCTGCATACAGTTTACCATCTAACCCAGACTGCCTTGGGATGCCATATTTTAACACTTCATTTTCTTACCGTTGTATTTTGACCAGGAGTCCTGATTCCATTTGTTTTTCAAAGTAACAAGCACGGCCACCACCACAACAAACTTACCTAACCATTTTTCATTATTTGAGAACTAACTATAGACAAGAGGGAATGTTAATCCATGCCAATGATTCAACAATTATGAATTGAGCATCTATTGTGTACCAGGCACTGTGCTAGTCATTCGATATATAGAAATGAGTGAAGTTTAATATCTGTCCTTATGGGAATCACAATCTAACATGTGTAAGCAACGTAGGCAAAAAATGGTATCTGTAATATCAGAAGTATGGCCAAAATTGCAGCACAGTCCAGATGATGACATCATTAACACTGTTGGGCTCAGGCTCAGGCAAGTCGTCCTGGAGGGGTTGATTTTGAGATAAGGAATGGGTGCTAGTAGCTTGCCACTTAAAACAAATATGATTAAGCTGCAGTAGACAACATAAATCCTTCACATTCCCGATTTTGGTTTGAGAGTGCTTTTAGATGTTAGAATCTCAGATACAAAACGGAAGAAATAAGTAAATATTTCCAACCATATTAATTCAAGATGAAAGAATGTCACTGTGACAATGTTCACATCATAATTCACAGAAGCAGAGGAGAAGAAACACAATGAAGTCAGTCTACTTCTGTCTTCATTGGGATGTTGTGGCATTTACTGTGATAGTTTATATAAAAATGCTTTATAAGAGTGTAACATGAACGCATTATCAATTTAAAAAGAAAAGCTGAAATTGTAGTGACATAAGCTCATTCAACAAGTACATAATTAAGCACCTACAATGTGTTAGGAACTCTTCACATGTTGGAAATACACTGATGAACAAAGAGATGGTGGAGGAGACAAGAGTATAATGAAGTGAGAAATATAGATTGCAACAAGAGCAAATAGCAGGTGGAGATATCCTAGTTTTAGATTTTTGGGATGGAGTAAGACCTATTCATGACTCTGCAATGAAGTCAATATGTCTGGCGCCTAAATCATGAGGCAGAGAATGGTATAAGATAAGGCTACAGTGACAGGCAGCTGCCAGTTGATAAATTTGTAAGGATCCATGTTAAGGAATTGGAATTTTATCCCAACAGTAGTAGACATTGAAGGGGAGTGACATGTTTATATGTATATTTTTAACAAGATCATCCTGCTGATATAATTAGAATATTATAATTTTCAAGCCCTTAACAAAACAATAACTCTAAGAAAAGATCATCAGTGACTCCTAACATAAAAAAGAGGCACTAAGTATTTTGTACACAACTCCACCTATGACATATTTGTACAAAAATTGAGCCTAATCAGATCAAGCCTCTAGGTCCCACTACAAGTTGTAGGAAATGCAGGAGGACAGAGACCAGGTTCAGTGACACCACAGGGATATGAACAAGGAAATCCAGACTTTTGGAACTCCACAGGACAAAAGACTCAATTTATTCAGGAAATAAACTTAAAGAAATAAAAATCTGAAGGAAAAACATGTAGAGTAGGAGGAGACTTAAAGGACACTTCAACCAAATGTAGGGAGAGGATCTTGTTTGTACTGTGATTCAAACAAAACAAAACAAACTTGATAAAACATTGTAATACTCTTAGGGAAATTTAAACAGTGACTAGATATTTGGAGATTCCTAGATAAGGAATTACTATTAATTTTTATAGCTGTAAAATTATGTGGTGGTTATGTTTTTAAAAACAATTCTTATTTTTAGAGATATATGCCAGCATATTTACAAGTAGATTAATAAATAAGACAACTAGTTGCTGCATTTGTTGCTACTAGCTTTCTCCTATAATTGTTTGTAGGAGAGGAAAATTGGAAGCAGAATGTCCATGTAGGTAGGAGGCTTTTGTAGTAATCCAGGATAAAGAGGATGCAGGACTAGACTAGGATGGTGGCAATGAAGATGGAGAAAAGTAGATTTTTTCAAGACATACTTTGGAGGTAGAGCTGACAGAATTTGCTGATGAATTTGATTTGTGGGAATGCTGATGTAAGGAAATAGAGAAGAACAATTGCCAGATTTCAGGTTTGATTAACCTGATGGATTGTGTTCCAATGGGGAAAACTAGAGGATAAATAGTTTTTGGAGAGAAGGTGTAAGAGATGATGGGTTCAATTTGACATAGATGTGAGTCCTTGATTAGAGATTTCAGTGAGATATGGTAATACAGACGATCAGTCGGTATTTGGATGTACAGGTTAGGAAATATCTCTGGTTTTGAGGCATCTAATTAAGATTCATTGGCATGTAGATAGCAACCAAAGCTATGGAACTAAATGAAATCACCTGGGGGAATGTGATTGAAAAGAAAGAGAAAAGGGAGAAGAGTAGAGGAGAAAAGAAGGTCTAGGCCACAACTCTGAAAACAGGCAACGCAAGTTTAGGTAGGGGAGAATTAACCTGCAAAAATAATGATAAGATGGGGGGGATATGAAAAATGTTTCCCTGATATTCCAGGAGGCAAAAGAAGACAGAGTTTCCACAAGAAGTGTGTGGTAAGAAACAAAAAAGAAGTGTGTGGTTAATTTAACATTGTCAATTACTATGGAAAGGTCAAATAAGATGAGGACAGAAAGAACATTGGACTTGGTGACATGGAAATCAGTGTCCTTGTGAGGATTTTTTTTTTTTGGTGGAATGATTGAGCAAAACTAATTTGAAGTAGGTTAAGGAGTGAGTGGAAGGTGGGAAAATTGTGACAGATATAGGAGACTTTTTCAGAAAATGTGAGGAGGAGAGATAGAGGGTGATATGAGGAGGGAAAGATGGGGTTAAGATACTTTTAAGTCTTGAACATGTATAAATGAAGATGGAAAGGATCCAGTAAGAAATGAGAAAATGAAAATGCAAAAGGAGAGGGGACAATTAGAAGTGGAAAAATATCTGAAAATCATAGAAGAGTTGGGAACAAGAGAAGAGGTGAAGAGTTTGATTTTAAATAGAAGAGACACCTCTTCTTTTGTTACAGAAAATAAAATAGAAGGATAGGTGCAGATAAGTTTGTAGGTTTCATAGCTCTGTGTGTTTGTGCATGCGTGAAAGAAAAAGGGAAGTCTATCTGCTGAGACTGAAGGAAGATTTGGAGATACATCAAAAAGGTTTTAGGACAATGGGAAAGATTTGAAGTAGCTATAGATATATATACTGTGAGTAGACTGTGAGATTATAAGGTGATTGAGGGATCAATAGTGATGATGAATATAGTGGCAGCAATATATCTAGTTGTATGATTTTCACCAAAAGTGCTCAGCAGTCTGAATATAGTAAAAACAGAAACATTTGACATTTTAAAACAAAAAATGTGAACGGTACAAAGCAAGCTTTATTTACCTAAGTTATAATTTCTCGTTAACTCCCAGGGACTTTGTTAGTTAAAACAAGGTAACAGATTCAACATACTTTGAGATCTGTGGAAGGAAATTCCTTTTTAAATACAAGGCGAAACAACAATGATAATCACATAAAATTAAGCTATTTGGGATGTTTTCTATGCTTTTTTGTTTGATTCCTGCATTACATGCCATTGATTTCCCTTTGATCCATCTCTTCACAATTAATTTAGGCATGATTTTCCTAACTCTTGATATTATCCTGTCAGTTTAAGAAACATCAGAATAAATCAAAACTGATGATCCCTATGATTATGAAATAACAAACATGTCAAAATAGAAGTGTTAGTTTTTCTTAATTTAATAGCAGCTTATACCTCCCACCAAAATCCACACAAGGAATTTCCAAATATCAACTATTTTATAGCTGTGAAGTGAATTCCATACAAAATTTAGACATATATTTGAATGAACTTTTACTCTGTTTTCACAGTATTTATTTTGAACCTAGCACTGTTGTTAGACCCTAAGGAATTATACATGGATCAGACAAATTCCTTTTGTGTATTTAAGGAGCTCATGAATTTGAGGCAGAGTAAAGACAGGGGTGTAGGGTCAACTGATGAACAGCCTTATATTTCATGTTAATGGAGTTTGGATTTTAACATGTGGGCAAATTAAAACCTCCAAAGAATTTTCATTAAGGAAGTGACATGATCAGATTTGTGTTAAGGTCACTTTCATAGCAGACTGTGGAAAAGGGACTGGAGGAGAATAAGCTATAAGGAGAGAGAGAATTACCATACCTGGAGTGTCTACTATATGCCAGGCACAGTTTTATTTTGTTTTTGAATATTTTAAAAATTTACTGATTTATTTTGGCTGTGCTGAGTCTTACTTGCAGCAGGTGGGCTCTTCATTGCAGCATGCAGAATTCTTGGCTGCGGCATGCAAGGTCTAGTTTCCTGACCAGGTATCAAACCCGGGCCCCCTGCATTGGGAGCATAGAGTCTTACCCACTGGATCACCAGGGAAGTCCCCAAGACACAGTATTACTATATATAATATCACTTAATCACCACAAGAACACTTAAGAACAAGCATTATCATCTCCATTTTAGAGCTGAGGAAAATAAGGTTTAGAGAGGTTAAGTCCCAAAATTTACAATTACAGTAAAATATATTGTTGGCATCTGAACACAGCCTGACTCCAAGATCCATGCTGTTCTTCTGGAGCATACACTCAATTAGGTGGCACTGGATGAATCTAAAAGTGAATAATAATGAAGTCCTGAATCAAGACTGTGCCTGTGGGAATGGAAAGAAACAGAAAATGTGAGAAATATTCAGGGAATAGAATTGGCAGCAAGACTTGTGTTTTTTTGTAGATTTGAATTGGGTGGTGGAGGGGGAGAGCAAGGGGCAGTGAGGAGTCAAGAACCTCTTCCAGGTTTTAATTTGTCTAAATGAGTGGATGGATAATGGTGTTTTGAACTGAAATTAGTGGATGTAAAAGAATAAATGGAAGGTGGCAACAGCCAGCTTTAGCAACCACCAGTCCCTTCCAACTGGAAACTTGCACAAGCCTCTTAGATAGACTCATCCACCAGAGGACAGACAGCAGAAGCAAGAAGAACTATAATCCTGCAGCCTGTGGAACAAAGACCACATTCACAAAAATATAGACAAGATGAAAAGGAAGAGGGCTATGTATCAGATGAAGGAACAAGTTAAAAACCCAGAAACACAACTAAATGAAGTGAAGATAGGCAACTTTGCAGAAAAATAATTCAGAATACTGATAGTGAAGATGATCCAGGACCTCGGAAAAAGAACGGAGGCAAAGATCAAGAAGATGCAAGAAATGTTTAACAAAGAGCTAGAAGAATTAAAGAACAAACAAACAGAGATGAACAATACAATAACTGAAATGAAAAACACACTAGAAGGAATCAATAGCCAAATAACTGAGGCAGAAGAACGGATAGGTAGCCTGGAAGACAGAATGGTGGAATTCACTGCTGGGAACAGAATAAAGAAAAAGAATGAAAAGAAATGAAGACAGCCAAAGAAACCTCTAGGACAACATTAAACACAACACCATTTTCATTTGAGGGGTCTCAGAAGGAGAAGAGAGAGAGAAAGGACCTGAGAAATATTTGAAGAGATTAGAGTCGAAAAGTTCCCTAACATGGGGGAGGAAATAGCCAGCCAAGTCCAGGAAGTGCAGAGAGTCCCATACACAAGGAGAAACACGCCAAGACACACAGTAATCAAGTTGGCAAAAATTAAAGACAAAGAAATATTATTGAAAGCAGCAAGGGAAAAACAACAAATAACATACAAGGGAACTCCCATAAGGTTAAGAGCTGATTTCTCAGCAGAAACTCTACAAGCCAGAAGAGAGTGGCATGACATATTTAAAGGGATGAAAGGGAAGAACCTACAACCAAGATTACTCAACCCAGCAAGGATCTCATGCAAATTTGAAGGAGAAATGAAAAGCTTCACAGACAAGCAAAAGCTAAGAGAATTCAGCACCACCAAACCAGATCTACAGCAAATGCTAAAGGAACTTCTCTAAGTGGGAAACACAAGAGAAGAAAATGGCCTACAAAAACAAACCGAAAAAAATTAAGAAAATGGTAAAAGGAACATGCATATCGATAATTACCTTAAACGTGAATGGATTAAATGCTCAAACCAAATGGCACAGGCTCACTGAATGGATAGAAAAACAAGACCCATATACATGCTGTCTACAAGAGACCCACTTCAGACGTAGGGACACATTCAGTCTGAAAGTGAGAGGATGCAAAAAGATATTCCATGCAAACGGAAATCAAAAGAAAGCTGGAGTAGCAATACTTATATCAGATAAAATAGACTTTAAAATAAAGAATGTTACAAGAGACAAGGAAGGACATTACATAATGATCAAGGGATCAATCCAGGAAGATATGACAATTATAAATATATAGGCACCCAACATGGGAGCACCTCAATACCTAAGGCAACTGCTAACAGCTACAAAGGAGGAAATTGACAGCAACACAATAATAGTGGTGGACTTTAACACCTCACTTACACCAATGAACAGATCATCCAGACAGAAAATTAATAAGGAAACAGAATCTTTAAATGATACAATAGACCAGATAGATTTCATTGATAATTATAGGACATTCCATACAAAAACAGCAGATTACACATTCTTCTCAAGTGCACATGGAACGTTCTCCAGGATAGATCACATTTTGGGTCACAAATCAAGCCTTGGTAAATTTAAGAAAAATGAAATCATATCAGGCATCTTTTCTGACCAGAACACTATAAGATTAGAAAACAATTACAGGGAAAAAAACGTAAAAAAACTCAAACACATGGAGGCTAAACAATACGTTACTAAATAACCAAGAGATCACTGAAGAAATCAAAGAGGAAATCAAATAACACCTAGAGAAAAATGACAATGAAAACACGACAATCCAAAACCTATGGGATGCAGCAAAAGCAGTTCTAAGAGGGTAGTTTATAGCAATACAAGCCTACCTCAAGAAACAAGAGAAATCTTAAAAAAACAATCTAACCATACCCCTAAAGGAACTACAGAAAGAACAAAGAAAACCCAAAGTTAGCAGAAGGAAAGAAATCATAAAGATCAGAGCAGAAATAAATGAAATAGAAACAAAGAAAACAACAGCAAAGATCAATAAAACTAAAAGCTGGTTCTTTGAGAAGACAAACAAAATTGATAAACCATTAGCCAGACTCATCAAGAAAAAGAGGGAGAGGACTCAAATCAATAAAATTAGAAATGAAAAAGGAGAAGTTACAACAGACACTGCAGAAATAAAAAGCATCCTAAGAGACTACAGCAAGCAACTCTATGCCAATAAAATGGACAACCTTGAAGAAATGGACAAATTCTTAGAAAGGTATAATCTTCCATGAGTGTATCAGGAAGAAATTGAAAATGTGAACAGACCAATCACAAGTAATGAAATTGAAACTGTGATTAAAAATCTTCCAACAAACAAAAGTCCAGGACCAGATGGCTTCACAGATGAATTCTATCAAACATTTAGAGAAGAGCTAACACCCATCAATCTCAAACTCTTCCAAAATATTGCAGAGGAAGGAACACTCCCAAACTCATTCTTTGAGGCCATGATCACCCTGATACCAAAAGCAGACAAAGATACTACAAAAAAAAGAAAATTACAGACCAATATCACTGATGAATATAGGTGCAAAAATCCTCAACAAAATACCATCAAACAGAATCCAACACCATATTCAAAGGATCATTCACCATGATCAAGTGGGATTTATCCAAGGGATGCTGGGATTCTTCAATATATGCAAATCAATCAATGTGATATACCATATTCAGAAATTAAAGAATAAAAACCATTTGATCATCTCAATAGATGCAGAAAAATCTTTTGACAAAATTCAACACCCATTTATGATAAAAAGTCTACAGAAAGTAGGCATAGAGGGAGCTTACATCAACATAATAAAGGAAATATACAACAAACCCATAGCAAGCATCATTTTCAATGGTGAAAAACTGAAAGCATTTCCTCTAAGATCAGGAACAATACAAGGATGTCCACTCTGGCCACTATTACTCAACATAGTTTTGGAAGTCCTAGCCATGGCAATCAGAGAAGAAAAATAAATAAAAGGAATACAAATTGCAAAAGAAGAAGTAAAACTGTCACTGTTTGCATATGACATGATACTATACATAGAGAATCCTAAAGATGCCACCAGAAAACTACTAGAACTAATCAATGAATTGGGTAAAGTTGCAGGATACAAAATTTTGCACATAAATCTCTTGCATTCCTATACACTTATGATGAAAAATCTGAAAGAGAAATTAAGGAAACACTCCCATTTACCACTGCAATAAAAAGAATAAAATGCCTAGGAATAAACCTACTTAGGGAGACAGAAGATCTGTATGCAGAAAAGTATAGGACACTGATGAAAGAAATTAAAGATGATACAATCTGATGGAGAAATATACCATGTTCTTGGATTGGATGAATCAGCATTGTGAAGGTGACTCTACTACCCAAAGCAATCTACAGATTCAGTGCAATCCCTATCAAATTACCAATGGCAGTTTTTACAGAACTAGGACAAAAAATCTTAAAATTTGTCTGGAGACACCAAAGATCCTGAAGAGCCAAAGCAGTCTTGAGGGAAAAAAACGGAGCCAGGCTCCCTAACTTCTGACTATACTACAAAGCTACAGTAATCAAGGCAATATGGTACTGGCACAAAAACAGAAATATAGATCAGTGGAACAAGATAGAAAGCCTAGAGATAAACCCACACACCTATGGTCAAGTAATCTATCACAAAGGAGGCAAGGATATACAATGGAGAAAAGACAGTCTGTTCAATAAGTGGTGCTGGGAAAACTGGATAGCTACATGGAAAAGAATGAAATTAGAACACTCCCTAACACCATACACAAAAATAAACTCAAAATGGATTAGTGGCCTACATCTACGACCGGACACCATAAAACTCTTAGAGGAAAACATAGGTAGAACACTCTTTGACATAAATCAGAGCAATATCTTTTTTGATCCACCTCTTAGAGTAATGGAAATTAAAAAAAATAAAATAAACAAATGAGACCTAATGAAACTTCAAAGCTTTTGCACAGCAAAGGAAATTGCAAACAAGACAAAAAGACAACCCTCACAGTGGGAGAAAATATTTGCCAACGAATCAACGGACAAGGGATTAATCTCCAAAATATATAAACAGCTCATGCAGCTCAATATTAAAAAAACAAGTAATCCAATCCGAAAATGCGCAGAAGCCCTAAGTAGACATTTTTCCAAAGAAGACATACATATGGCCAAGAGGCACATGAAAAGCTGCTCAACATCACTAATTATTAGAGAAATGCAAATCAAAACTACAATGAGGTATCACCTCACACCAGTTAGAATGGGCATCATCAGAAAATCTACAAACAACAAAGGCTGGAGAGGGTTTGGAGAAAAGGGAACCCTCTTGCACTGTTGGTGGGAATGTAAATTGATACAGCCACTATGGAGAACAGTATGGAGGTTCCTTAAAAAACTAAAAATAGAATTACCATATGATTCAGCAATCCCACTACTGGGCATATACCCAGAGAAAACCATAATTCTAATAGGCACATGCACCCCAATGTTCAATGCAGCACTATTTACAATAGCCAGGTCATGGAAGCAAGCTAAATGCCCATCGACAGACAAATGGATAAAGAAGTGGTGGTACATATATACAATGGAATATTACTCAACCATAAAAAGTAACAAAATTGAGTTATTTGTAGAGATATGCCTGGGTTTAGAGACTGTTTTACAGAGTGAAGTAAGTCAGAAAGAGAAAAACAAATATCATATGTTAATGCATATATGTGGAACCTAGAAGAATGGTACAGATGATCCAGTTTGCAGGGCAGAAATTGAGACACAGATGTAGAGAACAAACGTATAGACACCACGGGGGGAAAGTGGTGAGGGGTGGGGTGCGGTTGGTGGTGCAATGAACTGGGGGATTAGGATTGACATGTATACACTAATATGTATTAAATGGATAACTAATAAGAAGCTGCTGTATAAAAAAATAAATTAAATTAAATTAAAAAAACAAATGGAAAGATGTTGAAGATACAGGACAAAATGGGAATAATTGATGGAACGAAGAGCTGGAGGAGATGGAAACAGCACAGGTGAAGAGATTTTCTTAGTTGATTTCTCTGTAATGGAGAGACTATTTTTATGCTCAAATATAGATCCATTATAACATGGAGGGAATAATATTGAGAGACTTTAGACTCAATAGCCTCTATATTATCTCTGAAAAAAGAAGTGAAGGCAGAGGCAAGGGAAGGGAAGGGAGCTTGAAAAGAATAGTATTAAAGGTTTGAATTAACCACTGAAGGGAATGGGAGAGGGAAATGATCACCATTTTTTAGTTAACTCACAGGCAATTATTTTGGTTCATTATTATAGGATACTCAGACTGAAACTTGGTTTCAAGTTTATAACTTTAGTTTTTTCCTATTTTTCAAAATAAAGTTATCACATATCATTATTTAGATAATTCATATTATTGTTTATCCATGAGAGTCAACATTCTGTTATTTGCAAAGTGGTAGGAACAAAGTACTCTCTCACCAAAAGCATAAATGTTCTTCTATAAACTATTCTTTTCAGGTTCTGATATAAGTAATATGTCAGCCTTGTAAAATAGATTAGGAGTGTTTTTCTTTTATTATTTTATGAAACAGTTTGAGTAAGACTAAAATCATCTGTTCATTGAATTTCTCTGGAAACATTTTAAAGTCTGATTTCTTCTGGAATTTTTTTTTAAATGTCTATTGAATTTATTTAATGGATTTAGGGTTATTCAGCTTTCTATTTCTTCTTGAGTCCATTTCAATTATTTGTATTTCTAGAAATTTACTCATTCATTTTAGTTTTCAAATTTATTATCAAAATTTCTATATACCATCCTCTTATCTGTTTTATATCAACATCTATAGTTATATTTCACCTTTCAGTCCTAATATTTTTTATTTGTACCCTTTCTCTCTCATTCTTAATATTATTTATTTGTGCTCTTTCTCATTCATTTTTCCCTTGCTTAATTCCATTAGAAGTTTGTCATTAAAAAATATCTTATCAAAGAACAAACTTATACCTTTGTCAATACTCTTTATGTTTGCTTTCTATTTCATTAAATGTTATTCTTCATTTTTTTCTTTTCTTCTACTTTCCTTTGATTTATTTTGCTATTCTTTCTCTAAGTTCCTGAGATCTATGGTCTAATCATTATTTTCAACCTTACTTCTTTCATAATATACCAATTTAAGGCCATACAATTTCTTCAAAATACCACTTTAGGTGCATCCATATGTTTGGATGCATAATGTTTTCATGATCATTCAGTTCTAAGTATTTTCACACTTTTATTATGAAGTTTTCTTTGATGTATGAAATAGTTGGAATTTTGTTTTAAATTTTCAATAACGGGCTTCTTGTTATATATAAAAACATGTGTGATTTTATTTCTTTTGGATATATATCTATTAGTGGGATTGTTGGATCACATGGTAGTTCTAATTTTAATTTTTTGAGGAAACTCCATACTGTTTTCCATAATGGTTTTGCCAATTAACATTGCCACTAACACTATGTAAGTGTTCCCGTTTCTTCCCACTTTGTTATCTCTTGTATCTGGATAATAATCATCCTAATAGGTGTGAAGAATCTTAAAAAGTTGAACTCAGAGGACCAGAGAATAGAACAGTGGTTACGAGGGGTTAGGGGTTAGGGAAAATGGGGAAATGTTGATCAAAGGGCACAAACTTTCTGTTGTAAGATAAATCAGTTTTGGGGAATCTAATGAATACCATGGTGACTATAGTTAATAATACTGTATTGTGTACTTGAGATTTTCTAAGAGAGTAAATCTTAAGCCCTCTCACCTCAGCAACCAAACAAACAAACAAAACCTCACACAACTATGTGAGGTGATAAATGTGTTAATTAACTTGATTATGGTAATCATTTCACAATGGATACATATATCAAATTATCTTAGTGTACACCTTAAATATATACTGTTTGTATTTGTCAATCATACCTCAATAAAGCTGGAAAAAAAATTAAATGACAACATAAATCCTTAAAAATATGTATTTTGACTTAATTATATTATAGTCAAAGAATGTGGTCTTTATGATACTAGTCCTTTCACATTTCAAAATTTACAGTTCAAATCATCTGTATCCCCATTTGTTTTTAAAAATCTACTCAAATTTTCTATTACAGAGACAATTATGTTGGAATATCTCATGAGGATGACAGATTTATCAACTTCTTTCTATAATTCTGCCATTGTTTTCTCTTTTGGGAGCTATGTTACTAGGTTAACACACATTTGAAATTGCTTTATCATTTTGGTGAATTAGACCTTTGTTATTATGTAGTGACCCTCTTTATCTCTAGTACAGAATTAAAAATTTTTTTTTAAATTATTAAAGTCTATTTTGTATGGTACTAATGTATCTGCAGTCACTTTCTTTGGGTTACTGTTGTGTAGTACAATGTTTTCATCATTTAACTTTAACCTTTTTGTATATTCTTTTACAAAGTATATAATTGGGTTTAAAAAAAAATTTCAGTCAAACAATCATTGTCTTTTAGCTGAAGAGTTTAGTCCATTTATATTGGCAGTGATTACTGAGATATTTACATTTATTTAAATGATCTTATGTACTTTCTATTTTTCTATTTCCTTTGTTTCTACTTTCTTGTAATCTTTTGGGCTGAATTTTATTTTAAATTTTCAGTGATTACCTAGTTATTTTAACATACTTATTTTAACCTAGCAAATTCTACAATCAGTCAACATTGTTATCCTCTAGCTGAACTACACAAAGAATTTTTAATACTTTACTTCTCATTATCCCCCTTCCAATGCTACATAACTACAGTGATAATAAAAATCCTTGTATCTGCCTTCTGACTTTATTAAAAATGTGTCAAGTGGTTCACTGTTAGCACTTACGTTATACTCTTGATCAAACTATGAAAGTATCTTTCTATTCAAATCATATAATTTTTATCACATATTTTTGTTTCACTGAAGTGGTAATGGCTGCCTGGACCATTGAGAAAGTCTCTGAGGCTGACTCCAGGCTTAGTAAGAAAAAGTGGAATACCTGATTAATGCAGTCTCCTGTGGGCATGTTGGGAATAGAATGGCAACATGTGTGCTATGTCACCTTGGAAAGCATAAATTAGTGATGAAATGAAATGGAACATGGAGCAGGCATGCTTTGATTTGGGATGAGTATGAGAGCAGGGAAACACAGGGCATAAGGCTCTTTGGACAGAACAGGTAAAATAGCTTTGTGGGGTTCCTGGGCAGCTAGAATATGAGCAGTGAAGCTAGTTCTTGGGAAAGGCAGGTAATGGACAAGGTGGGCAGTTTTCAAAGACAAATTATTCATGTTCGAATTTTTTTTAATGATTGTCCTTAGAAGGAAAAAATAAGGTGTACTTCTCTCCTGTGGCAGCTCCTATATCCCTGCTCTCTACTCTCCAGGTTAATGAAGAGATCAGCAAGTCACCTGCTGCTTTGTATTATCTGTTCTATTGTTCCTCTTCATTAGTGTGGATAACAGAGAGTAGAATGCAGTGCATCTTGGAGGCAATACAGCAGGATATTACATACATGCTCATCAGCAGCCAAAATCACAGCATCTTTTTCTAGTGGATCTGCAAATAAACAGTCCTTCAGGTACTTCTGTAATTTTCGCCAAATGTTGCACTTTTGAAAGCTTCATTAATCCAGCCCCATTAGGATGGGTAGGGTGAATGAGTTTATGGCTGTGGAAGGTGAAGTAGCAGAATTTGCAGTTCTTAAGAACATTGCTGGCATTCATTTATGATGATGAAGTATAAGTGATATTAAAATTCCCTACAAAATATTATTTGGAGTAAAAGAGCACCAAATACATGGTGAATTTAATAATAAAATACTTAAAACCCAACAAATGCTTATTTACTGAAATTAATGACTCAAATGACAAGCCCCCCCATTTGTCTTAGAATCACATATGCATAGCTCTAGCATTGCAGGCAAGGGAGAAGCTGAAAGCAAACAAGGGACATTCTGGAAGGGAAGAAGCTATATGTATTCAAAGGAGAAATATGATTGAAAAAGTCATTAGTACTGCAAGAGATTTTCATCCATACTTGACCTTTTCCTGAAATGAGAATGGTCTGTTTTATGGTGAGAAATATTCTGTTTAGAAAAATCAAACATTGGTGTTTGGGGAGGAATGATTCAGGCAGCCACTATAAGTCAAGATGAGGTTTGATGATCCAGAGGCATAACCCCTGGACTTGGATTTTTGTTTATGATCAATAGATATAACATCAAAAAGATGTCCCTTGAAAATATCCTATCATGTTTGTCCTTCATTTTCATTTCATTTTGTCCTTCCTTTGATTCACCTTTTGTCTTTAGTCTTGTCTGCCCTGCTGCTAGAAATGACTGTTGGGGAAATAAAGCATGAAATACATAACCTCATGTGGGCCAGGCAACTTTCTTTTTCTTGATTTGTCCATTTTTATGTGTCAACCTGCACAGGTGACCAAAGGCTAAAAGAGTAGCACATATTATCTAGAGCAATAGATTTTATGAAGGGAGCTTTTTGCATCCAAAGCAATACAACCAACAGATTTAATCAAGTTTTTGCTGTGATGAGGCTTTGAGAGCTGTAACCAGTTCTGAGAGTAAAGAAGTACTATTTGGAAACAAATTACAACTCTTGTCTTTATGACATGTATCAATTTACACACAAGCTGCATAAATCACTTTTTATATTTTTCTGTAATGGAAAAATACAGCAGGGCATTTTAATAACCAATAAATTATATGTTTAATGAACCAGACCAAAATATATATGGTATGAATCAAACATTCTTAAGAATGAGGACCGGGTATTGACTTGATAGAAATTCTGATCACATAGGCTAAAGGCTATTAGATCCACACAATTCAAGAGAGTAAATGCTTATACTTCATCTATGATCATCCACATGAAAATTCTTCTTGGGTTTTTATCTCTTATTTGCAGACCTCACTTACTTACTGCTTATATTATTCTTCAAACAAATCAGGAGTGAAAGCAAAGGTTTTACCTTTAACCTTTTACAAGTATTACTGCAAGAAGTTATATAGTAAATCTATCAGCCCTGGTGAATTGGTAGAGAAAGCTTCTCTGAACTGCTTATGCAAAGCAAGTATTACGTTTAACTTTGCATTGGAAGCATGTGAGGTTCCACTGATAAGGGAAGGTATCACAGAGCCAAGTAAGTACCTTCTTAGCTTTCAGATATATGAATGGCATTCATTCTGGGGGCCCTTAACAAGGCGAGAGAAATTGGGTGAGAGAAATGAGTAAACTTGAATTGTTGTGATAGGAGTTAATATGGGCTACTTCATCGCTGCCCTATCCTCTTATATGCAGGATCACATAGGTCCATGTACTGTAACAATAGAGAAGAATATTTTACCTAAAATTTACTGATGCTATTTTTGCTTCTTATTAAAGAACAGTGAAGTGGTATAGTTTAAAGAAAACAAGGCTGGAGGACAAAAGACATGGGTCTTGCAAATCACTAATGAGAGTGCCGCTAACTAGTTGTTTAACTCTGGCCAAATCATCTCACTTGAGCTTCCATTTTCTCATCTATAAAATGAGGGAGTCAGACAAGGTGATGAGTAAATTGTTTGTTTGGTTTTTTTTTCTTATCTATTTGGTCTTTGTTGGAAGTCTCAGAGTTTGCGTATGAAATGTGGTAAAGTTGTATCCTGTTTTATAAAATGGTCATATTACAGAAACGTTGTGTACATTCACTTCTTTCTTTCCCTCAGTGTGTGTGTGGGGAATCCAATCATAATCTGAGCACAATAGGGGAGGCTGGTCTTTAAAGGAAACCTGTGATGATTCTTTGTGAAGCAAATAAACCTTTGCAATACAAATGTTTGCATTACAATGCTACTATTTGGCAAGTTTCCACTTTACTATATCCCATTTGCTTGCTCCAAAGTAAAGCTAACCTTTACATAATAATGAAAACTCACACCCAATATATATTTATCAATTTTAGCCCAGAGGAAAATTTCTCTTCCTCCCCTGTACTCCCAGATATTTACTGACCATGCCACTTAGTTAGACATTTGCCATAAGAACAACTGTCATTTATTGGTGAAGAGTTTAGTCTCTGAAGTCAGACAGCCTAGGTTTTTGATCTGGTTCTGTTGCTTACTAGCTGGGCAGCTTTGACCAAAGTACTCACTGTTGCTGACCCTCAGTTTCCTCATCTATAAGTATGAGACAACAATAGCACTGGTGGTGTTCATGTAAGAATTAAATATGACAAAAGACATTAAGTACTTCACCTAGAGTCTGGTACATAATATGTGCTTATTGAATTTGAGCTATTAGCATTCCCAAACACTTCTTGTATTGTGAGTTTTCTCTTTATGTCAACAATATACACAGTTCATTTTACCAGGATTGTAAACTCCGTGAAGCCAGGGAACATATATAATGCTTCTTTGTATAGTATGCTTCACAGAGTGTCTTGAATTAAGTAGGTATCCAATATATATTTATTTTTACTAGTTCTTCCTGATTCACACTGGAGAGATTTTTATCCAATTTAAAATAGACCACGACTAAGAACAAGGATGTAAGTGGTAGTATTAAGATCTTTAAAACTGAAAAAAAAAAAAAAAGATACAAATGAACTTATTTACAAAACAGAAATAGACCCATAGACATAGAAAACAAACTTATGGCTACCAAAGGAGGAAGCAGTGGAGGCGGGATAAATTAGGAGGTTGGGATTAAGAGATACACACTACTATATATAAAGTAGATAACCAAAAAGAACCTACTGTATAGCACAGGGAGCTCTACTCAGTATTTTGTAATAACCTATAAGGGAAAAGAATCTGGAATAAAATACATATATATGTATAAATGAATCACTTAACTGTACACCTGAAACCAACACAACATTGTAAATCAACTATACTTCAATAAAATGTATCTATACATCTATATATCTATGGAAGGCATTTTTTAAAAAGATCTTTAAAGTCGCAAGAAAGAGACATACCAGGTTACCCCTAAGGATGGAGGTTCATTGAAAAGATCCATGAGAAAATGAGGAAGTGAGGTCACTCATGAGGGGCATGGTCACTCTGGTTACTGATATTTCCGAGGCTTCGATATCTGCCTGGGTGTGAATCCTGGCTCTGCCACTTCCATGCCATGTGACCTTGGGAAGTTGCTGAAGCTCTTAGTGTCCTAGTTTATTTATCTCTAAACTGTGGATAAACGTAGAATCCACCTCATAGGGATGAATGAGGATTAAACAAGATAATGAATATATAATGCTTATTGCAGTGCCCGACCCTTGGTAGATTCTCAGTAACTGGTAGGTACTTCATAGCAGCAGCATCAGTAACAGTCATAGTAGTAATAGTAATAGCTGCTGTTATTGTAGTTATTATTGCACTTGAAATAGAAAACAGAATATAACTTAGTGTCATTCAGGATAATGTCCTGAGCTCAAAAGATTTGCCTTCTCTTTTTTACCTAGTGTGTGTACTTCCCAAAATAGAGGAGGGCTTCCCTGGTGGCACAGTGGTTGAGAGTCCGCCTGCCGATGCAGGGGACACGGGTTCGTGCCCCGGTCCGGGAAGATCCCACATGCTGCAGAGTGGCTGGGCCCGTGAGCCATGGGCACTGAGCCTGTGCATCCAGAGCCTGTGCTCTGCAACGGGAGAGGCCACAACAGTGAGAGGCCCGCGTACCACACACACAAAAAAAAAGAAAAACCAAAATAGAGGATTTGATGGGGTTGGTTGGACAGCCAAAATCAGCTCAGGAATAGGGGTACTCCCTCCCACCCAACTTCTCTTGTGATTGTCTTTAGGTAACCCACTAACTCCCAGTTAAATGTACTGAGGCTAGCTTAGCAGGGTTGTTTTTAACTCTCTAATACACACACTGGATGTACACTGGCAAGGGAAAACAAACAGATGGACCAAAGTTGGACCATTTTCCTCAATAGGGGTCTGTTTCCAAGCTGGACACTTTGCTTTCATGGGCTCTTCTTTGAACAAATTCCAGTCTAGTGACCTTCTTAAATAGTTAGATCTGAAAGAAACACATCTTCTTAAAGCACATGCTCATTTTTTATTTCAGGCCTTTTCACATCAAGACTCCTTGAGCTATTTCTTCCCTTGTTTCCCCCAGTGTGAGTTTCCTTGAAGCTCCTGAGACTGTCAGTCACAGCATAGAATCAAATGAATATCATATAATTAAATCACATAGAACATAAAAACCTGTGTGCTAGGATATTAGTAGTCTGGGTTTCCAGAAGTCATGCTGTTTCATTCTATACCAGCTAGCTCTGTAAGGTCCAGATAGAATAAGTTAGTTATTTAGGATGAATGAAAAATCTCCAAGGATTCCCATTGTGAAGTCCTTCACTCTTTATCAAAGGAGACAGGCCTGTGGATTGCTAGGAAATAAAGTGAGGCCTCTGAGGTCCAAAGTTACTTTAAAGTTCCATTGTTACTAGTCCTCTCTTGAATATCACGTTTGTATTTTAAATATTTACTCTTTCATCATTGAAGCAGTTCAATTCATGTCTACACCTTCCATTTTTCAAAATTAACTTAAGCTTCATCTTGATGGATTTCCAACAGCTCTTCTATAAGAATTTTTAATAGTTTTGTTCACAGTTGAAGCAAAATTTTGTTTAAAACTCATATTTAAGACATGAACTACTAGCAGATAGAGGACATAGGCATGCTGGAGATAAATATGTCATGGCATCAGATTATGTCTAACAGATCTTATAGCTGGAGGAACTATTGAGGAGAAGTGGCTGCCCATCCTGCTTCTCAGAGTCCTTTTGGGTTTGATATCAGCCACAGAGCTACCATTCAGGTCAATAGGCTTCTTGTGATCAACAATGTCAAAACAGCTTAACAATCTCAAATAATCAGCATCCTCTACAGAAGACTCTGAGCCAGGGTGAATAATGTTTTGGAGGTAACAGTGATAATTTCTATTCCATACCTGAAACAAAGCTGCAAACAACAGAGAAGAGAAAGTGAAATTACCCAGAATAGTCTTGTTCTCAAGGTTCCAGGATACTATTCAGCATCTCCTGGTAGGTGATTCAAACTCACCACTGTCCATAATCTACTGGTGTTTCTTAAACGGATGGCAAACCATGGCTTGGGCTGTGCTATTTTCAAAACAAATCAAAATCATGAAAGGAATCCAACTGCTGCTTAGTGACCGCTCTTAACCAAGAGCTGGACAATGTGGCCTCATACGACATCGCTATTAATTGTATTGGTTAACAGCCTTAATTAATACCCTTCCTTGACAAGGTGCTTTCCCCACTCTCTCTCTCTATATCACAGTGGGAAAATCAGTCTACATACACAGTTACACTGGTTCCTTTTCTATTTCTCAGGATATCCCTAGTATTCCAGATTTAATCCCCCAAAGCTTTGCTTTCACAGATGAACAAAAAGTGCCCAATGTTAAGATAAAACAATTTTAAGACACTTAGAATTGCACCGTTTATTTCAAAATCATAGTATTATATTTTTCTAGATATTTGTTTTGAAGAGACACTCTTTACATTCTGCCTTTCATCCAATGCAGGTGTTGCTTGTACCCAATAAAGAGGAACACTGGCCCTGATCATTTTTTAATTTTAAGATGCATCCACTTTTTTTCTATAGAAGGCTGCGTTATTCTATCAGCACTTTTTAGAAACATGATCTCAGAGCTCAACTCTGATTGTTTTCTATTATATTCGATTTCCTTAAACAACAGTCAATTGTCTGGAGGTGAATAGGTAGATCTTGACATTATAACAAAGGTTAAAAGGCAGAATTGAGAAATGTATTACCTAAAATTCTCCTAGGTTTTTTTCCTTTATTTATTTGGGTGGATTATAATCTGCCAGCTGCTTTAAGATACTCACGATGGTCAACGAAAATTTACTAGCCTTATGCCAGCAACTGTCAACTCAGTAGTCCTTGTACTACAGGCAGACAAATGACAAAAGAGAACTCTCAAAGCACGGAGGGAGCAGAGCTCAGTACAACTGGCAGGTTACTGAGACAGCTACGGAGGGAAATTACATAGGGTTACGGTTCTACTTATGAACCCAACTATATTAAAATAAGATTGGAACCTCAAGGGGCTTATCTTACTGACCTGCAGAGAATTTGCTGCATTTGCCTTTTTGCCAGAGGTATTCATCATCTATATGTGTATTAAATGTACTTTATCCACCATGATAAAGGAGAAAGTAAGCCGAAAACATACTTTTGTTATTCCAGATTGCCACAAAGCATAAATAGACCCACGATAGAACAAAGAAAACAGTTTTGAAGGGCATCAGCAATTACAGTGCTGTGAGAAGGGAGAGGGGAAACAAAACTAGTAATGGAGAATGGTAAGAAGAGAAAAGGAAAAGAAATTGCTCTCCGGGAGCTTCATAGTGGGTACACATTTCTTCTCACAGAAGGAAGGTGAAGCCAATATGGTAAAGAAGATACAGATACTCAAAGCCTGGACCATGGAATTGAAAATGAAAAATCTTTATAGAAAAGAGATTCTGAAAAGAAGAGACTTTACACCACTGGAACTTTTCTATAGGCAGTAGGCTTTTCCCACAGAAGTTGAATCAAGTTCTTCTAAAAAAGAGTGGAATAATTAGGACAATCCAAAAGCATTTGGGAATGTAGAGAAAAGGGCTGCTGGCCAAAGAGGAAAGATGTAAGGTAATGAGGCAGGAGACAGATGGGCTCCAGGCTAGACATTTACAACAGGCCTCCTGTTCATACTTCCTGAGGTGAGAAAAAGATGGGTTTCAGGCCAGACATTCACTACTAGCCCTCTGTTTACATTTCCTGAGGCAAGAGACCAATGGGCTCCGGACTATATACTTATGACTGGACTCCTGTCGACATTTTGAGATCTGCATCTGGATATAAGAAACAATAACAGAAATAAGATAGATAACCAGACATCGGACATTTTTATGGCAGGGACAGAGAGGGTCTAAACCCTGTTAAGAGATCAAGAGGTCATACACTTCCCATCTTTGGGGCAAGTGAGACACTACACATGTGCAAAAGGCTTCACGGAGTCAAAAAGGCAGGGGAGGGCTTCCCTGGTGGCGCAGTGGTTGAGAGTCCGCCTGCCGATGCAGGGGACATGGGTTCGTGCCCCGGTCTGGGAAGATCCCACATGCCGTGGAGCGGCTGGGCCCGTGAGCCATGGCCGCTGAGCCTGCGCGTCCGGAGCCTGTGCTCCGCAAAGGGAGAGGCCACAACAGTGAGAGGCCCGCATATTGCAAAAAAAAAAAAAAAAAAAAAAGGCAGGGGAAACCAGACCATAATAGGTCTTGCCTTTGCCCCTCCCAGACGCCTTTGCGATGAAATCCATCTTGACTGAGGGGGTGTGTGTGCACCTAGGGGAGGGTCCAGAGACAAATTAGCCATGGGGTCAAAACAATACGATTGGCCAGGAAGACAAAGACCTGGATGACTGCCCCCTTAAAAAGGATACAGACTTCCCAAAGGCACGATTCTAGCTACTCTCTTGCTGTGTTCACCAGTGCATTTTTCCGCATGTACTATGCTTTTCTAATAAACACTTTACTTTCTTCTATATCTTCCATCACCTTGTCAGATTCATCCTTTCAAGGTAGACAAAGGACTGGGGACTGAGACTCTAGCCACTGGCCCTATGGTCTAGTGGTTAAGATCCTGGTTTCCATCCAGGCAATCTGGGTTCAATTCCCAGTCAGGGAACTAAGGTCTTGTTTCCAGCTGCTGCTTACTGCAAGCTCACGCTCACTGCTGCATGCTTCCGAAATCAGTAAGCTCTTTGGTAACATTTTTGAAAGGTGTAGAAGTAGCTGGATACAGACCTATCATGCATGACCTTTCAGTAGGCATGTTACATTAATGAAGGATTTCTTATGGTAAGGCCCAAATCAGAAAGAATCTTGGATTATTTGGGGGGAAAAAAACCACATTGTAAATCCTAGGTGCCATGATTTTCTTAGGGAGTAAATGTAATGTAGTAGAAAGGCCATAGAGTTTGACTTCAGCTTTTGACAGATTGAGGATCAAATCCTGGCTCAGCCACTCAGTTAAATGCATGAATTTGGGCAAGCTACTTTCTCTCAGCTTCAGTTTCTTCATCTAGTAAATGTGAAAAATTATAGCTGTGTCACAGTTCTGTTGTGAGAAGTAAATGATGTATCATGTAAAGAGTCTAATCATTAACTCATAATTGGAATGTAATAAATGGTATATATTTTGGTTATTATACATTTTCAGGTAAAGGCAAGATGTGCTTTATGATGGGAAATGACTGGATGCTCAATACATTTCAGAGGCAAGTGAATTTGGTAACCATTTACAAAGGAAATGAAAGAAATAAAACAAATACAACACAAAAGCCCACGTGGTTTTTGGAAGTAATATATATTACCTACTCGGACCACAGAAAATTCTTTCTGTAGGCTGAATGATTTGGAATGAATTGGACAGTTACATCAATTCTTCCTAAGATGAAGTTAACACTTTAGGGTGCTGTTTATCATGCAGAGTATAAAACCTATTATGGAAAAGGATTCAAACCCATATGTTTTATTTTGTTTTCCTCTGATAAACTTTATCATGAAAATGAATTAATAGTGCCACTTTCTTCTAATTAAATCTGTCATAAGCAAACAATATCAGAATTTTAATGCCACATCTATGCTTCAAATTCATACTCTTCTTCCTTTTTAATATTCTCTGTTTACATTGTTTGACATGTTATAGTATTTCTCAAACTGCTCAAACCATACAAACCTGAAAATTGGATGTGAGGTCACAAACATGGCTGATGATTATTCCATTGTTTTGATAATTTCAAAGCAGTCCCAACAGAACTCACTCCCATTTCATCACTACACTGTTGCAAGTTCGAGTTTCTCTTCAATTATAATAAGTATTAATACATTCCAATGATTGTCATAAGGGTACAACTTAGCACACATTACAGTGCTAAAAAGGAACACATGTTTACTTCTACTATGTTTCAGGGATGTCTACATTTGTTTATAGCTATAGATGTTCCTTATAAGATACCATTTTGTTTCTCCATATTGTGGAGAACTTCCATGAAACAAGAACTGTAAAAATCACATTTCTCCATTTTGCTTTACAACATTGTGACAAAGAACCTTGAGGGACACTTCTATTTCGTATCCTTGTACCCCCAGTGGCTGCAAAATTTCCAAGGGTAGGATTTAGAGGATGTAATTGAAAACAAAAACAATAGTCTGGGATTCTACTTAGTAACTGTATGACTTTGGGGCCATCACTTAACCTATGGGTTTCAGTTAACTTTTCTGTAAAAGGAGGGACTTGTATTGGGGTGATTGATCCTCAAAGCCTCTTCTAACTTCAAATTTTGTATGTTGGGATAAGGGAGTTGAATTTCTCAGAGGAGGGAATTCTCTTCATGATTTAGTCTGGAAGAGAGAATCTGCAGGTCTGCACAAGATGCTTCTTTTCTAACCCAATTTTCTTGTTATGTGAAAATTCCTCTTTCTTTGGTGAAAGAAGACAATCCAGGAGGAAAAGGCTCTATTTAATATTAGTGGTGTACTCATGTGATTTGCAATATCCAAAGCATATTTTCACTTCTTCCAGAGGTGTGGGCAATCACTTTTGTGGTATGGGGTTTCTCAGTGATACTGAGGTATGAAGTATGGAAAAAATCTTAAAACCCCATCTTTAGTCCTGTAGTTGTGACACTCTAACCTAGAATATTCCATGCTTGTTAATCCAAATACAATTTAATGAAAAGTCTATCACCTACAGTAGCCTTAGGAAACAAAGATTTAACCAATTTTTCTTAGTAAAAGTAAGTTCGCTAAAAATACATTTTGATTTTAAAATTATAATGGTAATAAATGTGTGTTATAACAAGAAAAGCAACACAGAGATGCATTAAAAAAAAACAAAAAATCTTAAACATTGACATCCACATACAAAAAAATGAACCTAGGTCCATACCTTACACCCTTCACAAACATTAACTCAAAATGAATCAGAGACCTAAATGCAAAGTGCTAAACTGTAAGACTCTGAGTTGATAACACAGGAGAAAACCTAGATGGTGATGCCTTTTTAGGTACAACACCAAAGACATGATCTATGAAACAAATAATTGATAAGGTGGACTTCATTAAAATTAAAAATTTCTGCTCTATGAAAGACAATATTGAGAATTAGAAGACAAACCACTGACCAGGAGAAAATATTTCCAAAAGACACATCAGATGAAGGACTGTTATGCAAAATATGCCAAGAACTCTTAAAACTCAATAATAAGAAAACAATCAACTTAATTAAAAAAAGGGACCTTAAACATGGATATCCTTAACATACATCTCACCAAAGAAGATACACAGATGGCAAATAAAACAACAATAAGACACTACTACAAGCCTATTAGAATGGCCAAAATCTAAAACACTGACAACACCAAATGCTAGTGAGGATGTTGAGCAATAGGAACTCTCATTCATTGCTCGTGGGAATGCAAAACAGTACAGTCACTTTGGAAGACAGTTTGGCAGTTTCTTACAAAAGTAAACATATTCTTACCATGTGATCCATCAATTGCATAACTTGGTATTTACCTAAAGGAGTTGAAAACTTATGTTCACACAAAAACCTGCACATGGATGTTTATAGTAGCTTTATTCAGAATTGTCACAACTTGGAAGCAACCAAAGTGTTCTTTAGTACGTGAATAGATAAATAAGCTGTGGTACATCCAGAAAGTGCAATATTATTCAGTGCTAAAAGGAATTGAAGAAATGACAATATTGTATTGTATATTTGAAAGTTGCTAAGACAGTAAGTCTTAAAACTTTTCACAAGAAAAAAAATATTTGCAACTATATGATGTGATGGATATTAATTAAACTTAACATGGTAATCATTTTGCAATGTATACATATATCTAATCATTATGCTGTACACCTTCAACTAATACAATATTATATGTCAATTATATCTCAATAAAACTGGGGAAAAAAAGAAATGAACTATCAATCCATGAAAAGACATGGAAGAAACTTAAATGCATATTACTAAGTAAAAGAAGTTGAGCTGAGAAGGCTACAACTGCTTGATTCCAATTATATGATATTCTGGAAAAGGTAAAACTATAGAAACAATAAAAATATCAATAGTTGTTGGGGGCGATGGGGAGATGAATAGGTAGAACACAGAGGATTTTGAGGGCAGTGAAAATACTCTGTATGATACTATAATGGTCTATACATGTCATTATACATTTGTCCAAATCTATAGAATGGAGTATACCAAGAGTGAACCCTAAGGTAAACTGTAGACTTTGGGTGATGATGATATGTCAATGTAGCTTCATCCTTAGCAAAAAATGTACCATTCTGGTGAGTGATGTTGATAATGGGGGATGCTACATATGTGACGGGGCAGAGGGTATATGGGAAATCTCTGTACTTTCCTCTCCATTTTATTGTAAAGCTGAAACTGCTCTAAAATGATAAAGGCTTAAAAAAAATTAAACATCTCTCTCCACTCCCACTACCTGTTTCTCTTCACCAAGTTAACCAATGTTAACCACCCTGGGATGTTTTCTTCACCACCTTTCATTGTGCTCATGAAAGCATATGTAAGTAAGGTCTTTTTCCAATTTGTACAGGATGTCATAAAACTCAAGGTGACTAAAGAAACATGACTCTCTTCAGTGACTACCAACATTTCTATGATTGGCAAAGTCCTTCTTACATATAGCCTACTTCCCCTGAGCTCAGTCCCAGATCTCAGTTTCCTTTGTTATTTGTAGGATTCCCATTCCTTAAAAATAAAAAGCCATTCATTTCTGAAGAAATCATTCTCTTGGGGGCCATGAGTAAGCACAGCACTTCCTTTCTAGTAGCTATAATGTTTACTGTAGATATAAAATTTACTTTCCACACTATAATATTTGAATGATTTTTGTACCTAAATATTTAGCCCTATTGTGGGATGTTCAGAGCAGATTCAAAAGTTTCTTTTTGAATCAAAAAAGGGAACAAGGGGAAAAAAAAGGGAACAAAAAAGGGAATGAAAAAAGGGAACAAAGAGGGAACAAGAAACACGTTCAGTTGAAGAAAAGTAGTTAGCTGATCACAATCTTACTTCCAAAGTGTTAGTTAGCCACTCACACCGTGCACCAACTTTGATCTTATTTGTAACTACAAGTGTTAGTGATAGAAACAAAATGGAGATTATGAGAGGGTTAGAAATGCCATATTACAAACTGGGTTGGAAGGTATCCTTTATATTATTTGACCATAGAGGTGATCTAGTTACTGTGGTATAAATAGCCCTGATCTAAGTGATCAGTAAAAAATAATTTACATATCAGGGTTTCTCAAGGAAATAATGGGTTTTGACTAGAGAAGCAGGTTCATTCTATGCGCACACTGTTGATCCTGAAATGTCACTCCCTAGCTATGGTTTATAACTGGGTGAAAAGCTAGCTCAGCAAGAAGTCAGGACTTCTGTATAATATAATGATGTGATATTTTTTTAACCTAATGGGACTCTGCATAACAAAAAATTTTAAGATGATAGTAGTACTAGATATATTATGATCTGCTAGTTAAACCCCCAAGAGGAAAGAATCCTTCTATATAATGTTGCCATAAGAGTTACCAGAAGATTTATAGCTTTTGCAGGACGAGTTTAATATTTATCTAAATTAGAGGTGGAGAATCTGGAATAAAGCAAGAGATTACCGCAGTGATGGTGAATCCTCAGACTTCTGGATGTCTAAAGGATAGAAGTGTAATTGCCTTCTGGTAGATCCCAGGATGAAATAACACAGTTTTAATTGGTATAATTAAAAGGGGAATTAAAAATGTGTACTGAGCACCTTAAAAGAATCTCAGTGAAGAGTGTGAAGAAACCAAGATGACGGAGTAGAAGGACGTGCTCTCACTCCCTCTTGTGAGAATACCAGAGTCACGGCTAGCTGCTGGACAATCATCAACAGGAGGACACTGGAGCTCACCAGAAAGGGTAACCCACATCCAAAGAAAAAGTAGAAGCCACAATGAGATGGTAGGAGGGGAACAATCACAGTAAAATCAAATCCCATAACTACCCGGTGGGTGACTCACAGACTGGAGAACACTTGTACCACAGAAGTCCACCCATTGGAGTGAAGGTTTGAGCCCCACATCAGGCTTTCCAACCTGGGGATCCGGCAACGGGAGGAGGAATTCCTAAAGAATCAGATTTTGAAGCCTAGTGGGATTTGACTGCAGGACTTCAACAGGACTGGGTTAAACAGAGACTCCACTCCTGGAGGGCACACACAAAGTAGTGTGCACATAGGGACCCAGGGGAAGGAGCAGTAACCCCAGGGGAGACTGAGCCAGATGTAACTGCTAGTGTTGGAGGGTCACCTGTGGAGGCAGGAGCTGGCTGTGGCTCACTGTGGGGATGAGAACACTGGTGGCAGAGTTTCCGGGGGGTGCTCCTTGGCGTGAGCCCTCCCAGAGTCCACCATTAGCCCCACCAAAGAGTCCAGGTAGGCTCTAGTGTTGGGTTACCTCAGGCAAAACAACCTACAGGGAAGGAACCAAGCCCCACCCAACAGCAGTCAAGTGGATTAAAGTTTTACTGAGCTCTGCCCACCAGAGCAACATTCAGCTCTATCCACCACCAGTGCCTCTCATCAGGAAACTTACACAAGCCTCTTAGGTAGCCTCATCCACCAGAGGACAGACAGCAGAAGCAAGAAAAACTATAATCCTGCAGCCTGTGGAACAAAAAACACATTCAAAGAAAGATAGATAAGATGAAAAGACAGGGGCTATGTACCAGATGAAGGAACAAGATAAAACCCCAGAGAAACAACTAAATGAAGTGGAGACAGGCAAACTTCCAGAAAAACAATTCAGAATAATATAGAGAAGATGATCCAGGACCTCAGAAAAAGAATGGAGGTAAAGATCAAGAAGATGCAAGAAATGTTTAACAAAGAGCTAGAAGAATTAAAGAACAAACAAACAGAGATGAACAATACAATAACTGAAATGGAAAATACACTAGAAGGAATCAATGGCAGAATAACTGCGGCAGAAGAATGGGTAAGTGACCTCGAAGACAGAATGGTGGAATTCACTGCTGCGGAACAGAATAAAGAAAAAAGAATAAAAAGAAATGAAGACAGCTTAAGAGACCTCTGGGACAACATTAAACACAACACCATTTGCATTATAGGTGTCCCAGAAGGAGAAGAGAGAGAGAAAGGACCAGAGAAAATATTTGAAGAGATTATAGTCGAAAACTTCCCTAACATGAGAAAGGAAATAGCCACCCAAGGCCAGGAAGCCCAACGAGTCCCATACAGGATAAACCCAAGGAGAAACATGCCGAGACACATAGTAATCAAATTGGCAAAAATTAAAGACCAAGAAAAATTATTGAAAGCAGCAAGGGAAAAATGACAAATAACACACAAGGGAACTCCCATAAGGTTAAGAGCTGATTTCTCAGCAGAAACTCTACAAGGCAGAAGGGAGTCGCATGATATACTTAAAGTGCTGAAAGGGAAGAACCTACACCCAGGATTACTCTAGCCAGCAAGGATCTCATGCAGATTCGAAGGAGAAATCAAAAGCTTCACAGACAAGCAAAAGCTAAGAGAATTCAGCACCACCAAACCAGATCTACAACAAATGCTAAAGGAACTTCTCTAATTGGGAAACACAAAAGAAGAAAAGGACCTACAAAAACAAACCCAAAACAATTAAGAAAATGGTCATAGGAACATACATATCAATAATTAACTTAAATGTGAATGGATTAAATGCTACAACCAAAAGACACATGCTTGCTGAATGGATACAAAAACAAGATCCATATATATGCTGTCTACCAGAAGCCCACTTCAGACCTAGGAACACATACAGACTGAAAGTGAGGGAATGTTAAAAGATATTCTATTTAAATGGAAATCAAAAGAAAGCTGGAGTAGAAATACCCATATCAGATAAAATAGACTTTCAAATAAAGAATGTTATAAGAGACAAGGAAGGACACTACATAATGATCAAGGGATCAATCCAAGAAGAATATATAACAATTATAAATATATATGCACCCAATATAGGAGCACCTCAAAACATAAGGTAACTGCTAACAGCTCTAAAAGAGGAAATTGATAGTAATATAATAATAGTGGGGTACTTTAACACCTCACTTACACCAATGGACAGATCATGCAAAATGAAAATAAGTAAGGAAACAGAATCTTTAAATGACACAATAGACCAGATAGATTTGACTGTTATTTATACCACGTTCCATACAAAAACGGCACATTGCTCTTCCTTCTCAAGTGTGCACAGAACATTCTACAGGATAGATCACATCTTGGGTCACAAATCAAGCCTCAGTAAATTTAAGAAAATTGAAATCATATCAAGCATCTTTTCTGACTACAATGCTATGAGATTAGAAATCAATTACAGTGAATAAAATGTAGAACAAACACATGGAAGCTAAACAATACATTACTAAATAACCAAGAGATCACTGAGGAAATCAAAGAGGAAATCAAAAAATACCTAGAGAAAAATGACAATGAAAACACGATGAACCAAAACATATGGGATGCAGCAAAAGCAGTTCTAAGAGGGAAGTTTATAGCTATACAAGCCTACCTCAAGAAACAAGAAAAAAATCTCAGAAAAACAATCTAACCTAACACCTAAACTAAATAGAGAAAGAAAAACAAACAAAACCCAAAGTTAGCAGAGGAAAGAAATCATAAATATCAGAGCAGAAATAAATGAAATAGAAATCAAAGAAAACAATACAAAGATGAATAAAAGTGAAATCTGGTTCTTTGAGAAGATAAACAAAATTGATAAACCAGTAGTCAGCCTCTCAAGAAAAAGAGGGGGGCTTCCCTGGTGGTGCAGTGGTTGAGAATCTGCCTGCTAATGCAGGGGACGCGGGTTTGAGCCCTGGTCTGGGAGGATCCCACATGCCACGGAGCAACTAGGCCCGTGAGCCACAACTACTGAGCCTGCGCATCTGGAGCCTGTGGTCTGCAACAAAAGAGGCCACGACAGTAAGAGGCCTGCGCACGGCGATGAAGAATGGCCCCCGCTCTCTGCAACTGGAGAAAGCCCTCACACAGAAACGAAGACCAACACAGCCAAAAATAAATAAATAAATAAATTTATTAAAAAAAAAAAAAAAGAAAAAGAGGGAGAGGGCTCAAATCAATAAACTTAGAAATGAAAAAGGAGAAGTTACAACAGACAATTCAGAAATAGAAATCATCCCAAGAGACTACAACCAGCAAATCTATGCCAATAAAATGGACAATCTGGAAGAAATGGACAAATTCTTAGAAAGGTATAACTGTCCAAGAATGAACAAGGAAGAAATAGAAAATATGAACAGACCAATCACAAGTAATGAAATTGAAACTATGATTAAAAATCTTCCAACAAACAAAAGTCTAGGACCAGGTGGCTTCACAGGTGAATTCTATCAAACATTTAGAGAAGAGCTAACACCCGTCATTCTCAAACTCTTCCAAAAAATTGCAGAAGAAGGAACACTCCCAAACTCATTCTATGAGGCCATCATCCTGATACCAAAACCAGACAAAGATACTATAAAAAAAGAAAATTACAGACTAATATCACTGAAGAATATAGATGCAAAAATCCTTAACAAAATACTAGGAAACAGAATCCAACACCACATTAAAAGGATCATACACCATGAACAAGTGGGACTTATCCCAGGGATGCAAGGATTCTTCAATGTATGCAAATCAATCAATGTGATGCACCATATTAACAAATTGAAGAAGAAAATTCATATGATCATCTCAATAGATGCAGAAAAAGCTTTTGACAAAATCCAACACCCATTTATGATAAAAACTCTCCAGAAAGTGGGCATAGAGGGAACCCATCTCAAAATAATAAAGGCTATATATGAAAAACCCACAGCAAACGTCATTCTCAACGGAAAAACTGAAAGCATTTCCTCTAAGATCAGGAATAAGACAAGGATGTCCACTCTGGCCACTATTACTCAACATAGTTTTGGAAGTCCTAGCCACGGCCATAAGAGAAGTAAAAGAAATAAAAGGAATACAAATTGTAAAAGAAGAAGTAAAGCTGTCACTGTTTGCATATGACATGATACTATACATAGAGAATCCTAAAGATGCCGCCAGAAAACTACTAGAGCTAATCAATGAATTGGGTAAAGTTGCAGGATACAAAATTTTGCACATAAATCTCTTGCATTCCTATACACTAATGATGAAAAATCTGAAAGAGAAATTAAAAAAACACTGCCATTTACCATTGCAACAAAAAGAATAAAATACCTAGGAATAAACCTACCTAGGGAGACAAAAGGCCTGTATGCAGAAAACTATAAGACACTGATGAAAGAAATTAAAGATGATACCAACAGATGAAGAGATATACCATGTTCTTGGACTGGAAGAAACAATGTTGTGAAAATGACTATACTACCCAATGCAATCTACAGATTCAGTGCAATCCCTATCAAAGTACCAGTGGCATTTTTTACGGAACTAGAGCAAAAAATCTTAAAATTTGTATGGAGACACAAAAGACCCCAAATATCCAAAGCAGTCTTGAGGGAAATAAACGGAGCTGGAGGAATCAGACTCCCTGACTTCAGACTATACTACAAAGCTACAGTAATCAAGACAATATGGTACTCACACAAAAACAGAAACATAGATCAATGGAACAAGATAGAAAGCCCAGAGATAAACACACGTACCTATGGTCAAATAATCTATGACAAAGGAGGCAAGGATATACAATGGAGAAAAAACAGTCTCTTCATAAGTGGTGCTGGGAAAACTAGACAGCTACATGGAAAAGAATGAAATTAGAACACTCCCTAACACCATACACAAAAATAAAACTCAAAATGGATTCGAGACCTAAATGTAAGACCGGACACTATAAAACTCTAAGAGGAAATCATAGGAAGAACACACTTTGACATAAATCACAGCAAGATCTTTTTTGATCCACCTCCAAGAGTAGCCGAAATAAAAACAAAAATAAACAAATGGGACCTAATGAAACTTCAAAGCTTTTGCACAGCAAAGGAAACCATAAACAAGACGAAAAGACAACCCTCAGAATGGGAGAAAATATTTGCAAACGAATCAAGGGACTAAGGATTAATCTCCAAAATATATAAACAGCTCACTCAGTTCAATATTAAAAAAACAAACAACCCAATCCAAAAATGGGCAGAAGACCTAAATAGGTATTTATACAAAGAAGACATACAGATGGCCAAGAAGCACATGAAAAGCTGCTCAACATCACTAATTATTAGAGAAATGCAAATCAAAACTACAATGAGGTATCACCTCACACCAGTTAGAATGGGCATCATCAGCAAATCTACAAACAACAAATGTTGGAGAGGGTGTGGAGAAAAGGGAAACCTCTTGCACTGTTGGTGGGAATGTAAATTGGTACAGCCACTATGGAGAACAGTATGGAGGTTCCTTAAAAAACTAAAAATAGAATTACCATATGATCCAGCAATCCCACTACTGGGCATATATTCAGAGAAAACCATAATTCAAGTAGACCCATGCACCCCAATGTTCATTTCAGCACTATTTACAATAGCCAGGTCATGGAAACAACCTAAATGCCCATCGATGGACGAGTGGATAAAGAAGATATGGTACATATATACAGTGGAATTTTACTCAGCCATAAAGAGGAACAAAATTGGGTCATTTGTTGAGACATGGATGGATCTAGAGACTGTCATACATTGTGTAGTAAGTCAGAAAGAGAAAAAAAAATATTGTATATTGACACATGTATGTGGAAGTTAGAAAAATGGTACAGATGAACCAGTTTGCAGGGCAGAAGTTGAGACACAGATATAGAGAAGAAACGTATGGAGTCCAAGGGGGGAAAGCCGCGGGGGGGTAGGGATGGTGGTGCGATGAATTGGGCGATTGGGATTGACATGTATACACTGATGTGTATAAAATTGATGACTAATAAGAACCTACTGTAGAAAAATGTAAATAAAAATAATTTCAAAAATTGAAAAAAAAAGAACCTCAGTGAAAACTTGCTTTAGAAATTATTTACAATAATGCATAGGAATTGGGAATAATTATGCCAACAATTTGCCAATGATGCTTTTGTTTAGATTTATATCCAAACAAAAGAGAAGCGTTTGATAGTTCTTTTAATGATACCAAGTCCTATCCAAAATATACACAAAGGAAGAGTTTGTGTAGCTTGAATGCAGTTGTAGTTTGGACAGGTAGATCTCTAAATCAACAGAAAAGCAGCACCTCTCTTGAGAAAGTCCCTGGAGACATATTACATGCTAAGCCTGTTAAGAAGGAAGATTATCATTAGTGTCAATAGACACAGGCAATTTGGGCAACAGATGTAGGTGATCCACAAGAACTTTGGCTTCCAACAACTGTCTTAGTTATACCCAGCTGTGCATCTGCCAATGTTAATCCATCATTGGATGGTGTAACCTGCTATTTACTTTTCTTACAATGATGGGGATTTAAGAGGAAGATGAAAGTTGAACCAAGACCTATAAGGTAATTTAGAACTTTCTTGAATTTAAACTTTTTCTTTTTCTTTCCTATTATCTAGAATTTTGGACAAGATAACATAATACCCAGTTGTAGCTAGAGTAATCATTTGCTGCCAAATTAATATTGGGGAATAAAATCATTTGCTGAGTTTCTCATTTATAGTATTTGCTAATGCCATACAGAATCATTTGATAGAAATTAGACAAGAATATAATTTGTTAGGCAGTTATCCATTTTTAATGGTCTGGCTCTTTCACATAAGGATGATCTATCAGGTATTCTTAAAAAGAATAAACAGCTAAATATAAATAAAGCATCATAAACAGTCCTCCAAAGGAAGTAAGATTTATGATAATCCTGCTTAACTGAAAAGAGAGAAAAAAAGAGAGAGCAAAAAATCCCTTGCCCTTCTACCAACCCATACCATTTATTTGTGTGTGTGTGTTTAAAATCAGTGAGAATAAGGTCGACAGCTCTTTCAGATACAAGAAGTGTCACTCTCAGTTAGAGATGTTTTTCCTATTTGGTACTGCTTATAGTTGGTAGTGTGTGGTTCCTTGTTAAATCAAAATAGAAATGCAGAGCTGTATGTTAATGAAATGAAGGGTCCTAGGTTTTGTCATATGCCTGTAGAGTCGCTCATATTTTGAAGTCTATGTAACATTTTGATGTATTTGCTTTGATGTAGCCATTACCAAATAATGTGAAAAACAGACATCCTTATCTCTTCCCTGAACCTTGCTCTATTCCTGAGCTTTATTGCAACCCAGATCCTCACTGTGAGAGCTACTGGTAAGGAACAAGGTAAAACTCTGAGATGGACTCTGGGCTCCTGCTATACTCATGTTGGACCAGTAGTCCCCCTTTATGCTTGTAAACGACCCTACAGCTTTCTATCCCCTTTATAAGAAATTCAACATTAAAAAAAAAATAAAACACCTACAATTGTTTTAGGAGAACTTGGAGCCAGGTATATTCCCTCTTGGGTGTAAAGCTATACAAGGTGTCTTTAGGAGGAAGGAAAAGAAGAGCTTTGATAGTATAGAGGACCTGCATTAATGTCTGTAGATCTCAACTTCACTAAAAGCTTTTGTTGTTGGTTTTTTTGCCGTACGCGGGCCTCTCACTGTTGTGGCCTCTCCCACTGCGGGGCACAGGCTGCGGACGCGCAGGCGCAGCGGCCGTGGCTCACGGGCCCAGCCGCTCTGCGGCATGCGGGATCCTCCCGGACCAGGGCATGAATCTGTGTCCCCTGCATTGGCAGGCGGACTCTCAACCACTGCGCCACCAGGGAAGCCCCACTAAAAGCTTTTTGCAGACTGACGTAATAATCATTCTTTTAAGGTTCATTCCAACAGAAGGCATTGAAGTATTTATTTTGGTTAAACGTTATGAAATTACTGTTTTTGTAGGTGAAAAATGACTTAATGTTGGCAATTTCATATGGTTCAACCTCAGAGTTAAGCTCCTCTACCCTATCTCACTTTAGCATACTGGACAAAGCATGGGTGCTTTGACCAGACAGAACTGGAAGAAAATTCTAGCTCTACCAAGTATGTGACTTTGGGAAAGTATCAAAGTCTATCTCAACTTTAGTTTCTTTTTCTGTAAATTGAGGAGACTAATTCCTACTTCGTAAGATGGTTGTGTGAATTGAGGACAACATGCCAAAAGAACTCTCTACAGTGATTTCAGTAAATAGTAGTTACTATTAACCCATAGAGATAATTTTCTTTTTCAAACTTGGAGTACATCAGTATATGGATTCTTTTTTTAAAAAAAAATTTTTTTGGAGTATAGTTGATTTACAATGTTGTGTTAGTTTCTGCTGTACAACAAAGTGAATCAGTTATACATATACATATATCCACTCTTTTTTAGATTAGTTTCCCATATAGGTCATTATGGAGCAACGAGTAGAGTTCCCTGTGTTATCCAGTAGGTCCTTATTAGTTGTCTATTTTATATACAGCAGTGTGTATGTGTCAATCCCAATCTCCCAATTTATCCCTCCCCCCCTTTCCCCCTGGGAACCATAAAATTGTTTCTACATCTGTGACTCTATTTCTGTTTTGTAAATGAGTTCATTTGTACTATTTTTTTAGGTTCCACATATAAGTGATATCATATATTTGTCTTTCTCTGTCTGTCTTACTTCATTCAATATGACAGTCTCTAGGTCCCTCCATGTTGCTGCAAATGGCATTATTTCATTCCTTTTTATAGTAAATATTATATTGTATATATGTACCACATCTTCTTTATCCATTCCTCTGTCGTTGGACTTTTAGGTTTCTTCCATGTCCTGGCTATTGTAAACAGTGCTGCAATGAACGTTGGGGTGCACATATCTTTTCGAATTATGGTTTTCTCCAGATATACCCCCAGTAGTGGGATTGCTGGATCATATGGTAGCTCTATTTTTAGTTTTTTAAGGAACTTCCACACCGTTCTCCATAGTGGCTGTACTAGTTTACATTCCCACCAACAGTGCAAGAGGGTTCCCTTTTCTCCACACCCTCTCCAGCATTTATTGTTTGTAGTGTTTTTTGATGATGGCCATTCTGACCGGTGTGAGGTGATACCTCATTGTAGTTTTGATTTGCATTTGTCTAATAATTAGTGATGTTGAGCATCTTTTCACGTGCTTTTTGGCCATCCAGAGAGATCATTCTTAAAGTTAGCATTATAAAAGTCATAAGGAAGCTGTTGACACAGAAAGTAGACTAGTGGTTGCCTAGGGCTTGGAAATTTGGAGGGAAATGTGAAGTGATTACTAATAAATTCTTTTAGGGTGACAAAAATGTTCTAAAATTAGACTGTGGTTATAGTCACACAACTGTGTGAATATACTGAAAAATCATGGAATTGTACACTTGAAACGGGTGAATTGTATGGTACATGAATTATATCTCAATAACGCTGTCTTTAAAAAGTCATAAAGAGGGACACATAGAGAAAGAGCAACAGCTTCAAACTATTTGGAAAAAAAATGTTTAGACTTGGCTTTTCGCAAGGCTCATTTATAGGATTTACACAATCAAACAAACCTTTGAGTGCTTCCTGAATTAAACCAGTTTAGCATGAAACAGTCATCACAAAGCATTATTTCTAATTGGCTATTTCTGGTACTAGCCACAGGGGAAGGAGTTGTTGTTTATTGCTATTCTGCATCTGGCAAATATCTAGTTTTGATGTAACAAATGTCATGAAGTAAAGATTTATTTCAAGATTTACTTCAGAGTTGAAGAAAAAGCTACAATTGACAGACCGGCTGTCTCACATCTCAGGCCTCCCAGTGCTTGGTGCATAGTCATACAAATAAGAAAACTGTGTTCCCCAACACTTGCTCATTCCAATTGCACAAACGCAATGTGAGTATGGTTTGGAGCGGCAGTACATCTTGGACAATGTTCAATCACCACACAGAATTTGGGCAATGTAAAGAGCAGACCAGGGAAGCCTAAAAAGAGAGCATATTAGTAACTTGCCCAGATGATCAAATTACATTTTCCTCTTCTAACTGTTAGACATTTGCAGGGACACAGTTTGGGGATGGCTTTTGGTCCTATTTAATCTCTATGTAGAAACTAAGCATTTGCTAATAGAGGGCCAGATTCTTATACAGGGAATTTTATACATAGAGCATTATTGGATGCAAATCTGGACTGATAGCGATTCCAGTTTTGAATACTGCATTATGATACATTTGTAAATAGTCCATCCGGTTATGGATAATTTTTTTTTACCCAAAAGTATTATGCAGTGAATTGATTTTCCCCCAACCATCTATGTAATTTATGCATAAAATAAAAACAGTTATCAAGGATTGTAGGTCAGTAGGTTCATCTTTATTAGCATATCACCCTCTGAAGATTCAATATCTTGCTCTTTCAATATGTGTGTGTGTGTGTGTGTGTGTGTGTATGTTTAGATCAACAGCACCTGTAAGTCATATCTAGAATTAAATAACAACAATAAAGTGCTAGGCTGTAGCCAGGCTACCAGCACTGAACTGACTCCAAGGCCAATGCTAGCAGAACATCTGAGTAGATGACAGCAATGACGGTCAGATCAATGCAAAGTTCTGAAATAGATGATGCCTTTCTTTAGTACTTTTCGAGCCTATTTGCTCCTAGGAACCCAGTGCCCTATGATGTCTTCTGGGTACTCAGAGCCTGACACTGCTGAATATCATGGGAACCAATTCTACCAGGCAGCCCAGTGCTCTGGATCTTTTTTTTTTCTGGTCCCTTCCATTAATATTTCCCCATTCTGTATATCCCACTCTTCAATCGTATTCTATTTTATGGCTAGTCTGATACAATAATTCAACTGAGGAGTTAATGCTTTGAAAAAGTTCTATAATTTGCCCTTTCCAGGAAGCATCTGTATTTTACCAGGGAATTGTAATGTCTTGAATTACAGTTAATTCAGTCAGGGAGAATATTTGTACCCCTCAAATAATAGTGTATAGATTATGATTATCTTTTTGGTTTGGATAAACGAACAAGATATATATATATATATATATATATTTATAAATTAGATGCCACATGAAGAGGGGATGCAATCAACAAGGATTTAAGATCTGCTACCAGAACCTAGAAAAAGTAAGTCTTGAATAATTAAGCTTGCCTGTGGACTACAGGTAAATATAGGAGAAGAAAGATCAACCAACAGTAAAAAAAAATAAAAAATGGGGTAGCATCTTTGAGTATTCTAGAAAGTACAAAGGAACCTATATATTTAGATAGGCTCTACAAACATCAGCTATAGTCACAAACAAATGACTTGTCACAGAAGTAGGAAGAAGAACTTCAAGTCATTGGTTTTCTGAGTCATAGCCTTTTTGAATATAGATAAACAATATCTGTATGGCTTGTAATTTATACATGTACACAAACAAATGTATTAAAGGGCACATATCTCTACATTAGTAAGCTTCAGATGTATCAATTATACAACATTTAGGACTTCAAACAATTTGCCCTCTTGTCATTTTGCAACTGTGAGTTATTTATAGATAAAAGCAGTTACAATTGAATGGGGAAGAAAGAGACAAGTATGTGATAGAAGCAAAGTCACATGGTTTTCTTCCCTATTCTTTATCTCAAAGGCATAAATTTATCTTTTTTGAATGTCTTCTCAAGAGAAACATTAAATACCCTAATTTCGTGGAATTACCAGAAGAAAATTAAAAGTTCATATGACATTAGATTTTAAAGATTTGCCTCTTGGTATTCTGTCCCAACATTCCTACCTGATTTTTCCAGGCACTTAGTTCTCCTTGACCCAACGGTAATCAATCCATTCTAAGTGTGTCACTAAGCTTTGGAGAAAGTCATTTGCTGAGTACTATCACTGCTATTACATGCTACAATTTTCGGAAAGAGTTTCTATGGTTGTATCAGAGTATACATGCCCCTCAAATTTCCTTTCACCTGAAAATGTCAGAGCAATGACAGATATAAAGAGTGGCAGGAGTGTAACGTGGGGGTAAATTCTATGACAATAGTTAAATAAAGCCAGAGACAATTGTTCCAGCTTTGAAGGTGAAGAGAACAGTTATTAAAATAAATATGGTCAGAGAAGTAAGAAGTCATACTCCCATTAATAAGAACTAGATAGCATTTTTTCTTCTTGGCTAAACAATAAAATTCCATAAGCATAAGCGGCACTACCTCTCTGTTCCCCTGACTAATTGGCAGAGTATTCTGCTGCATTGTAAGTTGTTCTCAAATCACTCATTAAGGTTACATTTTATTAGTATTTTTGGCTTACTTAGCAGATATCTCATCAATCAGATCCTATATGTAAATAGGTGTGATACCAGTGCTACTAATGGGCTCAGAAACAGAAAATTCAGAAAAGATCAAGCAGAAACAATTAGGAAGATGAACCTTTGGTTATAGGGTTTGGCACATAAAGTTGCATTTAAAGTTACCGTAGGAACTTGAGTTACTGAGAAGCAGATGACACTGTACTCCATTTTCTTCCAAGACTGAGTGGTTGGACAAAGAAAGAATGGCAAAGATAAAGTTCCCACTGTTGTCCTGTTAAATATTAGTTTGCTGGCTTTCCAGTTCTAGTAATCGTGAAGAACCTTGTAAACTAACCCTCACTCAGGCAATAGTTATGAAATCTATGTTTATGCAGCTTTTACCCTGAAATACTGCCAAGAACATAAACTGTGGGGCAGCTAGAAATCAAGCAGAAAGCGTGGCTTGAGGAGTCAAATAATGGAATTCAAGGATATCAGTTCAGTGGGAAATTAAAGGAAGAGATTCTGACAAAAGGGCAGTTACAAAGAGAGAGAGAGAAATTTCCCAAATCTGCATATAAACTTCCCTCAAATTCTTGTATAATCCATGAACCATGCATTTATGGGTGATACTTCAAAGAGCCCAGGAAAAAGAAGAGCCAGGAGACTGAAAACACTGTATAGATATTTCAGCAGATAACCATTGCAAATAAGACAGAGTTTGGAGTTTTAGGGGGGCTTCATAAATACCTGGGCCTTACCACTGAAACCCTAGAAAGACCATGCCTAAGAGGTAAAAGTTATGTTACAATATTAAAGCATTCATCTTAGGACAAAAGGAAAAAAAAAGTTGAAGGACAGTCACACTAATTGAGCATAAAAGCAAACCTCCACAGGTTCAATTTGATCAACAAATAGCTTACAACAAATACACTTCAGAGGAACATAACAGAATCCAGGGACTCTACAATGAATTATCTAAAATGTTCAGTGTAAAAATAATAAAAAATTATAAAACCTACAGAGTAATGGGAAAATTTGATCTATAATCAAGAGAAAAAGGAGTTAGTGGAAAAGGAGTTCTAGATGACCAAGTTTATTGAATTAGCAGAAAAAGATTTTAAAGCAGCCATTAAAATATGCTCAGGGTCTTAGAAGAAAAGATTGTCAAATTGAGTGGACAATTGGGAAATCTCAGTGAATAAATAAAATCTACTTTAAAAACTAAATGGGCATTTGATAATTTAAAAGTAAAATCCCATAAATGAAAAATTCACTTAATAGTTGATTGAGAATATAGAAGAAAGGGTCAGTGAAATTGAAGATATGCCAATCAAAATTATCCATATGAAGAAGAAGAAGAAAGATTAACACAAAAATGAAGAGAATATCAGTAACTTCCAAGACATTATTAAGCATCTAAAATACATGAAATTAGACACCTAGGAGGAAAGAATAGGGTGTAAAAAATATTGTTAAAATAATAATAAAAAAATTTAAAAAGTAATTTAAATATTTCTAAATTTAGTTAAATACACAAAAGGCAAGCATTAACTTACAGATCCAGGAAGCTTAGCCATCATAAAGTAGGATGAATTTAAAGCAAACCACATCTAGGCATTTCATAGTCAAATTATGAAAAACCAAAGATATTACATTGAAAGCATCAGGGAAATAAGACAGATTACATATAGGGAAAAAATGATATGTTACAGCTAACTTCTCACCAAAAGCAATTGAAACTGAAAGAAAAAGGAATCACATCTTAAAGTGCTGAAAAAAAACCCAACTGTAAATGCAGAATTCAATATCCAGTGAAAATATTCTTCCAAATGAGGGTGATATAAAGATATTTTAAGATAAACTGTTACCAGACTATCTAAGCTACAAGAAATGCTATAGAAAGTTCTTACGACTGAGGAAATTATACTGGATGGAAACTCAGATCTACAGGGAAAAATGAAAATCATCAAGAAGGATAAATATAAGGGTAAATTTTAAAAATATTGTCTTTCTCCAAAACACTGCATTGTTGAATTTATAACTTATGTAAATATAAAACATATGATAATAATAATACAAAGAGTGGTGAGTATATGAAATTTTAACTTGCAAGGTATTTATTTTTTACATGAATGGGTACAATATTTACTCTAAATGTACTGTGATAAGATTAAGATGGGTAGTCTAATCCTTAGAGCAGCTACTAAAATGGCACTAGAAGGTATAATTAAAAATCTAATAGAAGAATTTTTTAAAAAAATAAAAATTATTGAATTAACCCAAAGGAAAGCTTTTCATGAGAAGGTATTGTTTAGTCTATTTACATTTCATGTAATATTGATGCAGTTAGGTTTAAATCTACCATCTTGCTAGTTCTTATATATATTTTTTGTTTCTGTGATCCTCCTTTATTGTCACCATTTGGATTATTTCAATAATTTATACTAGATGAGAAAGCAAGGCACAACTTTATGTGGCCTTCAAGAGCCACACTTAAATATAAAGATGCATATATATCAAAAGTAAAAGAATATAAAATATATACAATGTAAATGGTAAGCATAGGAGAGCTGAAGTTAAGTGATTATAATACTATCAAACAAAATAGAATTTAAGAAAAGAGGAATTATTGACAAAAAAAGACATTTACCTTGGTTGGATGTAGTAACATCCTCTCTCAGTAAGTGAGAGAACAACTAAATAAAAAATTAGCGATCTGAAAACACTATCAACTAACTTGCCCCTATTAACGTTTTATAACACTTCACCCCACAACTGCAGAAAACTCATTCTTTTCTTGTGCACATGGAACTTTAAGCAAGATAGATAATATGCTGGGCCTTAAAATAAATCTCAATAAATATCAAAAGATTTAAATATTACAGAGAATTTTCTCCAAGCACAATAGAACTAAATTATAAATTAGTAACAAAAAAGTATCTAGAAATATCCTCAAATGGTTTAAAATTAAGCAGCCTACTTGTAAATGACCCTAGAGTCAAAGAATAAATTACAAGGGGAATTATAAAATAAATACACCTGGGCAATAGACACACAGGACACCAACATGGTGTCAGTGATACCAGTGAAGGAGAAGAAATTCATGGATGTCAAAATAGGGGAGCTGGATATTAATGTAGGATTTCACCCCTAAAGGCATTGTTGGAGCATTTCAAAGAGGTTATTACAAGTATGTCAATGGAAGAAAGGAAGCATCACTGGGGTTTCTATGGTGCTGGCAACTTACATGCTTTTCAACTATTGTTTTTCTTAGAAGGAACTCAAACATGAGAGGTTATGCAAGTACCACTGAAGAGAGCCCAGTGTGGAGTGCAACTCTGCATTCCTGACCATGACCTTTTTTGCTTGGCACCCTTCCTTGAGGAACACAATGGTGTAAATCTTTTCATATCCTAATTGAGAATTAACATCCAATAAAAGATGACTGGTACATGTAAAAAAAAAAAAAGAAAAAAAATCCACCTGAAATGTAATGAAAATGCAATATAGCAAAATGTGTGGGAAGCAGCTAAAGCAGTGCTTAAAAGGAAATGTATAAATCTGAATATATAAAAAAAGCAGGTCTTTATATAAAAGAAAGGATCAAAATTATTGATCTTAATTTTTACCTTATGAAGCTAAAAAAGAAGGGAAAGTTAAACCCAAAGTAGGAGAAAGAAAATAATAAAGATAGCAAAAATCAATAAAATAGAAAACACGAACAGTAGAAAAAATTAACAAAAAAATCTGGTTCTTTGAAAAGTTTGATAAAATAGATAAACTCTGTTGTAGATCAATGAATAAATAAAAGGTCAAATACAAATTACAAGTATCAGGAATGAAAGTAGGGATATTATTGCAGACCCTACATATATTAAAATGATACCCAAAGAATATTATGAATAACTTTATGTTAATGAAACTGACAAATTGGATGATATGGATTAATTCCTTGAATGACAAAAATTGCCAAAACTGACATGAAAAGATATAGAAAATTATAATAACTACATTTATGAAAGAAATTGAATGTATAATAAAAGTACAAAGAAAATTTCCAGAACACAAGTTCTTGTTGATGAATTCTGTGAAACATTTAAGAAGAAAATAACATTAATCTCATAAAACCTGTTTAGAAGATGAAGGAAGGGAAAATCCCTCCTAATTTGCTTTATGAGGTCCGAATAAGCCAGTTTCCAAAATCTGACAAAGGCACTACAAGAACAGAAAATAACAAGCTAGTGTTCTTCATGAATACCAAAAAAATCCTTACCACAATAGTAGGAAATTAAATACAGCAATATAGATAGATGATAGATAGATAGATAGATAGATAGATAGATAGATAGATAGATAGATAGATAACAGATACATAAAGATAATAGAGGCATACTTCATTTTATTGTGCTTCTTTATTGTGCTTCACAGATATTGTTCTTTTTACAAATTGAAGGTTTTGGCAATCCTGCATTTTCCCAATAGCATTAGCTCATTTCGTGTCTCTGTGTCACACTTTAGTAATTCTTGCAATATTTCAAACTTTTTCATTATTATTATATTTGATATCATCATCTGTGATCAGTGATCTTTGATGTTACTACAACTCTGAAGGTTCAGATGATGATTAAGATTTTTAGTGATAAGGTATTGGGTTTAGTAAGATCTTACGGAAAACACTGAATGAACTTTTTGGCCAATCCAACATTTTTTAAACTAAGGTATGTATATTGTTTTTTAGACATAAAGTTATTGCACACTTAATAGCCTACAGTATCGTGTAAACATAATTTTTATGTGCACTGGGAAACCAAAAAGTTCATGTGACTTGTTTTATTGCAGTATTCACTTTGTTGCAATGGTGTGGAACTGAACCTGCAATAACTCTGAGGTCTGCCTGTACATGATGAGTAAGTGGGGTTTATTCCTGTACATGACGAGTGATGCAAGATTGGTTTAACATTCAAAATCAATCATTGTAACTCACCATTTTAAGGGAATAAAGAAGAAAAATCATAAAATCATTTCAAAAGATGCAGAAGAATAATTTGACAAATTCCACATTTCTTCATGATTTAAAAACAAGATATTCTTAGCAATTAGGGAAGGAACTTAGTGCAATAAAAGGGATCTACAAAAAGCCTATAGCTAACATTATTGATACTGATGCACTATTGGATGCTTTTCCCCTAAGAGTAGAAATTAGACAAAAATGTCACCTATCAGCATATTTCTTCAATATTGTACTGGATGTCTTAGTCAGTTTAGTAAGTCAACAGAGAGAGACAAAAAACTTGAAAGTTGGAAGGGAAAAATTAAAACTTTTTAATTAAGGAAGGCATGATTATATATTTAGAAAATTGTAAGGAATGTACAAATTAACTACTAGAAGTAAAAAGTAAATTTATCAAGATCTCAAATTACAAGGTCAAGATACAAAAATTTTAAAAATAATTGTGTTTCAGTGTACCAGCATTACACAATTGGAAGTGAATTTTAAAAATTTATAGTAACATCAAAAACATAAAATAGTTAGGAACAGACTGAACAAGAGATGTGCAAGACATCTACATTGAAAAGTTCAAAATATTGTAAGATAAATGTAAACATTTCTAAGCAAATGGAAAAAAACTTTTTGGTTCTGGTCCAAAACATAGAGTTTAGAAGTCATCACAACAAGCAAAAGATGAATAAACTGAAAATCAACAACACTTATTAGGTCCATCAGACAATTGAGGTCACAGGGCAAGCTGCCAACCTGAAAATTGTAAAGATAGGCAAACACAGAGAATCACAGTTTAACAGGAGCAGAAGTCCGCTGCTGGAGTCAGTACTGTGATTGACAAATTGCTGGAGGCTCAGTGTGGATGAGCTTGAGAGTTTAAAAAATGGATGGCTCAGTCTTAGGGATGCCCCCACATTTTTTAAAGTTTTATCCAGGAGCCCCACTAAGTTTGCAGGGTTAATATGGGAGAAAATTTCCCTCATGCTCCTGTCAGAGGGAGGGGGAAAATAGCCATTTTGGAAAGCGCCCAGTGTATTCTGCTCTCCCTAACAAAAACATGCTCTCAAGGAAAACTATTTTCCCAGAACCTAATTAACTTGAGTTTTATTGGAGTGTAACTGACCTGGCAGAAGGGGAAATATCCAACTCCAGACACCTCTAGGCTTCCTGTCTCACCTAAGGAGGAAAAACAAGATGAAAAGCACTTATGAAGGTCATCGCCCGGGAACATAGGCTCACTAAAAGATTGAGACCTAATCATAGAACTATATGCTCTCCTCTCTGCCATCTTACATCACATCAGTTGGACTCTTATATAATAACAGAAGATTACAGCTGAAAGAATTACAAGTCTCAGACTCTATTTAAAAAGGAGTCTCTAGAGAAACACAAAGACAACAGGGGAGACAAAAATCAAGGACACTAGAAAAAAATTTAGCTCTAACACCTACGGCTACAGCAACAGTGAATTCAGCCTAATTCCTAGCCAGATAAACATAAATCTCACACTTAAGGCATATTTATTTTGATTCATCATGCCTGACTATCAACAGAAAAAGATAAAGCATGTTAAAATGCAAAAAACACCATCTGAAAAGACAAAGCATGCAACAGAATCAGACTCAGATATGATAGGGATTTTGGAATTATCAAAACAAGAATTTAAAATAACTATGATTAATATGCTTAGAACTTTAATGGAAAAAGTGAACAGCATACAAGAATAGATGGGTAATGTAAGCACAGAGATGGAAAATCAAGGAAAGAATCAAAGGAAATGCTAAAAATCAAAAACATTGTAACAAAAATGAAGAATGTCTTTGATGGGCTCATCATTAGACAGGACAAGGCCATGGAAAAATGTCAGTAAGCTTGAAGATATGTCAATAGAAACTTCCCAAACTGAAAAGCAGAAAGGAAAAAGAACAACAATGAAAAGAAAACAAAGAAAGAAACAGACTATTTAAGAACCAATTACAAAAGGTGTAACATACATACAGTGGGAGCCCCAGAAGGAGAAGAAAGAGAGACAGGAACAGAAGAAAAATTTGAAGTAATAATGGCTGAGAATTTTTCAAAATTAATGACAGACCTAAATAAATTGAGATATATACCATATTCAAAGATTGGAAGGGTCAGTATTGTTAACATGTCAACAATCCCCAACTTGATCTAAAGACTCAATGCAATCCCAGTAAAAATTCCATTTTAATAGAAATTAACACATGGATTCTAAATTTATGAAAATAAAAGTAAACTATAAGAACCAAAACAATTTTAAAAATAAAAACAAAGTTGATGTGTAGACTATTATTGACTGCAACCCTACTATAAATCTATAGTAATCAAGAGAGTGTAGCACTGGCATAAGGATAGATGAGCTGATCAATGGAAAACCAGAATAAACTCACATGTATATGGTCAATTGAATTTTGAAAATATTTTCAAGGCAATTCAACAAGGAAAAAATCCTTTCAACAAACTGTGCTGCAACAATTGGATAAACATATGAAAAATTATCGACCTTAAACCCTTCCTCACAGCATACACACAAATTAATTGGAGATGATTAGAGATGTGGCATAAAGCTAAAACTATGAAGCTTCTAAATGAAAACACTGGCAAATATCTTTACAGTTTTGAGATGGGCAAACATTTAAGAGAGGACAAAAAAGCAATAATCATAAAATAAAAACATTCATTAGTTGAATTCATAAAAAACTTATAAAAATGAAAATATCAGAAGAGACTGGGAAAAATATTAACAATACATATAGTGGACAAAGGACTCATATGCAGAATATATAATTAATGCCTACAAATCAACAATAAAGGAAAACAACCCAACAAAATGTCAAAAGAGTTGAGTAGTTACTTCACAAATAAGAAGTTATTCAAAGGCCAGTAAGCACATGGAAATGTACATAACATCATTAGTCAACAGAGAAACACAAATTTAAACCACCTAAAGGTTCAAACCATCTGATATACCATTGCACTCACAATAGAACCACAATAGAATGGCTAAAATAATAAAAAAAAAAAAGTAAAAAGAAAATACCAAATGTTGGTGAAGGTGTAGAATGATTGGATCTCTCATATATTGCAGGTGGGAGTGTAACATGTTACAACCACATTGGATAACTATTTAGCTATTTTTTGTAAAGTCAAATACAAAATTACCCAATGACCTGCAATTCTACTTCAATATACTTACCAAAGAGAAACAAAACTACATTTCTATAGTAATGTTCTTTGCAGCTTTTTTCATAATAGCTTCAAATTGGAAACAACTAAAATATCCATTTGAAGGAGAATGAAAAAATTATAGTAATTTTTATAAAATGGAATACTAGTCAGCAACAAAAAGGAGCAAACTAAATGTGCATACATGAATGAATCTTAAAAACATTATGCTGACAGAAAGCAACCAGGCAAGACAGATTAATTTCATATTAAATTTGTATGAAATTTTGGAATAGGCAATATTAATTTATGAATATAGATATCAGATTGGTCACTGCCTGGGACAGAGGGTGGAAAGAATATCTTCTAAAAAGGAGATTCACTATAAAGGGAGCCAGAAGAACTTTTTAAGGTGATGGGAATGTCTATATTTTGACTGTAGTTGTGATTACAGGGTTACATACATTTGTCAAATTCATAAAATTTTACATGTTAAATCTGCATATTTTACCATGTATAAAATTTATCTCAATGAATAAAAGCTAAAAAGGTAGTAAGAAAGTTATAATTTATATTTTTCTTAATTGCTGAACAATTCCTTACAGAAATGAAGGGTTAGTAGTTTTTATAAAGGAGAATTTGTTTTGGAGGATCTGGATGTTTTCTTTTTCTTTTCAAATTGTATTATGGAATCTAGAGCTTGGATTTAAGGATTATTCTTGAAAGAATATGTTTATGGAAGAAATTTTATAATCCATTCATATCAACTAGACTGAAAACCAGTGGTACTTACCTGGAGTGTTAGTTATATCTGACAGGCCAGGGTGTAAACTTTGCATCAGGAAATGTATCTAATCCCTTGAAGCACATTTCCTGTAGGCATAATCACAATTAATTTGTTTTCTTAGTAGGGTGGATGAGTCATTCCCTTCATCTCAAAAATAGATAATTCCTGAAAACTGATTCAAGAAAATGTCTTAAAAAGCTAAGTCCCAATTTCAGTAAAACAGATGAAAAGTTTGCATAACTTGTATAATTTGGGGCCCAAATGATTAACTAGCAATGTCTCTAGCCATGGTTGCCTGGGGATGTTAACAATGTGACACTAAGAATGAAGCCATGTTACACAACTGGAGACTTTGCCAAAGGGGATAATATTCTTCAAGCCAAAGTGGCTTTTGGTCTCTATAGACCAACATAAGGAACCATATATGGATACCATAAGTATACCATTGCAGTTCCTGGCAAAAGAAACTTAGAGCTCTCAGGTTGGAGAGAGAACCTCCATATTTGTCTTTCATGAGCACCAATCTATAGAGACTGCATTTTGAGCAAATGCACATGTGAACACCAAAACTTGGTTATTAAGGCATGAACCAAGGAGAGTCATTTCAGAACAGAAAAAAGTGTGATGAAATATGTTTTTTGAACATGTATTATATGCCAAGCTCTATTCCAAGTATTTCATAAGCACTAATTCATTTAATCTCTTGAAGTGGGTACTAATTTTGTTTTATCATCTGCATTTTACAGATTAGGCATTTGAAATCCAGAGAGCTTAAGAAACTTGGACATATCACTGAGTATCTGAGACACCTACTAAATAAGCAAGACTGAACAAGAACATCCAAAAACCACACTGACTAATAATTTTCACACATTCTTCAGGGAGAAGACACTGGAGACAGATACAGGAGGAGCTGTGTTAGGTTTGTAGTTATGTCAATGCTTTTGTTATTAGTTTTCAATAGCTGCTATAACAACTTGTCACAAATATAGCAGCTTAAATAAAATAATGATTGTCATTTATTATTTCACAGTTTGTGTAGGTCGGAAGTCCAGGTGGGCTCAACTAGGTTCTCTTCTTAGGTTTTCACAAGGCTGAAATCAAGGTGTCAGAAAGCCTGGGATCTTATCAGGAGGTTCTGAGGTAGAATCTGATTCAAGGCTCATTCAGGTTGTTGGCAGAATTCAGTTCCATAAGGTTGTAGAACCGAGGTCCCCATTTCCCAGCTGGCTGTTGTCTAGGATTGTCCTCAGCTCCTAGAGTCTGCCTACATTCCTTGGTTCATGGCTTCCTCCATTGTCAAAGCCAGGAACCTTGTGTTGATTCCTTCTTGTGTGTTGAATATCTCTGATGTCCCCCTATGACTTCATCTTTTGCCATCAGTCAGGAAGTCTCTCCACTTTAGAAGCTATTATCTGATTGTGTCAGGCCCACACAGATGATCTCCAGATCTTAAGTTCAAATAACTTAGAACTATAATTACACTGGCAAAATCCTTCACAGCAGTATCTAGGTTAGTTTTTGATTGTCAGGGGACAGGAACCTTGCAACTGCATCTTTAGAATTCTGCCTGCCACTCCTTTGGTTCTGGTTACTTAAATATTTCCACACAAGGTAAAGTAGAGGTGATGGAAATAACTATAGAAATAAGGGTAGTGGGCTTCCCTGGTGGTGCAATGGTTGGGAATCCACCTGTCAATACAGGAGACATGGGTTCAAGCCCTGGTCTGGGAAGATTCCTTATGCCCTGGAGCAACTAAGCCTGGATGCCACAACTACAGAACCTGTGCTTTAGAGCCCGCATTCCACAACTACTGAAGCCTGCGTGCCTAGAGCCCGTGCTCCACAACAAAAGAAGCCACAACAATGAGAAGCCTGCACACCACAACAAAGAGTAATCCCCATTAGCTGCAACTAGAGAAAGCCCGCGCACAGCAATGAAGACTCAACACAGTCAAATATAAAACAAACAAACAAATAAATAAATTTATAAAAAAAGAAAAAAGAAATAAGGGTAGTGCTGACTACATTTAACACTCAATTTTTGTTTTCATTTTTTAAGACATGTTCTTGCCAAAAGTAGCAGTCACAAGGAAAGGAATATTCTAATTAAACATCCTTAGGGATGGGCACTTATTTCTTCTTTTCCTCTTGACTCTTTTTGTTTTTTTTCTTTTTTTAATTTGAGCTATAATTGCCATATAACATCGTGCAAGTTTAAGGTATACAACATATTGATTTGATACCTTTATATTACAATATGATCACCATTGTAGCTTTAGCTAAAGTCTCTATCACATTATATAATTATTATTTCTTCTAGTTGTGGGAACAATTAAGATCTAGTCTCTTAGCAAGTTTAATGTTTATAACACAATTTGTTGTGTGTAATCCCTGTACTGTGTATTAGACCTCCAAGACTAGTTGCAAGTATATACCCTTAAACAATGTCTCCCCCAGTCCCCCATCTCCCAACCTTTGGTAAACACCATTCTGCTCTCTTTTTTTTTTTGAGTTCATTTTTCTTTGTTTTGTTTTTTAGTTTCCACATATAAGTCATATCATATTGTATTTAACTTCCTCTGTCAGACTTATTTCACTTAGCATAATGTTCTCAGTGTACATTCATGTTGTCACAAATGGCAGAATCTCCTTTTTTCTCATGGCTGAATAATATTCTATTGTATATATACATACCACATTTTCTTTATCCATTTATCCGCTGATGGACACTTAGGTAGACTATTTTAATACTAATTACATGGGTTTTTAATGGAGACAACTCAAATCACTAATTCAATCAACATTCAAATTTTATTGCAAACTTTAATCTCTCTGCATATAGGTTGTGATTGCTGAAGTACACAGGGACTAGAGAGCTGTGATAAATACCTCATTGTTTTCTGCTCAGAGTCTCACAGGGCCAAATTCAATGGGCTGTTTGGCCTGAGCTTACATCTGAAGATTCTGAGGAAGCATTTGCTTCTAAGCTCATTCACGTTGGCTGAATACAGTTCCTTTTGGTTGCAGGACTGAGGTCCCTGTTTCCTTTCTGGGTGTGGCTGGGAACCTCTCTCAGCTCTCATCATTGTGTTCCCTACATCTTCAACCTGGTGATGGTGCACTGAGTCCTTCTCATGCTTTAAATTATTCTGAGTTTTCCTTCTGTTGAATTTCTTTGACTCCAGCCAGAAAAAGTACTTTGCTTTTAAAGGTTTATGTGATTGGGCTCACCCAGATAATCCATGATAATCCCACTGCTTTTAGTCTATAATCTTACTACATGTGTAAAGTGTCTTTTACTATGTACCACAACACAGTCACAGGATACAGGAGTTAGGGCATGAACATTTGGGGGAGCCATCACATTCCAGAAGTGATGAAAAATGAAGCTGGCAAGAGAACTCGAGGTAAAAATGTGAAGCATAAATGCCTTGCTAAGAAGTCTATAAGTCATTCTCTAGACTAGGCAGTACTGTGTCATTGAAGGATTTTGATCTCTAAGAAAAATTACTTGGGGTACTACATAGAGGTTAGACAACGGGGAAGACTAGAAGAAGGGACCCAGTTAGAAAATTATTGCATAATTCAGTTAAGAAATGTTGAAGATTTGGACCATTTTTTGTGAGGGGCAAGGGCCTTGTTTACTTTGTATCTGGTACATTTCTCAGTCAAGCTTCAGATCTCACAGTCCATATCATTTCTTTAAAGAACACTCCCAGTTATCCCCTCCCCTAATCGCTTACAATAGAACTTTCCACTCTTTATGGCAAATACTTATTTAGTTATTTAATTGTCTATCTTCCCTGCTAGGTTTCCTTTTTCTGTCTTCCATGCTTCTCTTTTAGATCTGTGAAAGCAGGTATTGGTTCTGACCCATTCACTTCTATATGACTGGCACTCATTTTTAAAAAATATATATAATTAAAATATATATTATGTCAGATATTAATATATTATTAATTTATTAATACATTAATAAAATGAAGTTATTGACTAATTTGATTTTTATCTGGGGCATTTGGGTACAGCCCTAAGTCATGTGGTAGAAAATATACTTATGTTCTGCTTCATCCTCTCTCTTAATAGATAACATTGGGTTTGCCTTAATTCCATTGCCTAAACACTTCTGAACTTTGTACAAACTTTAAAACCATCTGGAACTGCATGTCCCAAGTGACGATATTAACCTCTATGAGGTACTTTTTTTTTCTCCATTTACCTTATATCCTTTTAATTCAGTTGCCTTTTGAGATGGTGTGTGTGTGTGTAAGACCATTGTGTTTGTCCATGTGAAATGAGGGTTGGTACGCATTAATGAAGAGTTTAACAATAGAACTCAACATTTGTGTATATTTCTAATGATAACATCTGACTTGGAAGGGTTATCTCATGATGGGAAGGCTTTTATGGCCCCACCAATGTTTAATTTAGTAATAGTTGTTCAGGTGGCATTTTTGGGCTGACACAACTCAGGGAAGGATCTCACTTTGTCATTATCAGATATGGGCCTAACCAGCTGGCAAAGAGAATAACAATCAAAGAATGTATTGATTTCCTTTAGCAAGTTTAAGGCATTACCATCCTTAGTTCTAATGCTTCAAATCATTTCAGAAGGTTTGGTCTCCTTGAACAAGTTCCCTGTAACTCCCCTCAGTTTGTCACCTCATTAACAAAGTTTTGGTTTTATTTTTTGAACTGTAAGAACACCTGTATAATCTAATATAAATGTTTATGAAACAGTATTGTCAGCTACTGATGCTTTACAGAAATGTACACTGGGTGGTATAATTATGTAAAGTTTAAAATGTGCTGAATAGAACTCTGTTATATAAAGCATTTAAGAAGTTGAATAGACTGAAGTTCAAAGGACAAATGCTTTTTAAACAAAATTATTCATTTCATTTTCCATGTTTGAAATGATTAGTTTAAAGCTTTTATTCAAGCTATAAAGGATTTCCTTTGTCTTAATTGTTAATACAATTAAATGCAGTGTAATATCTACTGGTTTGAACAAGAATACTATACATTAATGAGTTTTATGCTAATTTTTATCCTCAGACATCAATTTTCCAGATAAAAGCAACATAAAAATTTTCCATTTTTCCCTTACTTTAAATTCACACTAATATTTGTTTACTTTGCTTATCATACATATTGACTAATATATGAATACATTAAAATCAGGTTTTAAAGTTGCCTTCACTGAACCCTAGTTTATTTCATGATGAGCATGGGGACACTGAGCAAGACAGTAATTTTTGAGCAAGGTCAGTTGTCTTCCTTCTGGTTCGTGGAAGATACTTAGAATATATGCTATGATGAACTATTTGTGTCTTTGGAAATATATATTTCTTAGGTAAAGTTTGAGACAGTCTCAGAAAAGCAAGGTGGAGGAAGCCAGGAAAATAGTCCTAGAGTTTGGTTAGAAAGGAAATGAATGAGACACACTGATGCTAGAGTTTCCTTGCATTGATTTTTGTATTGAAAAATAGAAAAATTTCTCTTTAAAACATGCTAACAAACTCTTTTGGAAATCAGCTTAAGTTTTTAATACAAACAAGTTAAATGCAATCAAATAGGTGTCACTGAGACTTGATGGGATGGTACTCAATGGAAAATTGCAATTAAAGGTAAAAATCTCTTCAAAAATAGATATAATAGGAGAAATAGCATCAGATATTGCAAAGATAGAGAGTAGAGGAAAAATTCAGGAATCTAGAGGCAGAAGCATGGTGAGGAGAAATACTAAAAAATGGTGGGACTCTTGTATGAACTGTTTGGTCAAATGGAGGACATGGATGATACTTTCTAATAGTTATCACACAACTAGTATTGGCAAAAAAAAAATCTTAAAATGGAGACTTTCAATTTCAAGAAATATTCCTAAAGTTTTAGTGTTCTGAAAGCAAAACATGGGATGAATTCTTGACTTGCCAAGCAATTTTACCCCATAGCACTTGAAGAAGCAGTGAAGGAAAGAGTTTCTTTGGAATTAGGATCGACAGGAGCATGCAAAACATACAGGAAAAATGTTCTGTGATTATTTTGTGTATTAAATGATAAAATATGGACATAAATCATCCTGTAAACATGGGCTCACATTCATAACCTGTTGAATAACTGAACCCAAAGTGGTTTTTTATTGAAATATAGTTGATTTACAATGTTGTGTTAATTTCTGCTGTACAGCAAAATGATTCAGTTATATATATATATATATATATATATATATATATATATATATATATATATACATTCTTGCCACAGAACTCTGCATTTGTTTCTGCCCCTTTCAAAATATAGAGCTGTTATCTGAATGATGATATAATAGCATTACTTGTAGAGTTTGCTGATGACTCAATTCTGAGATGGATAACATGTAAGATGGAGCAAAGACTCAAAATTCAAACTTATTTATAAGTTGGGAGAATGTTCCTGAAGTAATGAGATGAAATTTAATGGGGGTAATTATGAAGTTCTCTATATTGATTTTAAAAGAAAAAATATTTGTAGAATTTCTACTATACAACTCATAACAGAGAATGGCTTAGTATTGTAGAGTTATTATTAGAAAGAGTGTAGGCCTTTTATTTCACTGCCAACTCTACGAGTTCCAATGATATGATATGGCTGCTAGAAAAGCAAGTGACAATCTTGGGTTGCATTAAATGAAGCATGGAATATAGGAAAATGGAGTCACACCATTCCTAAAACACTCTGGTAAATTTGTGTGCCTTTTATTTTTGTTGATGAACTGGTCCTTTCCAGAGGGCAAGGCCTGGGTATTCTCATGTCACATGAGAAATGATGGAACAAAATAAGGCTATTAATTCTGGAACAGAAGAAACTTAAAAGGGATACAATATCTCCCTTTATTTATTTTAAGAACTATCTTGTGGAAAAGGCATTCAATTTCCCTTGCAACTTTAGTAGCTAGCATAGCCTAGTATATAATAGATACTCAAAAAAATTTGTTAAAATGATTCATTCATTGAACAATTATTTGCCTAGCATCTTGTGTGTGCCAGGTATTATTTTAGTTGCTGAGAATACAACATTGAAGAAAATAAACATAGTGCCTGCCCTATGGAATTTACATTCTAGTGGGAGGAGAGATAATGAACTGAACAGACAATTTATATAATGCCAGCAAGAGAGGTAATGGAGTGCATAGTGGTTAGAAAGCAGGCTCTAGAACAAGACTGATTGGCTTAAAATCCTTACTCACCCACTTACTGGCTCTATGACTTATACAAATTAGTTATTATATCTGTGCCTCAGTTTTCTCATATGTAAAGTGGACATATTTTTATCATTTATTTATTTATTTATTTTTTGCGGTACGTGGACCTCTCACTGTTGTGGCCTCTCCCGTTGCGGAGCACAGGCTCCGGACGTGCAGGCTCAGTGGCCATGGCTCACGGGCCCAGCCGCTCCGTGGCATGTGGATCTTCACGGACCGGGGCACGAACTCGTATCCCCTGCATTGGCAGGTGGACTCTCAACCACTGTGCCACCAGGGAAGCCCTATTTTTTATTTTTTAAATCTATTTTATTGAAGTATAATTGATTTACAATGTTGTGTTAATTTCTGCTGTACAGCAAAATGATTCAGTTATACATATATTCTTTTTCATATTCTCTTCCATTATGGTTTTTTACAGGATATTGCATATGGTTCCCTGCGCTATACAGTAGGACTTTGTTGTTTATCCTTTCTATACATAGTAGTTTGCATCTGCTAACCTTAAACTCCCACTCCATCCCTCCCCTACGCCCCTCATCCTTGGCAACCACAAGTCTGGTTCTCTATGTCTGTGAGTCTGTTTCTCTTTTGTACATAAGTTCATTTGTGTCATATTTTAGAGTCCACATATAAGTGATATCATATGATATTTGTCCTTCTTTGACTTATTTCATTTAGTATGATAATCTCTAGGTCCATCCACGTAGCTGCAAATGGCATTATTTCATTCTTTTTTATGGCTGAGTAGTATTCCATTGTATATATGTACCACATCTTCTTTATCCATTTCTCTATCAATGGACATTTAGATTGCTTCCATGTCTTGGCTATTGTAAATAGTGCTGCTATGAACATAGGGGTGCATGTATATTTTTGAATTACAGTTTTGTCCAGACATATGCCCAGGAGGTAAAATGGACATATTAATATTTCCTACCTCAAAGCATTTTGTGAGGGCTGAATGAGTCATTCCATGTAAAGTTCTGTGGACAGTGCCTGACATACAATAAGAATCCAATAAGTAATAGCCATTATTGTTATAGTACTAAGTGTTCTGAGGAAATATAAAGCAGGTAAGGTGACAGATGAAAGAATGTAAAAATGAACATCAGTCCAGAGTGTAATATGTGGAAAATACAAGCAGGCAGATGTTAACTGTGATGTGTTCTAGCTCAACTCTTTTCCACATGCCCATCTGCCCCCATTGTCCTCCTCTCCTTTGTTTGCCTGGATGACCTCTATCTTTTGAAACCAAGTTTAGATAGTATCTCACCTGGAAGGCTGAACAGATGGCTTTGCTGCTACAGTTAGCTACCCTCTTTGCACTGCTTCTATTTTTTAAATTTATTGCAATGTATTATATACAAATGTACGAGAAGGTCTAAGGCATGATGGTTAAGATCTCAGGTTTTGAAGTCAGATAGAACTGACTTTGATTTACCAATCTGTCACTTACTGGTTATTTTACCTTGAATAATCACTAAATCTCTCCAATCTTTGGTGACCTAATTTGTAAATTGGAGATAAATAATGCATATTCTGTAAGGGATTTTTAAGAATTAAATAAGAAAATGCATGCCAGAAGCAGTATAGTGTTTCAATCCCAGTTCTGCCACATCGTTATGTGAACTTGGACAAGGCATTCAGCATCTCAGAGCTTCATTTTCCTAATCTACAAATGAGGGCAACAGTACCTTTTTTGATGGCGTTAACGTGAGAATTAGAAATAATGTATATAAAGTGCCTGGAACATAGTAGGCTTTCTATATATGCTTGTTAAATTGAATTTGGTTAGCAATTAAAACTTTTAAAAAATGAAGTGTTTTGCCTTTTGAAGTCATAGGTTCCTTGTTACTGGATGTGTGGATACTAGCTGGCAGCATACTAGAGGCATTGTAAAGGGCATTCCTGCAGTGGCATAGAGGATGGACGAAGTCAAGGCTTCCCAAACTTTGATCCATAGACCAGCTGCCCTATCCCCATCAAGTCTAATTTAATAGGTCTGGGAGAAGAACCTCCAATCTAGGTGACCACTATATCACCTCCAACTCAAAGGTTAATGATTCTGTAAATCAGAGTTCAGTTCATAAGCCATACACTTGGTTAATTCCATCAAAGAACTCCCTTCTGCATCCTCCCTAACCAGGCTTCCACTATTCCTACCCACATATATTATTAAATGGTTTCTTAATAAATCCAAGAAAAATGATTTTAATTCATCTTCATTTATTTATTTGTCCATTAAGTTCAAGAAGAGTCAAGCTATTAAGATACATCCAAGAATCCTAACTTCTTAGTGAGTCAGAGAATTAGTTGGCATTAGTTGTTTTCCCCTGATTAAATAGACTTATTTTTAAACTTAACGTTATGTTGCCATTATCAAAGTTTTTCTGAGGCATCTTCTAAAATCTGAAGTTACAGAATTAGAAGTTGTCAAAGTAAATCATGACATAGCAAGTTTAGAAGACAAAAACATAAATATCACATGATGGTGGGCAAGAACCCTTTTTCTGCTGCATGTCAGCTTCCTTATCAGCAAAATTGGAAGAGGAAAATGCAAATAGTTTACTACTTGTAAAGCATTTTAAATGTGAGTGTTATCATTTACTTTGTGGTTTTCATTAATTTTGATCTTCTAGGGGTTTTGTTCTGAATGATATTTGATATCTGGATTCATTTATTGTTTTTAAAGATTTGCATTTTTTTAAATTCATTTTTAGAGGGCTTAAATACCAAGGAAGTTTAATCCATAGTAGAAATTTACTTGTGCTTGGTACTTCACGTATAAAAGATATATGAAAGGAATACACTTTGGGAATCTGGAAAAAGGAGAGGGAAGTTGAACAAGATGGAATTATTCTGGGAAAAGAAATTATTTGTCCAACAGCATGAAATCCTTATTGAAAATATTGGGGTGGAAAGCTGAAGTTTTGTGTTTTTTTTTAACATCTTTATTGGAGTGTAATTGCTTTACAATGGTGTGTTAATTTCTGCTTTATAACAAAGTGAATCAGCTATACATATACATATATCTCCATATCTCCTCCCTCTTGCATCTCCCTCCCACCCTCCCTATCCCACCCCTCTAGGTGGTCACAAAGCACTGAGCTGATCTCCCTGTGTTATGTGGCTGCTTCCCACTAGCTATTTTACATTTGGTAGTAAATATAAGTCCATGCCACTCTCTCACTTTGTCCCAGCTTACCCTTCCCTCTCCCCGTGTCCTCAAGTCCATTCTCTATGTCTGCGTCTTTATTCCTGTCCTGCCCCTAGGTTCTTCATAACCATTTTAGATTCCATGTATATGTGTTAGCACACGGTATTTGTTTTTCTCTTTCTGACTTACTTCACTCTGTATGACAGACTCTGGGTCCATCCACCTCACTACAAATAACTCAGTTTTGTTTCTTTTTATGGCTGAGTAATATTCCATTGTATATATGTGCCACATCTTCTTTATCCATTCATCTGAATAAAGCTGAAGTTTTGAACTCTTCTACTTAGGAAAGTGTTTTAGAAATACCTCCTTTCGGTTCTTAGGTATTTTGGGTACAATGGCTCCTTACACCTTCTTTTCTTTTCCTTTTAACATGGACGTGTATCCACCAACTATGAAAATGCAGATCTTATCAGGTCTTAGAGAGTCTATTTTGAAGGATTTCAAAGCACACACAAAAAATATCTCTTTATATTGCCTTTTAAGGTCTTAGTGAAAAAGTACTTGAGGATCAAGAAATATTTGGGTTTTAAAAAGAGTTATAAACATACTGCTTTTTATTATAACACACAAATCCTAGTAGCTTTTTATAACTCTCCCAACTCATTTCTTTCCACTTTAATTTTTAGTATTTCTTTGTCCTATAGAAAAGACACTCTTGGTTAAGCTCTGACAAGTCTCCCTGTCTTCTCATTTTTTCTGCATTATTTAGTTGCAGAAGGCAGATAAAATTCAACAAGATTAAGAGAGATAATCTCTTGCTAAAAGTAACTAATTCTGCATCATTTTCCATTAAGCTAAGAAATGAGTGAAACAGTAAGTCAGAATTTTTCTACACTGTGGAAGAAGCACTTAAGTTTAACTGAATGTCAAATCATTAAAGGTACCAAAGATGGAGTATACGCAGAAGCACTTGCAAAAGAGTTATGATTCTATTCTAATTATACCAATTTATTTTTTAATGAAAGTATTCTCCTGTAATTATTTTGATAAATTATCTTCAAACTCTCCTCCTTCTCTGCTCCACAGTTAGTATCCCACTGGTAGCTAGTGTAGGCAGTTGCCAGAATTATCTTTATATTTAGTCAATAAAAAGTTCGTAATTTCGCACGTGACCACATAAAGGATGAGCACATCGCCAGATCTCTTGAGGATTTAGGCTAGTTGCTTGGCTTTAAAGTTATTTGACCAATAAGAAGTTGCAAAGGGAGCATCCATAAAATTCTCTGCATATCTGACAGCCTTCTAACTTGCTCTTTCCTGCTGGATTTTGATTGCCTAAACTCTATACTCCTGTGCTTTGAGTTAGTTCGTTGAAGTTTATCTTTTAGAGTGGCCTACTTAGCTGAAATAGTCACCATCTCACTGAAAGTTTTATTTTCTAAGGATGTTTTATTTGTTTATGCATTTAAGAGTTTCTGAAAATCACATGACTTATGGGTATTTAAGCTACTAAAACATAACTGTTTGTTCCGTCCCCCAGAAAAAAATGTTGCCTTGAATCAATATAACACTCTTCTGTTTAGTGTCTTGCCCAGTGCTTTCCCAAACCACTTGGATGGCATGATCCAGATTCATATTTTAGCATCATATGCATAAAATAATCATGGGGCATTTTTGTTATAATTTTTGCTGAAATCAAAATACTTTACATATGAGTAATGCATGTTCTTGACAGTCCTAGTTCCTGAGAGCCCTTTCCTTCATAGCTTCTTTGAGTGCCTATGAGGTTAGCTGTTAAGCAAGTCAAAAATTTACCATATGCTTTGCTTTCAGAGCACTCCAACTTTAGGCATATTCTTGAAATTATAGTCTCCCTTAAGGTTTTATTTTTTTGGCCATGTGCCAGTTGTGTGATAATTATTAGAAAGTATTGTCCATATCTTCCATGTTGTAAAACAGGTTGTATGGGATTCCCACAATTATGTGAATTTTTTATTTCTCCTCAACATGCATTTGCCTCTAGATTCAAGGACTTTTTTCCCGCCTGTATCTTTGCAACATCTGTTGCTTTTTCTCCTGTTAAATCTATTTATGGACAGATTATTATATTTACTTGCAATTTTTATTGAGTATCATCCCATCCAGCCTCAGTAACACTTAGTCAATTCTATTTAACCTCTTCATGTGAGAATTTCAAGCTGCTTTCATTTATTGCCCATACTCTTGCCACTGGTATAAGACATCTGAGGCTTGAACAATGGCTCCCAAATATCTTTCCTATTATTTGTTCAAAGAATTACTGAGATCCTTTTCCAAGTGCTTTTCTTGCTTTGTCCTAGGTACTATCGTACATCAGATTTTCTCTCTCTCTCTGTATAGTTTCAGTTTAAAGCCGTCTTAGTAATATAGGAAAGCCTCCTTTCAAATGTTTTCCCCCAGGTTTTCCTGAGATGAACCCTATCCCTTACACGGTCAAGAAAATACTATTCTGGTCACCGATGCTTCTGTTTTTTCCTCTATGTTTTCTATGAGCTTTCATCCTCCCTAATTACCTGTGGCACAGGGAGGTATTTCTTAAGCCCTTTCTCCCTCTCCTTCAGGGAGATCACATTACACTTATAACACTAGTAATTGGTGAGCTCCACAATCATAAATACAGACTTAAAACACACACTACAGGTCAATGAAACACTGTTACCTTCAGCATTCTTACCTTCTGGGTTTCAAGTTGAACTATTATTCTTTATGTTTTCATTTGGAGATACTCTCCCTTGTGTAAATTGCTCACAAAAACTGCTGCAACAATTGTGCAATTTATCATGTGTATTTGACAGCTAGGTCCTTGTCAATGAATGCTACTTTTGGGGTGAATGTTATATAATCTTTCAACTTCATTCACATTTTCTGCCTTTAAAACTACCTGAATCCTTTATGACAAGCTGCAAGATTCAGTATTCCATTGGATCATGGAATCATGGAATTGGAAAGTGTTTTTGTAGCTCATTCAGTTATCACTTTTGCTCAAAAAAATGATGGCAAAAATTACTAATTTGATTGAAAAGGAATTTTGCCTGGGAGTATCTAAGACAATGCCAGAGTGGGAGATGTTTGTATTAGAGCTGATTTATATCACTCATTTATTCTTTCAATATTCAACAAGTATTTATTGTATACCCAGTATGATAGAGGTATTGTGATGGGTGCAGAAATACCATGATGAAAAAGACCAATGTGATCTCTGCTGTCATGGAGATGCAGTCTGTTAGAGTGACACATACTCATCAAACACTCTCTCGTTATTTTAGATTAAGATAAGTGTTAGCAGACTCATACTAGGAAGTAGTTGAAGATGAAATGAGGAAAATGGCACAGGAAGATTCTTCTACCATTTTCATCTTCAATATCCCAAGTACTGGACTGACCTGATGTCTGGACTTTGGGAAACTGGATGGCAACAAATAGTATCCAGGTGCTTGCAGGTCATTAACAAGGCTTTACATACTATTGATCTTTTATTGGAGAATAAGAGGAATGACTTTCTTCATAAGGAATGCCACCTTTGTATTTTAGTAAAAGAGTAGATTAAATGTAAGTGAATATTTGTAGATGCTTCGTCTCCTCTTAAGGTCTTAAGTTCTTTACAAGCAGTACCATATCCGTTCTGGCTCCCATTTTGCAATACAGTTCCTTGTACCATGTAGACACACAATGAATCATTGGTGGATTAAAATAAAAGAATACTGAATGACAGGAGAAGGGAAGAAATTTCTCCAGGCTACTCTAAGCACAAGAAAACAGATCTGAGAATCATTGTGGACCTTTTAAGCTAATACCAAGGAGCTTTCTCTTGAGCTGGTGACAATATAAACAACATACTATTTTTATTGGAAGAGGTGTGTGTGTGTGTGTGCCTCTCTGTGTGTGTGTTTGTGCATACATGTGCTTAATAGACTATGAGTCTTTTTATTTTTCTGTAAAGCTGTCAGCTTTAAATTTTGCCAATCTTGGCAACAGTTCTTACACAGCTATATCTGCTTCTTACTTGCAAGGTGTAAAGGAAAACAAAACCACAAAATTTTGTTTTGAAACCTAAATGGAAGAAGTGCTTATTACTGAGGTGTCTCTTTTTTTTAATGAATAAGAAGTTAAGCATTCTCATTCTACCAAAGCACAAACAATTTGAGTCACACTGCAGCCACGTTATGTATGGACATCGACATTTATATTGGGAGCAATAGCAACAACTCCTGTAATTCTTTTTCATCTTTCCATGCTCACACTGTGATGTCCAAACCAGAGTTTGAAGAAAGGAGAGGGAAACCCATCACTAATCAGTGGCTATTGCCTTTAAAATTTGACGTAACTCTTCAGGAATTTGGGAGTATCTCAGGCTAACTACTGACACACACCCACACACACATACACACACGCACACATGGACACACACAGAAAATGGTCTAGGGGAGAATCTACAAGGAGGCAGGGTTCTTTTTGAGGTTTTTATCCCCAGTGTTATTGAGACATAACTGACATACATCACTGTATGAGGTATACAGCATAATGGTTTGATTTACATATATTTTGAAATAATTACCACAATAAGTTTAGTTAACATCTCTCATCTCATATAGATACAATAAAAAGAAAAGAAAAGAAAAAACAACAACAACAACACTTTGTGAGATTGGAACCAAGATGGCAGAGAGTTGAAGGACGTGCTCTCACTCTCTCTTGCGAGAACACCAGAATCACAACTAGCTGCTGGACAATCATTGACAGGAAGACACTGGAACTCACCAAAAAAGATATCCCACATACAAAGACAAAGGAGAAGCTACAATGAGACAGTAGGAGGGGCACAATCACAGTAAAATCAAATCTCATAACTGCTGGGTGGGTGACTCACAGACTGGAGAACACATACCACAGAAGTTCACCCACTGGAGTGAAGGTTCTGAGCCCCATGTCAGGCTTCCCAACCTGGGTGTCCGGCAACAGAAGGAGGAATTCCTAGAGAATCAGACTTTGAAGGCTACTGGGAATTGATTGTAGGACTTTGACAGAACTGGGGGAAACAGAGACTCCACGCTTGGAGGGCACACACAAACTAGTATGCGCATCGGGACACAGGGGAAGGAGCAATGACCCCAGGGGAGACTGAACCAGACCTACCTGCTAGTGGGGGAGGGTCTCCTGCAGAGGTGGGGGGTGGCTGTGGCTCACTGTGGGGACAAGGACACTGGTAGCAGAAGTTCTGGGAAGTACTCCTTGGTATGAGTCCTCCCAGAGTCCATCATTAGCCCCAACAAAGAGCTCAGGTAGGCTGAATGTTGGGTGCAGCAGGTCAAACAATCAACAAGGAGGGAATGCAGCACCACACATCAGCAGTTAAGCAGATTAAAGTTTTACTGAGTTCCGCCCACCAGAGCAACAGTCAGCTCTACCCACCACCAGTCCCTCCCATCAGGAAAATTACACAAGCCTCTTAGATAGCCTCATCCACCAGAGGGCAGACAGCAGAAGCAAGAAAAACTACAATCCTGCAGCCAGTGGATCAAAAACCACAGTCACAGAAAGACAGACAAGATGAGAAGGCAGAAGGCTATGTACCAGATGAAGGAACAAGAAAAAAACCCAGAAAAGCAATTCAATGAAGTGGAGATACGCAACCTTCCAGAAAAACAATTCAGAATAATGATAGTGAAGATGATCCAGGACCTCGGAAAAAGAACGGAGGCAAAGATCGAGAAGATGTAAGAAATGTTTCACAAAGACATAGAAGAATTAAAGAACAAAGAAACAGAGATGAACAATACACTAACTGAAATGAAAACTACACTAGAAGGAATCAATAGCAGAATAACTGAGGCAGAAGAACGGATAACTGACCTGGAAGATAGAACAGTGGAAATCAGTGCTGTGGAACAGAATAAAGAAAAAAGAATAAAAAGAAATGAAGACAGCCTAAGAGATCTCTGGGACAACATTAAACGTAACAACATTCACATTATAGAAGTCCCAGAAGAAGAAGAGAGAGAAAGGACCAGAGAAAATATTTGAAGAGATTATAGTTGAAAACTTCCCTAATATGGGAAAGGAAATAGCCACCCAAGGCCAGGAAGCCCAATGAGTCCCATACAGGATAAACCCAAGGAGAAACATTCTGAGACACATAGTAATCAAATTGGCAAAAATTAAAGAAAAAGGAAAATTATTAAAAGCAGCAAAGGAAAAATGACAAATAACATACAAAGGAACTCCCTTAAGGTTAACAGCTGATTTCTCAGTGGACACTCTACAAGGCAGAAGGGAGTGGCATGATATACTTAAAGTGACAAAAGGAAAGAACCTACAACCAAGATTACTCTACCCGGCAAGGATCTCATTCATATTTGATGGAGAAATCAAAATCTTTACAGATAAGCTAAAGCTAAGTGAATTTAGCACCACCAAACCAGCTTTACAACAAATGCTAAAGGAACTTCTCTAGGTAGGAAACACAAGAGAAGAAAAGGACCTACAAAAACAAACCCAAAACATTTAAGAAAATGGTCATAGGAACATACATACCGATAATCACCCTAAACGTGAATGGATTAAATGCTACAACCAAAAGACACAGGCTTGCTGAATGGATACACAAACAAGACCCATATATATGCTGTCTACAAGAGATCCACTTCAGAGCTAGGGACACATTCACTCTGAAAATGACAGGATGGAAAAAGATATTCCATGCAAATGGAAATCAAAAGAAAGCAGGAGTAGCAATACTCATATCAGATAAAATAGACTTTAAAATAAAGAATGTTACAAGATACAAGGAAGGACATTACATAATGATCAGGGGATCCATCCAAGAAGAAGATACAACAATTATAATTATATATGCACCCAAAATAGGTTCACCTCAATACATAAGGCAACTGCTAACAGCTGTAAAAGAGGAAATCGACAATAACACAGTATTAGTGGGGGACTTTAACACCTCACTTACACCAATGGACAGATCATGCAAAATGAAAATAAATAAGGAAACAGAAGCTTTAAATGACACAATAGACCAGATAGATTTAATTGATATTTATAGGGCATTCCATCCAAAAACAGCAGATTACACTTTCTTCTCAAGTGTGCAAGGAATATTCTCCAGGATAGATCACATCTTGGGTCACAAATCAAGCCTCAGTAAATTTAAGAAAATTGAAATCATATCAAACATCTTTTCTGACCACAACACTATGATATTAGAAATGAATTACATGGAAAAAAGCATAAAAAGCAGAAACACATGGAAGCTAAACAATGCGTTACTAAATAACCAAGAGATCACTGAAGAAATCAAAGAGGAAGTCAAAAAATACCTAGAGACAAATGACAATGAAAACACGGTGATCCAGAACCTATGGGATGCAGCAAAAGCAGTTCTAAGAGGGAAGCTTATAGCTATACAAGCCTACCTCAAGAAACAAGAAAAATCGCGTATAAACAATCTAACCTTACACCTAAAGGAACTGGAGAAAGAAGAACAAACAAAACCCAAAATTAGCAGAAGGAAAGAAATCATAAAGATCAGAGCAGAAATAAATGAAATAGAAGCAAAGAAAACAATAGCAAAGATCAATAAAACTAAAAGCTGGTTCTTTGAGCAGATAAACAAAATTGATAAACCATTAGCCAGACTCATGAAGAAAAAGAGGGAGAGAACTCAAATCAATAAAATTAGAAATGAAAAAGGAGAAGTTACAACAAATACTGCAGAAATACAAAGCATTCTAGGAGACTACTACAAGCAACTCTATGCAATTAAAATGGACAACCTGGAAGAAATGGACAAATTCTTAGAAAGGTGTAACCTTCCAAGACAGAACCAGGAAGAAACAGAAAATATGAGCAGACCAATCACAAGTAATAAAATTGAAACTGTGATTAAAAATATTCCAACAAACAAAAGTCCAGGACCAGATGGCTTCACAGGTGAATTCTATCAAAAATTTAGACAACAGCTAACACCCATCATTCTTACACCCTTCCAAAAATTTGCAGAAGTAGGAACACTCCCAGACTCATTCTCTGAGGCCACCATCACCCTGATACCAAAAGCAGACAAAGATACTACAAAAAAAGAAAATTCCAGACCAATATCACTGAGGAATATAGATGCAAAAATCCTTAACAAGATACTAGCAAACAGAATCCAACAGCACATTAAAAGGATCATATACCATGACCAAGTGGGATTTATTCCAGAAATGCAAGCATTCTTCAATATATGCAAATCAATCAATGTAATACACCATATTAACAAATTGAAGAATAAAAACCATATGATCATCTCAATAGATACAGAAAAGCTTTTGATGAAATTCAACACCCATTTGTGATTAAAACTCTCCAGAAAGTGGGCATAGAGGGAACCTACCTCAACCTAGTAAAGGCCATATACGACAAACCCACAGCAAACATCATTCTCAATTGTGAAAAACTGAAAGCATTTCCTCTAAGATCAGGAGTAAGACAAGGATGTCCTCTCTTGCCACTATTATTCAACATAGTTTTTGAAGTCCTAGCCATGGCAATCAGTGAAGAAAAAGAAATAAAAGGAATACACTTTGGAAAAGAAGAAGTAAAACTGTCACTATTTGCAGATGTCATGCTACTCTACATACAGAATCCTAAAGATGCCACCAGAAAACTACTAATCAATGAATTTGGTAAATTTGCAGGATACAAAATTAATGCACAGAAATCTTTTGCATTCCTATACACTAATGATGAAAAATCTGAAAGAGAAATTAAGGAAACACTCCAATTTACCATTGCATCAAAAAGAATAAAATACCTAGGAATAAACCTACCTAGGGAGCCAAAAGACCTGTATGCAGAAAACTATAAGGCATTGATGAAAGAAATTAAAGATGATACCAACAGATGGAGATATATACCATGTTCTTGGATTGGAAGAATCAATATTGTGAAAATGGCTATACTACCCAAAGCAATCTACAGACTCAATGCAATCTCTATCAAATTACCAATGGCATTTTTTACGGAACTAGAACAAAAACTCTTAAAATTTGCATGGAGACACAAAGACCCTGAATAGCCAAAGCAGTCTTGAGGGAAAAAAACAGAGCTGGAGGAATCAGACTCCCTGACTTCAGACTATACTATAAACCTACAGTAATCAAGTCAATATGGTACTGGCACAAAAACAGAAATATAGGTCAATGGAACAAAATAGAAAGCCACACACCTATGGTCAACTAATCTATGACAAAGGAGGCAAGGATATACAATGGAGAAAAGACTGTCTCTTCAATAAGTGGTGCTGGGCAAACTGGACAGCTACAGGTAAAAGAATGAAATTAGAACACTCCCTAACACCATACACAAAAATAAACTCAAAATGGATTAGAGACCTAAATGTTAGACAGGACACTCTAAAACTCTTAGAGGAAAACATAGGAAGAAGCACGCTTTGACATAAATCACAGCAAGATCTTTTTTGATCCACCTCCTAGAGTAATGGAAATAAAAACAAAAATAAACAAATGGGACCTAATGAAACTTCAAAGCTTTTGCATAGCAATGGAAACCATAAACAAGATGAAAAGACAACCCTCAGAATGGGAGAAAATATTTGCAAACGAATCAACAAGGGATTAATCTCCAAAATATATAAACAGCTCATGCAGCTCAATATTAAAAAAACAAAGAACCCAATCCAAAAATGGGCAGAAGACCTAAATAGACATTTCTCCAAAGAAGACATACAGATGGCCAGGAAGCACATGGAAAGCTGCTCAACATCATTAATTATTAGAGAAATGTAAATCAAAATGACAGTGAGGTAACACCTCACACCAGTTAGAATGGGCATCATCAGAAAATCTACAAACAACAGATGCTGAAGAGTGTGTGGAGAAAAGGGAACCCTCTTGTCCTGTTGGTGGGAATGTAAACTGATACAGCCACTATGGAGAACAGTATGGAGGTTCCTTAAGAAACTAAAAATAGAATTACCATATGATCCAGCAATCCCACTACTGGGCATATGTCCAGAGAAAACCGTAATTCAAAAACACACATGCACCCTAATGTTCCTTGCGGCACTATTTACAATAGCCCGGAGATGGAAACAACCTAAGTGCCCATCATCGGATGAATGGATAAAGAAGATGTGGCACATATATACAATGGAATATTACTCAGCCATAAAAAGGAACAAAATTGGGTCATTTGTTGAGATGTGGATGGATCTAGAGACTGTCATACAGAGTGAAGTACGTCAGAAAGAGAAAAACAAATATCTTATATTAACACATATATGTGGAACCTAGAAAAATGGTACAGATGAACTGGTTTGCAGGGCAGAAATTGAGACACAGATATAGAGAACAGACGTATGGACACCAAGGGGGGAAAGCGGCCGGGGGTTGGGGTGGGTGGTTTGATTAATTGTGTGATTGGGATTGACATGTATACACTGATGTGTATAAAATTGATGACTAATAAGAACCTGTTGTATAAAAAAATAAATAAAATTAAATTAAAAAATTAAAAAAAAACTCTGTGATGAAAACACTAAGGATCTACTCTTTCCACAAGTTTCCTATATATCATACAGCAATGTTAACTATAGTTATCATGTTGTATTGAATATCACATCCCTAGTACTTATTTACTTATAACTGGAAGTTTGTACCTTTTGACTACCTTTTTTCAATTCCTCTGGTTCCTACCCTCACCTCTGGTAACCACAAATTTGATCTGTTTTTCTATGAATTTGGTGTTTTTGTGTTTTACGTGTGTGTGTTTTAATTCCATATATTTTACAAGGGAGATCATACAGTATTTTTGTCTTTCTATGTCTGACTTATTTCACTGAGCATAATGCCCTCAAGGGCCATCTATGTTGTCACAAATGGTAACACTTCCTCATTTTTATGGCTAAATAATACTCCATTATATATCTATACATCTATATGTATCACATTTTCTTTATCCATTCATCCATCAGTGGACATTTAGTTTGTTTTTAGCTATTGTAAATAATGCTGCTATGAACAAGGGGGATACAAATATTTTTTGAGTTAATGTTTCTGTTTCCTATGGATATATTTCCAGATGTGGAATTTCTGAATCATACGGTAGTTCTATTATTAATTTTATGAGGAAATTTCATTGTTTTCCGTACTGGCTATACCAGTTTACAATCTTACCAACCACACAAGGGTTCTTTTTTGCCATATCCACACCAGCATTTGTTACCTCTTATCTTTTCCATGACGGCCATGGAGGCAGTTTTAGTATCAGTAGACAAGGGTCTCTTCCATTCAGTTATGGTATCCCATTCACTGCACCAACCAAGAGAACAAGGTTGAGGTTGATGATCATTCCTAGCATGGATCCTACTTTATCTCCTTCTGATGTAAAGAAGGACTTTGCTGATAAAGAGAACAAACTAGTGGTTACAAGTGGGGTGGTGGTGGGGGGAGAACTTTGCAGGGAACCAGTTTGGAATTCTGAAATCCACTTTACTGTGACCCAGGAAAAACCAATTCTCCAAAATATGGTACAAATAGTTACCAACTTGCCAGCGCATTTGCTGAGCTAGAGGTTTCCAGCTCCACAACTTTATTTCCCAAATGCTCGAGGCATCCCTAGCACCACGGCATTCCTGTATGTGGCACAGCAGGCTAGTGCACGGTATAGGCAGCATATGCATCCTCCCATTTTCCTCGCAGTTGAAGGGGTTTCACACAAAGAAGGAAATGTATTTCTTATGCCAAATGGCTTTCCCTTTATTTTCCTGGGTAGCAATAAGAAATTCTAGGCAGATGTGTAGGGGAAAAGGCCATCCAAGCCCACACCTGCAACAGAAATGAGATTTCTCTGCTTTTCAGTGGATTTTACTCATTATAGAATAGACTCTGTTTGTGACCCTGATGGATTCTGAACTCTTATACAAAAGCAAAAACAACAGTAAGCCCAAAGAATCTTCCTCGATTCATTGTAAAACCAGGCATAGGAATAAGCTTTACCAGTGAGAAATACAGTTATGTGTCTATGCTAAGGTATTTCCACACAGCATTTATTTTTTTTTGCAGTATGTGGGCCTCTTACTGTTGTGGCCTCTCCTGTTGCGGAGCACAGGCTCCGGACGCGCAGGCTCAGGGGCCATGGCTCACGGGCCTAGCTGCTCCGCGGCATGTGGGATCTTCCCGGACCGGGGCACAAACCCATGTCCCCTACATCGGCAGGCAGACTCTCAACCACTGCGCCACCAGAGAAGCCCTCCACACAGCTTTTAAGTCTTTCACCATAAATCACATTCACAAGTTCCATCTCTGTCTGCAGCATGCATATGAAGTTGCTACACTACTGTTGGACTTGGAATAAAGATCTGTTCTTGTGGAGGTTATCATAGTACACAGAGGTTATTCTGCCACCAACAGGAAAGCAAGCATGCTAAAAGCACATGAGCTGTCAAACTGGTGAACTTGCCATGACCTGGAACATCAGAAATGCACTGACTGCAGTAAGAGAAAGAGCATTTCAAATTGTGTTTCTTTTCTATTACAGGCAATATTGCATAGCATTGGAAGAGTGGGACTACAGGAAACAATTTTGGAAATGAGACCAGATAATCTCTAATGTCTTTTTCAGCCTTAAAATTCTCTAGGCCAAGAAGAGCTATAAACGTAAAGGCTGTCTGTTGCTAGGGGTGTGATGCAGCCAGGTGGAAGGCAATAGAGAGAGGTGTTACTTGAGGAAAATTGGAGAGTGTGTTCCCCACCAAAAGTATTCATATCAAAACATAATGAAACATATATGTTGTGAACTAGTTCTTATTACATTAGTTATCCTAATTGGTTCTCATCATATTCTGAAATAAAATTCTATTTTATCAATCAAAAAAAACCCAGTAATGAAACAAAACAAAGCTTTCTGCTACCCCCCTCCAAAAACATAAGAAATCTCCAGGCAAAATGCAACCCTTGGACTAGCAATTTTCAATTCCCTTCTAAAATCTTACTCTATTTTTCTTTCAAAATTCCGATGAGACTTCAAAATGAAAAGCTCACTGCTTTATCAATGAGAACTATCTGCTTATCTCATTTTTTTCTTAGAAAGATAACCATATATATAAAATATGTATACCATATATTATTTTATAAAATATATATGTTATATGTTACAATGTATATTATATGTATACCAGGCTTATATTATATTATATATTATAGTTACATAAATATTAAAATTTGTAAAGATCTTTCAAAGGTGCATTTGGAAATTTCTCATACTTATTTCTATGTAGTTATAGATTTTTCAGCTCTGTCAAGGTATTTGTTTTCAATGACTTTATTTTACTGGACTTTATTTTATACATCATCATCATGGATCAGATGGATATGATGACTGTTCACCAAGAAACTCAGAATAACAATTAGGGAGTGAGAGCTGAGGGAGGAAAGCAGAGTGCTAGGGATCACTAGAAGGCAGTAGAGAGGGCAGTCTGTGGCAGCCACTGAGAGATTCCACTCTCTGGGAGGGAAGAGGATACAGATTTCAAGGAATTCAGTTTAATTCACCTGCCCTTTGGCCTTCTCTTTCCCTTTCTCCATGAGCTACTTACTTCTTACCAGCAACAAGAAGAGGAAGTCTCTGAAGGGAGTTCTCCAGGGTCTCACCATGGATCTTCCATTTCTTGTAATGCTTTTAAATTTAGGCAAGAATTTATTCTGCATGATGCCTGAACTCCTCTCTTTACTCAAAGGGATGGTCTATTAAGAACAGTTTGGGCACAGTGGGAGGAAGTTGGACTGCGGCTCCCTAGGCTCACCATTAATGGATAAATTGAATGCTTCCGTTTGGGGTGAGTAAGACAGGGAGTATGTGGCATCTTTTGTCAGAAATACATTTAAATGAAAGATCTTTCAAATGACCGGGTTTTGCTTCTTTGTGTGCACAGAGTGCCAGGTGTTCCATAGACTCCTACGTCTCTCCAGAGTAACATGCAATTGTGTGTGATTCCTGTACCTCTCTGCAGTCTCTTTCTGATGTATGCAGCCAAAGGGGGAGTTGGAGAAGTTGGTGACCAGCAAGAAAGACATATTCACACTATCCAGATAAACGAGAAAGAATGAGGGCCAAGGTCAATGACAGAGCACTTGCATTGCACTAGAAGTCACTTGTTAGGCCACGGAGGAACTTCTGCCTACAAGTTTCTTTTAAGAACTGAACAGAAGCATTGTGAATTTACACAGTATTTTATGCATGCTTTATCTTGCTGTCAGACAGCATTTTTTTCAACATAAAAATCCAATCGTAAGTAGCTTCAAAGCTCCAACCTCACAGTTCAAGTCCAGGTTTCATTATTTTTTTAAGAAGCAGTTTTATATATCACCAGTGTTAATGAAAATATTATGTTCAATTCTTAAGTCAAATTGCGGCTTTGAAATATGAAGTTTTCAGAACCATATGCTCGTGTTCAAAACTGATGTCTTGGTAGCTGTGACTATTCAGGGCACGGAAATGTACGGAAGTAAATGTGTATTTGAATGTGCAGGTTATATTTTATCATTAAGGTTGATTATTTATAGAAACAGAGAAATCAGAGAGCTGTCAAAATGGTTTTAAATAAAACAAACAAGCCACTGCAAAAAGGTATGGTTTGCAGCAGGAATACTTGCCATGATCAGGATCCTTTATCTTTCATAGAAATAGCCAGGCATGGTTGCCCCTGCAAGCAAAGCCCTTTGGAGCAGCTGGACAAAATGCTGGAGAAGAGATGCAGATGGGCCTTTCCTCTCTGGAGAGTAAGATGGATCCCTTGGAGGTAGACTCAGCTTGTTCTGAAGCCTCCAATGACTAGCAGGCTCAGTTCTCCCAGTTAACTACACAGTATTTTTCAGGAATCATATTTTCAGTAGCCTTGAATATTATTAACTCTCTGAAGTGCTGGAAAATAAAAGAATATGCTCCTAGAAAAGAGAAGTAAATGATTTTTATGTCTAGATTAAACATATAACTAAGATTTTTTTACGTAATTGTGATTTGTGCAGCAGACAGTAGTGCAGTGTTCTGGTTACAAAGAATCTAGGCTCTGCCACTTCTTAGCCGTGTGAATTTGCGTGGTGTCTTAATCATTGAGCCCCAGTTTCTTCATCTGTAAAATGGTGATAATAAAGGCATCTTTGTTTATTGTTCATGAAATGCTCATTTACAAAGGACCAGGCTTTCCCCCATGTTTAGAGAAAATCTGCCCCATATATTTGTTGTCAGTGATACTATCCTGTTACTTATTATAGATCTTGTAAGGTGTTCTCAATAAAACTGTTCAATCTGCTAGGTGAGACACTGTTGGTGGGTCCAGGTTTAACTGCCATATGTGTTTAGACACTGTGAACCACTGTGTTTCAGTCTTCATTTTACCTTTGAGTTTTGCACTTGACAATCTGCAAACATCACAAAGTTTTTGTTGATCCGATTCTCTAATTTCTTGTTGACCGAAACTTCACTGGTTACATGTTCTTCTACAATCTAATCCCATGAGCGCCTGTTTTCTTTATTGCCAAAGACATTTTTTTGCCTGTTTGAATATTCTTTGAGCTTATTTTCAACCCATAATGCTGGCTATAATTATATATAAATCATTTTCATATTTGACAGAGACTACTAGCTGCCTAACTAATATCCATTTTCTCTTACTTAGTTAATAATAGAACTGAATTTTGTCATGGATAGTCTACAGGATGTAAGTGAGAGATAGGATGGGACTTCCAGGAGCTTTCCTTAAGAAAGAGATAGCATTTGGTATATGCATTCTTTTCCCTTCCCATCTCCTGCTTCTTGCCAGTAATGTAGATATGATGGCTGGAGCCCTAGAAGCCATAATGAACAATGAGGTGATCTTGAGCCAGTGCAAAAGATGAAGGATCATAAACATAAAAATTCATCCCTTGTGACCTGGGATTTGCCATTATCAGTTTTGAAGTGCCTACCTTCGAACATCTTTTATGTTAGAAAAAAATAATTTTTTAATCTTTTGTAAGCTCCTGTTCTTTAGGTCTCTGATGCTGTTTCTAGATGATACAGCCCACTTTGCTGAGCATGTGTTCTGTGAGCCCAGTCAACCTAGTAGTGGTTATATTGGTCCCATGCAGAAAAGATATTCTAAATATCACTGAATCCTTGTTGAAGATGAAGTTTACTTTTTCAGTGCAAATGCCACACTCCTTTCCCTAGAAACATTTTAATTTAAATGAAAAAATGCTCTGAATTTAGGCTTCATATTTATTGAGACAATTTCTCTAGACAAGTGTCAGTTGATCAGGGTCAGAAATGGAAAGACTTTGTGTTATTATTCTACATTTTTATGACCCCCAATGACACCACCATGAAACTTTAAAAAGCAGAAACTCAGGGATTGAAATGAAAGTATAATCTTGAACTGAAGATTTATTCAAATAGAATGTAGTATAAACCTCAAAATTGAGATAAACAAAAGATCTCTTATCCTGTTAAGTGGTTGTCTATGTTTTGCCCCCCTCTACCAGCGCTTTTCAAACTTTTTTTTTTTTGTGCGGTACGCGGGCCTCTCACTTTTGTGGCCTCTCCTGTTGCGGAGCACAGGCTCCGGACACGCAGGCTCAGCCGCTCCGTGGCATGTGGGATCTTCCCGGACCGGGGCACGAACCCGTGTCCCCTGCATCGGCAGGCAGACTCTCAACCACTGCGCCACCAGGGAAGCCCTTTCAAACTTTTAAACTTATCTTTTCTTTTTTTAAACTTTTTATTTTGAAATAAATATAGATTCACTGGAAGTTGCAAAGGTAGTACAGAGTAGTCCCATGTACTATTCACCCAGTTTCCCCCAATGGTTACATCTTAAGTAACTGGAGTTCAAAATCAGAAAATTGACTTTGTTTAATATATGTATTAGTCAGGGTTTTCCAGAAAAATAGAACCACAATAAATCATATTTATTATGAGGCATGGGCTTATGTGCTTAGGGAGGCTGATAAGTCCCATCATGTGCCATTGGCAAGCTGGAGACCCAGGAAAACCAGTGATGTAATTCAGTCTGGGTCCGAAGGCCTAAGAACCAGGGGAGCTGATGGTGTAAATCCCAGCCTGATGGCCAGAGAATATAAGGTGTCCCAGCTCAATTAATGAGGTAGGAAAAAGGGGGCAAATTCCACCTTCCTCTGCCTTTCGTCCTATTCAGGCCCTGTTCAGTAGATTGGATGACACCCATCCACATTGGGGAGGGCAGTCTACCATTGAAATGCTGATCTCATCCAAAACACCCTCACAGCCACACCCAAAAATAATGTTTAATCTGGGCACTCTGTGGCCAGCCAAGTTGACACATGAACCATCACAATGTGTAGAGTTCTGTGTCAGTTTATGACATGTAGATTTGTGTAACCAGTACCACACTCAAGATACAAGATTGTCCCAACACCACAAAGATCTCCCTCATGCTGCTCCTTTATAGTGACACTTATCCCTCCTCCATATCATTTCTAATTCCTCAAAAGCAGTAATCTGCTTTTTGGCTCTATAATTTTGTCATTTTGAGAATATTGTATAAATGGAATCGCAAAGTATATGACCTTTCAAGATTGGTTCTTTTTTTCCCACACAGTATTATACCCTTTAGATTCATCCAGGCTACTGTGTGTATCAATAGCTTGTTCCTCCTTATGGCTGAGTAGTATCCCACAGTATGGATGTGCCACAGTTCATTTAACCATTCACACTTGAAGCGTATCTGTATTGCTTCTGGTTTTTGGCTAGCTATTACAAATAAAGATGCTATGAACAATGGTATACAGGTTTTTGTCCAGACATAAGTTTTCATTTCTCTGGGACAAATGTCCAGTAGTGCAATTGCTGGGATAGTAGTTGCATGCCTACTTTTTAAAGAAATTGCTGAACTATTTTCCAGAATGGATGTATCACTTTACATTCCCACCAGTGGTTTCTTGACCAACTGTTATTTTTTTTCTTGAGTCCTAAGTTTCCTAGTCAGTCTGCTTTCTTTTTCTCCACCTTTCAGAGTCTTCTTATGTTTATTTTACATATAATGTCCAAGATTTACTAGCTGTATTTAGGAGGAAGAATAGGGAAAAATACATATCCTCTGTTTTTCCAGAAGAGGAAGTCTTCTCTGTTTTTTTCTTTTTTTTTGATGAACAAAAAAATCTCATACTCTCTTTCAATGTTATATGAAATTTCAAAATAGGTTAACTCATGGTTAAAAAATAAACAACAACACTGAGACAAATTTCTATTTTGTTTTCAAACTAATAAACCAAATTTCTTCCTTCACCACTCTTTCATCTGCTATTTATATATGTTCTCCTACTTCACTGAGACTCCTTGCCCCCATACATTTTACAAGTTCTGACAGTTTTCATTTCTAATCTCTCTACTTTTATTTCCAGGCATATCTCCACTTCCTAGTTAGACTGTTCTTTTGATACTTGTGACCTATTATGAACCAATACATCAAAATCAGTGTCAGAGTTTTGGCCTGTTTTTTTAGAACAAAGATGTTCAATTTCAGATAAGTTTGGATAAGCATCAGATAAGCAACCAAACTCTTAATCAATGCTTAGTTGAACCAGCCTTCAACAAGTTTTTGAAGCCTGCCCATCACAAGAGATTTGCTTAACAATATTTGGCTTGATTTAAACTAACCTGTTCACCTTTTTGCTTTGTGAAAAAATGGATCAGTTTGGAATCATCAGGCTTGGAATGGGTGCATGGGCCCATCAAATATAGTTTGGAGTATTTTAACACACAATATTGTTAGCTGAATGTAATTATAAAGGACTGTTAGATGAGGTTCAATTTTAGCACAGATCTACATGAAGGAGACAAGATTGCTTTTTCCCCCTCTTCTTTAGCAAATGGATAAATTTGTATTTTCCCTGAAATTTATTTGTTTTTCCTGTGGAGGGTTTGAGATTATTATATTAATATTTAACTGCAGTGGAAAAATGAAACCTTTCATAAGTGTTTTCGTCATGAGATGTGTAATTATACCCACACACATAATTTATGCATATATTTTTGGTTGTTTTCGTGGTTAGTTGGTTTTAAAGTATAAAAAGAAAACAATACTACATTGAAGACAAACAGATAAAAGAGAATAGAAAGTCAATTTTCTAATGGCTAATTTATTAGATTTTGTTTAATCATTAAATTTATCCTCATTTTATAGACCAAAATAGTTACTTAAAGTTTGCTGTATTTTTATATATTTATTTTTATTGTAAATTTTTTGGTGAACTCCTTGGCATCATTTTTTATGGAGGGAGTGGGTATCAGGACTACCAATATAAAGTGTCAAGAGGGAGCTTTCTCTTTGTGCTGCCACTTTCAACCATTTACATTTTGGTTTCTTTAGGTTGTGGGTTTTAAAAAAATTTTTTGTTTTATTTAGTTTTTGTCTTGGAAGTTTAGATTTTTATTCTGACCATTTGTTAGTGTTTTCCTTAAAATAATGATAATAACTAAAAACAAACAACCAAAAAGCTAAAAAGTGTCTTTCTTTTTTTCTTTTCCTTTTCTTTTTCTTTTCCATCTCCTGTGGTCCATCAGTAGGCAGAACTTCAGTTAGTTTTATGAAATACAATATTTAGCACCCCCTTATCCCACTTTGTTTTAAGGAAAAAGATAAACTTTAATGACTTGAAGTTGAGAATATGGATATAGCTTCATTCAGCCACACTCAGATTATATAATATTCCTCACCTCCTTTTAGCCTGATTGTATACAGTGCTGGGTGACAAAGGTACACAAACCCAGCCTCCTCCATCATCATCATCAGTAGCATAGGTTCAAGCTGCTTTTTATGGTGAAGTACAATCTCTCCCCTCTGGAAAAACCAGTCATTCCACTCAACACCACGTGAAATACCAAAAACCAAATTGTAGCATTCCTTGGGAAGAAATAAATTCCATTTCTTCTCCTTCTCTTTTCCTTTCCCCTTTCCCCTCCTCTTTCCCCCTTCCTCCTCCTCCCCCTCCTCGAATTAAGTAAACCCATTATGTTTCTCTTATCCAAAATGGCTCCTGGAGTAGACATTAGAATGGTTTTCTCTGAAGTCAGTGTTTACATAGCTAACCAACAGTCCTGCTGCTAATAGCTGCTCCTCCTGTGGTAGGCTTTTCAGTGTGGTGTGTTTTCAGCATCTGTGCACACCCCTTACTTCTAGGTTTTTCAAAAGACTGCAGATTTCTAGTGATGGTCTTGGGTTTCATCCCATTGGCTACAGATCGACCTTGATTCTTCAGTTATTCAGTTTCCTCAGTTATTTTGCTGTCCATCGAACAGGGTTTCGTTTTGCTAGTTTTGAATCTCTGTTCCTTAGTTAACACTTTAAGAATCATCAACCAACTTCTACTAATTTCAGTACCTTCTTCCCAAATGTCGTAAATAAGTTCCTTATTGGCTCAGCAGCACCAGTACCTAATACTCTTTGGATGATTCTCAAGTCTAGCATTGTAGACAAAGAAAGATAAACTCTACTCTTGGTTGCATCAGCAGTACATCTGAGTATGCATCACCCTTAGATCCTTGTTCCTTTGATCCTTGACAACAACAGAATAGGCTTCCAAGCAGTCTTCCCTTAGCTCATTCAGATAATCCACAATGTCACACTTTGATTTATTCACCTGAGATTGGTAGGTTTGCAGAAGTGTGCTCAATACTACCTCTAGGTATTTGTTAAACTCTCCACCAATAACAAAGGCAATATCACTAAACACTTACAGAATCTACAGCTTCACAGACCTACAGACATTCCCATTTCCCAAGTTCTCCATCAACAAACAGTAAGATACTGGATTTCAAGGTGTGACATAAGTCTTCCACGTATCTACAGTCTCCAATAAAACCTTGCAGTCAGTATAAGTTTTCAGTAAAATACCCATACTCAGGAGAACTTAGAGGCCTCTATAGACTTTAGGAATTTAGCAACCAACATTTCCTCTGATGTGCTAACTGCTATCGGATCACCCTCTTGCATCCCCCATATCCAACTCTGCTTTGGAAAATCCTTAACAGGGAGACCCTCATCTCATCTTGATGCTGCAGTTTTTAGAGAACATTTTGAAGAATTATGTGGAGTAAAGACTGAACGTCATTGAATTGGATCTTAATCAGAAGTGCTTTTATATGTGACTGTATCTCTATTGATACACTTTTTGCAGTTAGAGTTGCCAGCATCAATTTTTGAACTGAATAGTACTTGGTACTATTTTTCACAATTTTCATCAAAGCTTCATATGAAGCACTTCTCAGGTTATTCTGGTGGCCATCAGGTCTGTCTGTGATCACTAGGAGATTCTGAAATATGAGGATAAGCAGTAAGTAGCTGTTTCTTCCTGATCATCACTTACAAACTTTCATAAACAGCTTCAACTAGATTGGAAAAAAACTCAGCACACATTTGCTGCCATTCTGGGTTCAGTACTCAGGCTTTCTCTCAGACATTGTAACAAGGGAACCGAGCAAACATCACTTATGGCAGCTTCATGGAGCAACTTGCAAAATTTGCCCCCAGTCTGTGTACTTATATACCAAACAATTTACACAGGGGTCTTCGATTAATTATATTAAGCTAGGCATTGCCTGTATGACTAGGATTTTGAGCTTATTGGATTTCTCTTCTTCCAAGATACAGGCAAAAGTCATCACAAGGGTGTCAGTGTTCTAAGAAGTAATCAGGGTTCTTGATCTGTTCTTTACAAGAGGGAAGGACAGGTGGGGCAATGTCATCTTCACATCAGGTGGCCAGGAGAATCATCATTTTCATCATCTTTTGTTAGTGTCTGTGTGAGAATTGGAACCTCAATTGTAGTGTTTCCTTGGCATAGATCTTGCTGTGTGCTCTGGGACCTTCTTTGTTCTGCTGTCTCTTTAGCTTCAATGGCCAAATCTATTTTGTCATCACAGACGTTGGACCAGAACTTTATTCCTTACAGGGTCATTTCATCAAAGTCACTGTGTTACTTCAACTGTGATCACAAAAAGAGCAGGGCTCATATGTGTCTCCACGTATTGATAGTACAGGGGCATTTTCTTCACCAGATTCTATAATGTAGTCACTAATACCTTATTGTCTTGACAACAGGCTGCTTCATAGACTATCTGGAAATTGTCTTTCAGATTCTTTGTCAAAGCTTGCTTTGATGAACTCCAATACTCCAGGAGTGCCTTAGTAGCCACTAACTTCACATTATTATTAGGATCTTCTTTCCTGTTTCCCAGGATTATGGCAGTCAGAATCTCATTGGATGGAACTTGTAGCTGCTCTGTTTGAATATCTTGGCAGATGTAACAAATTGCATCCAATGTCGACTCTTTCATGTGCTTTGTGCTGTTGGAGTTTGTGACATTGTCTACCAGCTGAAGAAGTAATCCTGATCACTGGTTTACTGGATTTTCTATACAAACAATTTCAGCCATCGTTGTGAGGAAGAACTAAGCTAGTAGGTTTCTGCAACTAAAGTCTGCAAAATAATTTTTGGCTTCTTGGTCAAACATTAACATCAATGGGAAGTCACTCTGCTGCTGTTGTGCCTTGATGTTTGGATCCTCAGAAGACAAAGAGTTCTTGATCAGTAGACCAGCTGAAACCCTGCCAATCTGGCTGTTTCCTGAATTTTCTGGTGCTCTGGACAGTTCCAGAAGGACCTTTGGCAAGTTTCACCACCGCACACTCCAGGAACTTCTCGATAGTTTCTAGTTCAAGCAGAGGTAGAGACACAGTTATCTCAATGCTTCAATCAGCTCCAAAGTAAAGGTGATGGCAGTTGCTTTTCTTCAGGTGATGCCTGCTTCTCAGGTGACAGCTCTGACTAGAGATAGAGGTTGGGAGTTGCATGGCACTGGAGGGTTTGAAGGGGGTCAGAGTCACCACAAGTTCGTTCATCTGTTCCTTCTTTATAATGCTCCATCATCTTTTCCTTCCCACTCACTCCCTCCCACTTTCCTTCTTTGCTGTTGGCAATGGCAGCTGTTCCTCTGGTGGAGGTGGTGGAGAAAACTTAGAGGCAGTTCAGAACATGACTAGAGCTTGGTTGGTGAGGAGAGAAAGGAGAAAAGGAGGCAGGGAGTGAACAGAAGCCAAAAGGGAGGGAAAACTTTGCTACACTTTAGATTACAGAAACTGGAAGCTAAATCATAAACACCTAAGGTCATTAAAATGACTTATACTATTTGTAGGAGAGTGTGCATGTATATCAGTAATCAGTTCATTGTCTTGGCCAAGTGCTCAAATAGGTAATGATATCTTATACCCCCAATGATTTCCTTAAAAGAAGTTACATTATAAAAGAACTTACAACCTGCCATTCACCCGAAGTTTCTTCATCCCAGCCATTGTGAAAGAATTAAACTTTCATTATTGATTAAGTGCTTTGGAATTCAGACTAGTGACAGGAACTTTAAAAAATTGCTGTTTATATGGTACTAAAGGACCATACATTAGACTTTTCAGCCAAAATTGCACAAATGTACAACCCCACCATCAGCAGTGTCATCTGCAATATATGGAAATAAAAGGGCTGACTGATTCTTTGCCAAATCTTAAACTCATCCAGTATAGCCCTGCAAGACAGGAGTGGTAACTATATGCATCAAAATGTCATGTTAACATGCACTTCAAATAGAGTTCAAGGTTACAAGGGTAGAAGAACTCTAGGAGCAAGAATAAAACAATTTTAGTTTGCTTTCAAACTGTCAAAATTAAGTGGCTAGTCATTCCTGTATATCAGTTTGGTACAGTTATATGGGAATGGAAATAATCCAGTGGGTAGGGATAGATGCAATTATAGCTCAAGGGTTTTATCCTCGAAGGGGCAGATGTTTGATATAGCTAAGAGATAAAAGTCAGGAAGCATGTTTCAAAGATACCTCCTGGAGGAAACCTTTGGAAGATTGGGAAAGACTAGACAGGAAAGGGATTTGGAGCAATAGAGCTAGGAACATGTTCTACCCTAGGCACAGGCAAACACATACACACCTGGATTTATATTTTGTTGAGTTTAGACAAAAATTTCTTAGAAGGCTTGTGCTGAGAAGGAGAGAGGAACAAAGACTTTCTGCAAAAATTGTCCAATTTGTAGTTGCAGCTAATGGTGGCAGAGAAGTTAATTTTACTTATCATTATAGATATGCAAACTATGCTTCCTAGCCTTGGCAAGAAAGTTTGTGGAGGTGATGAGTGCTTTCCACAAGGTAGTTTTCATTAACTATTAGTGGATTTGATTTGCGCCATCTGCCCCATATTTTCACAGAGGGCACAGATGTCTATCTCTGGAAAGTCACAATCTAAACGTGAAGTGTGCAGTCTGGAAGCATTAGTTACTACATTGCTGTGATTTTCAATCCAATACATTCTTTATAGTAAGTATTTCCTACAATCTACTTTAAAATTCTTCTTCTTCTTTTTTTGCTGTTTGCTGTATTTTTATTCACCATTATTCATAAACTTGGAAGCATATGCTACACATCTTGACACCAAGAAACGCATGTATTTTACTCTGGAGAACAATGTATAGGGAGTCATTTTCCCACAATGCAGGGATCCTTTTTTTTGTCTGATAAAATCTGAAGGACACCAGGATGTGTTTGGGTACATCGTCATTATGTTGGGCTAAGAATTAAGCAGAACATAATCTGTTATATTTAACAGTGTTTGTGAAGAATTTGAAATTACAAAATTGTTACAGTAGGGGTGATTGGCAAACTAAGAAAATGCTGATGTTTAATCGTCTACTCACGTAAAATTCTTAAATGAAATTTGTACATACTATAACCTACTGATACACACTACTAAAGAAAAAAATAACAATATAATGTCATAGCAGTAATATGAAGGGTAAATGAAAAGAAAGTAATTTATAATAAAATAATATGTATTTCTATATGCAAATGCACAGGCAAAACCTATCCAGAAGACATACTACAATAGTCAGATGCTGGTAACTGTAGGTAAAATCATTATGATATGACAGCTACCAATGTTGACTTTGTGTCTACCCAATGCTCAAGTACTCAAATATTTGTCAGTGCCGTTTTTGACATGATATCCACAAATGATGATAAATGCTTATTAAGTCTCAAATAAAACAAAGAATAACATTTCCTCAAATTATAGTGTATAAAAAGATTTTTCAACTACATGAATGTGTATTAGGACATTTGGAAGTCTTCCAGGAAATATTTATTGAGAGCTCATTATGTGCCAGACACTGTCCTAGGTACTTGGAATACAATGGTGCAGGCAAACATCTCTGGTCTCATGGAGCTTACAGACTAGTTGGGGGTGGGGTGGGAAGGAGATAGCCAATAAACATGGTAAACAAACTAAATAGTATGTTATAAGTTAGTAAGTTCCTTGGGAAAAAAAATGAAGCAGAGTAACTGCATTGGAATTGCCAGGGAGTGGTAGGTGGTTGGAATTTGAAATAGAAGTGGTTGTGGTAGGCTTCATTGAGAAGGTGATATCTACACAAAATCTGGAAGAAGCTCAGGGAGTTAACCATGCAGATGTCTGGTGTAAAGCATTCCAGGTAGAGGGAACAGCCAGTGCAAAGGCTATAATGAGGGTACATGCCCAGGATTTTCAAGGCACAGCAATGAGGCCAATGTAGCTAAAGCCAAATGTGTGAAGAGGGAAGTAGCAGGACATGAGGTCCAGAGAATTAATGGGAAGAGGGGCTTTGTAGGCCACTCTAAGAACTTCAGATTTTGAGTAAGGTGGGAAGCCATTGCAGGGTTTTGAGCAGAAGAATGGTACCTGAGTTAGTTTCTATGTTGTGAAACTAACATAGTCTGGGGGGGGGGGTGGGAAGGAAGGGAGGAAAGGGTGGAATCAAGGAGTCCAGTTGGATATTGTAGTAATACAGGAAAGAAATGACTGTGGATAGACTAGGGTTTTAGCTCTAGAGATGGTGAGAAGAGGTTGGATTTTGGATAAGTTTAAAAGAGCCAACTGGATTTCTTGATGAACTGGATATGATATGGATTATGAGATAAGTAGAGGGATGAAGAGTAATTTCCAACTTTTTAGCCTGAACTTCTGGATGGTAAAAATTGCCATTTACTGAGGAGAGAAAGACTGCAGCTTTTGTAGGGTGGGAGAAGACGGATATTGAGTTCAGTTTTGAAGATGTTGAGTTTGAAATGTCTATTAGGTATCTATGCTGAGATGTTGATAGGCAATTGGAAATACAGGTATGGTATTCAGAAGAAAGGTCTGAGCTAAAGTTAAACTTGAGAGTCTTAGCCATATAGATGGTACTTAAAGCCATGTTACTGGATGAGCTCACCATCAATAGGGATAGAAAGCTGACCAGCACATTTGGTACAATACCTGGCTTCCGCAGAAGGTATCTTCTACTCCATAAACAGGAGTCAAGGGGAAGCCACACAAATCTTCAAAAATAATTAATTTCCTCCTCCAAAGGGAATTAATAGTGGGCTTTGTGCACTAGAACTAAGGTCACACTTTTTCAGGATTTCTATCCCATCCTCAGCGTTCAATAGGGGGCCTGAGTAATAGGAATAGCTTTCAGTTTCTCCAGGTGTTCTCAACACCATCAACGGCTGGAGAGTGAAACCTCATACTGGGACTAAGATAATGCTTCCTCTAGACATTTTACTCTCCATAATCAGGAATCAAGCTGGGTTCTGGAAGTAACACCTGGCTTTCTCAGTAATACTCAATTCCATAAGCATTGTCATTTACTAGTTCTTGTCATTACTAATAACTTCATCTCTTCTGTAATCTCAGTATCATTATAATCACTCACATATTCCCACAGCTCTCCTGTCAAGGAACAATTTTTTCAGTGTGGGATTATGTCACATATCGCAGGGTGTCTAACATTCTTGATTTCTGTTCACTAAATGTCAGTAGGGCCCCTCCAAACATTACAACAACAAAAATGTCCCTACATATTTCTAGATGCCCCATGGGAAAGCCAAACTCTCTTTGTTGAGAATCACTGTTCTATTTTAGGCAAAATATCATAGTTGCTAATGTGCTGAGTGAAACAGCATTCTTTTACCCAGAGCACCATTAAAATTTCCAGAATTTTCCCTCCTGGCTAGCAAGATCTATAAGATATCCCCATTTTTACATTTTAATTGTGTCAATTCTCTCAAATAACCTATTGGGTTGGCCAAAAATTCATTCAGCTTTAAGTAAAAATAAAGACATTTTTCATTTTCATGAAGAATTTTATTGAACAAGATATTCACTAACCGAACGAAATTTTTTGCCAACCCAATATAAAATAATTGTTAGTTATTTTCAGACTTAGTTTTCCAAAGTCGGAATACCATTTCCTGGAGTACCTCTTAGATAATGACGCTGGAATAATGAAGTTGCTAGGTAATATACTTGACCTCTTTATAATATAAGACATTACCTAACTCCTATTAATTATTATTCTGAGACAAAACTGGGAAATACACTGGGTATAAATAAGAAGGAAGATGTGGAGATGGTGATTTTATTAAGTTCTTTAAAAAAACCCAAACATTAGTTTTCCTATCTAAAGAATAGTTTTACTGCAGAAACACTTTCCAGTCTCATTTGGAAGCAAACTATGGTAATCATCCACATTGGTAGTTTAAGAGACTACAGAGGCTCTGGGGCATTTGCCAAAATCTGCTGAGTGAGTTTTGACCAGATTCAGGCAAGCATTTTGCAAAATGCACAGCTCTTCAACTAATTTTGAGTGCTCACAGAAACAGAATTTACATCATCTTTAAATCCAAAGTGCCATCAACATCAGCATCTTATTATTTCTTGAGTGCCCATGGGATGCCTAGTACTGGGCTAAATTTTAAAGAAGTATTTTCAGTCTTTATGGATATAATCACACAGCTGAGACATTCACTTATAAATTAAAAAAAATCATCCCTCTGTGCTATCATGAAAGGTAGCAGAATTGTGGCTTTATAGTAAGAAGTGTTAAATAGGTATAATGAAAGGACCCCGGACACAGATTTTCTGTTGCCAACTAAGAAATCTCCCTACAGGATATCTGCTTGAATGAAACCCTGGTCCTTGGAGTCAAAGAACGATCTTTATGATCATTAAATTGGATTGACAGACACTGTCTTGAGACAATGGCAGGGGTTTCTGCTGAGCACCTGCAGATCACAATGTAGTGAGAAGTGAGTATTCTTATACAAGGTTATCATTTCCAAAACTTGACACTGTATTTGCATAATAGACATGTGTAGTTAATTAAAAAAAATTGGAAGATGAAATCCAGGTGTGAAATAATTCCCCCATCCAACTCCAGAACATTATCTATGTTGTCTCTATGACTGCATAGTTCAAGAAAAGATTATTTCTGAGCAAATTCAGAGTCATATGGTTATATAAGCTGCACCCCAACATGTTGGCTTCAATTGCAGTGCGTTTTGAAAAACCAAATGTAAAGTCTGACTGCTGGCAAGTCTTAATACTTCTGCCAGTAAATGCTGCTGAATCTTTCAAGCAGCAATGTGTTATTTTGATCCCTATCCACTGCCCCTCAATTCTTCTCTGTCCTCTGGCACTAAAAGATAATCACTTCTGGGAGCAATTAATCCACCTAGAGATTTTCTTTAAATTTACTGTATTTGTTATGACAAGATATACAACTCAAAATAATAAGAATAAATGAAAACAGACTGAATTTTCATGTCAGATGAGATGGAGTATAGATTGAATAGATGTAAAGAACACCATCATTTCTGACCTGAAGTGGACACTCTTTTTCTCAGTTGTTAATCTTCATTATGAGTTTGTCTGGATTCTGGGTAGCACAGCTACCTGAGCTATGTCTTTTGAATACAGAGTTACTTCCTTTCCAAAGCATGTCATGCCATCCTTGAACTGTTTTCAGCCATTCCTTTCTTTTATGAAAGAGTTTCATTGTGACGGTTTTTGCCTTCTTTGCCAGGACCTGCAAAAAATATGAGCACATGGTGGAATCTTCTTCAATAACAGTCAAACATGGTGCTAAAAACTGAATGCCTGCATCTACCCCAAATTCATATGTTGAAACCTAATTCCCAATATGATGTTATTAGGAGGTAGGGCCTCTGAGAAGTGATTAGTTCTTAGGGTGGAACGCTCATGATTGGGATTAGTACCCTTATAAAAAAGACCTCCAGAGAGCTCCCTTATGTCTTCTACCATGTGGGAGTACAGTGAAAAGATGGCCGTCTATGAACCAGGAAGTGAGTCTTCACCAAACCCTAATCTGCTGGTGCCTTGATCTTGAAATTCCAGCCTCCAGAACTGTGAGAAATAAATTTCTGTTGTTTATAAGCCACCCAGTCTATGGTATTCTGTTACAGCAGCCTGACTGGACTAAGACACATATGGATTCCAAGTTCCGTCTTCTGTGATGCAAACAATTCACTTTCTGTGTTAACTAACATGTGTTTTCATATGGAGACCTTTCCCTTTTTCAAATGCAAAAACTAGCTGAAGAATTTAGTTTACCTCATCCCAGAGGCCACTTTATCCATGATGCAGAAAGCTACACAGAGAGTAAGCACTTGGGTGAATGTTGGGAGAGTGCTTGGTAGATGACCCACACTCTAGCAGTCTGAAGTATTGTTTGATTGAGTAGCATCTGCTTGGGTCACCTTAGTAATTAGTAGACACACTTGGAAATCCATGATCATTCTGTATCTGAAATATTTTTTTTTTAAAAGGCTGACTCTTCTGACTCCTCCTGAAGGGGAATTTTCTTCCCAAAACAGGACACTATTAGAATGTGGGATACAGAGTGAAACTGGGTTAAGGATGAGGGAGCTAGTAAGAATGAAAACAGCATGACATTCTTGAATGAAATATGTGACAAAGGCAGATATTCCAGTTGAGCCAACAGAGTGTCAGATAAATCAAGCAAAATGAAACCTGGCAACATTACAAATATCTTTTCAACATTTCAGTGTGGAAAGAGATGTCTCTAAGTACATTTATACTATTCCTTCATAGTTACACATGTGGTGGATTTGCTGATGTTACCTTTATTTTTTCTTTACTTCATTTTTTTTTATTGTGGTAAGAACACTTAACGCGAGATCTATCTTCTTAACAAATTTTTTAAGTGCACAATAGAGCACTGTTAGCTATAGGTACAATGTTGTACAACTGAGATCCTCTGATCTCTAGAATTTATTCATCTTGCACAACTGAAACTTTATGCCTGTAGATTAGCAACTCCTTATTTTCCCCTCCCCCTCAGTCCCTGGTAACCATTCTTCCTACTTTATGCTTCTATGAGTTCAGCTCTTTTAGATACCTCATATAAGTAGAGTCACACAATATTTGTCCTTCTGTGACTGGTTTATTTTATTTGGCATTAACATCCTCCAGATTCATCCATGTTGTCACATGTGACAGCATTTCCTTCCGTTTTAAGACTGAATTACTTTTCATTGTTTATATATACCACATTTTCTTATCCATTCATCCATCAATGGACATTTATGTTGCTTCCATATCTTGGCTATTGTGAATAATGTTGATGTTATCTTCAAAATATTATTAATAGTTTTCCAAGATAGCAATTGGGAATAGGACCTTATTGTAAAAGCAGACATTTTAACACTTGGTGGCTTCCCACATTAACTGTTACATAGGTTTTCCTACTTGTTATGGTTCCTAAAATATTCAGCATGGAAGAAAATGATATATTTAGCCAACTGAGAAGTGTAAGGCCTGATCTGTCCATCCATCCATCCAGCCATCCATCCAGCCAACCATCCAGCCAGGCCACCATTAAACAAATATGCATTAAGTATCTGCTATATGTTAAACACCATCAAAAGTACACAGGTGAATCAATCATCAATCCCATACTGAAGAAAATGACAAATAGAGACAGCAAGATATGGAGATTAATAGGAAATAATATGACCACTAGTTAAGTTATACTAATTTGGAACCCACATCTGTCTAGAAAGGAATTGAGAGGGCTTGTAACATGAAAAGTATAATAGGATAGTAAGCTAGAAAAAAAATTACAAACCAAGGGAAAAAGAGGATGTACGTATGCTAATCATAAAGATAAATAGAATTTCTGTAGTTGAACTGCCATGGTGGCTCTGCATTTCCTGGAAGCCAGAACAAAATAAGTTACAAAGTTATGAATAGTAGGACCCATATCAAATCCATATTAGCTCCTCAAGGGAGACTGGTGCAATGAAAAATGAATACTGTCAAGGCAAATGCAGAATCTCTCTCTCTTTTTTTTAAACAAAAGCTGAAAAAGTAATATACAAGGGTAGCACTGTGAAGTGAATTCTAAAGGAGACCAAGTTACAGTGATTGAAAGAGAGTTTTCTGTGGTCTCAATAATAGAAGTATCAAACTTAGAACAATGACTACAAGATACTGGTCTCTGGACTGCTGACTATTTGTGTTTCTGTTTTAATTGGTACATGGCAAAAGAAAAAAAATAAGTAAAATATATTAAGTTTTTAACAAAGTTTAATTTTTTTAATTTAATGATCTTAGAACCAAGCAGGACCCTGTGTAGCCTTCCCAGTGACCGACACTTATGTCCCCTGACTCTTGTTTGCAGAAAAGATTTAGCCTCCTATGCTTTCCCTGAGTTCCAAAGAACAAATTTAATCCAAGAAGTGAGAAAAGTAAAGCAATCAAGCAAGACAAAATAATAATGGTTCAGCCATAAAACAAAGACAAGGACCTTTAGTTCATTGTCAAGGGCTATGGATAATACCCTGAGCCATATCATTGAGTTGTTTTGCAGATACTAAAACTCCCACCAGGTGGAAGAAGTTAACTGAATGTTGACTACCAGTATGTAAACCCTAGACCAGTTGGAGCTGGAAAACTGATAATTGAGATTCCTGAAATCCCACCCTGTTACCTCACCATCAACCAATCGGAGAATTATGCATGAGCTTGTCATGTACTCCATGACTCTCTCCCTCACACTCTCTTTAAAAATCCTTTGTTGAAACTCATCAGGGAATTTGGGTCTTTTGAGCATTATCTTCCTGGTCTCCTTGCTTGGCACCCTGCAATAAACTTTGCACTTTCCTGCACTGCAACCCCTTGTCAATTGATTGGCTTTGCTGTGTGTCAGGCAAACAAAAACAAGTTTGGTTTGGTAACAGTCTTTTATTCTGAGATAATTTCCTCCTCTATAATGTGTTGCTGAATAGCCAATTTTTTTTTAAAGTAGAAGAGGTAAAATGAAAAAGATAACTTGAGTATATGCTCTGTCTCATTGATTTTCATTGACTTCCTTTAGTCAATGAACCATGAATGAAATGATTATATGCCACATCTGAGCTGAAGCTTTAAGAGACTGAAATAGGGACTGTTCTTAATGAAAAGGCACAAGTTGCAGAGACAGAGCTGACCCACAGTCACTGACTGGGAATATGAGGGAGAAAAAACTATTGGCTCTTGTTAAAAAAAAAAATCTTGGTATAAACTCACACAAGCTGACTGATATAGCTTCATATATATCTTTAGTTACTGTAAATATACTATATATTCAGTTACTATGAATGTTCCAGCTCCTGTCTCATATCATCAGTTACTGTAAATATACCTTTTCCTGATTGTTCATTCAAATTTTTACTCTTGCCTGTGCTTCCTTCTCACATTTAGTTCCTTTTAGACTATGGCTTCTAAACTGTTATTTGCTTAACTTAAATTATCCTAAGTGTGGGAGACCTTTAAGATGGTGGGGGAGTAAGAAGTGGAGATCACCTTCCTCCCCACAAATACATCAGAAATTCATCTACATGTGGAACGACTCCTACAGAACACCTACTGAATGCTGGCAGAAGACCTCAGACTTCCCAAAAGGCAAGAAACTCTCCACATACCTGCATAGGGCAAAAGACAAAAAAAAAAAAAAAAACACAGACAAAAGAATAGGGATGGGACCTGCACCTCGGGGAGGGAACTGTGAAGGAGAAGTTTCCACACACTAGGAAGGCCCTTCACTGGCAGAGATGGGGGTGGCGGGGGGAAGGCTTCGGAGCCACAGAGGAGAGCACAGCAACAGGGGTGCAGAGAGCAAAGCAGAGAGATTCCTGCACAGAGGATGGCTGCCAATGATCACTCACCAGCCTGAGAGGCTTGTCTGCTCACCCACTGGGTGAGTGGGGGCTGGGAGCTGAGGCTCAGGCTTTGGAGGTCGGATCCCAGGGAGAGAACTGGGGTTGGCTGTGTGAACACAGCCTGAAGGGGGTTAGTGCACCACAGCTAGTTGGGAGGGAGTCTGGAACTGCCTAAGAAGCAAGAGACCATTGTTTTGGGGTGCGTGAGGAGAGGGGATTCAGAGCACAGTCTAAATGAGCTCCAGAGATGGGCATGAGCTGGGCTACCAGTGTGACACCAGAGATGGGCATGAAACGCTAAGGCTACTGCTGCAGTCACCAAGAAGCCTGTGTGCAAGCACAGGTCACTAACCAAACCTTCCCTCCCAGGAGACTGTACAGCCTGCCACTGCCAGGGTCCCATGTTCCAGGAACAACTTCCCCAGGAGAACACACGGTGTGCCTCAGGCTGTTGCAACGTCACGCTGGCCTCTGCCACTGCAGGCACGCCCGGCATTCTGTACCCCTCCCTCCCCCTGGCCTGAGTGAGTCCGAGCCCCCTAAACAACTGCTACTTTAACTCCATCCTGTCTGGGTGGGAACAGATGCCCTCAGGCGACCTACACACAGAAGCAGTGCCAATCCAAACCTGAACCCCAGGAGCTCTGTGAAAAAAGAAGAGAAAGGGAAATTTCTCCCAGAAGCCTCAGGAGCAGCAGATTAAATCTTCACAATCAACTTGATGTACCTGCATCTGTGGAATACCTGAATAGAAAATGAATCATCCCAAAATTGAGGCGGTGGACTTTGGGAGCAACTGTAGACTTGGGGTTTGCTGTATGCGACTGACTGGTTTCTGGTTTCATGTTTATCTTAGTTTAGTATTTAGAGTTTATTATCATTGGTAAATTTGTTTATTGATGTGGTTACTCTTTTTTTAAATATACATATATATTTTTTTCCTTTTTCTCTTTTTGTGAGTGTGTATGTGTATGCTTCTTTGGGTGATTTTGTCTGTATAGCTTTGCTTTTACCATTTGTCCTAGGGTGCTGTCTGTCTGTTTTTTTTGTTTTTTTAGTATAGTTTTTAGTGCTTTTTATCATTGATGGATTTGTTTTTTGGTTTGGTTGCTCTCTTCTTTCTCTCTTTCTTTATACTTTATTTTTATTACTTTTAAATTCTTTTTATTTTTAATAATTTTTTATTTTAATAACTTTATTTCTCTTTATTTTGTTTCCTTCTTTCTTTCTTTCTTTCTTTCTTTCTTTCTTTCTTTCTTTCTTTCTTTTTTCTTTTCACTACCTTTCTTTCTTTTTTTCTCCCTTTTCTTCTGAGCCATGTGGCAGATAGGGTCTTGGTGCTCTGTCTGGTTTCAGGCCTGTGCCTTTGTGATGGGAGAGCCGAGTTCAGGACACTGGTCCACCAGAGACCTCCCAGCTCCATGTAATATCAAATGGCAAAAGTTCTCCCAGAGATCTCCATCTCAAAGCTAAGACAAAGCTCCACTCAATGACCAGCAAGATATAGTGCTGGACACCCTATGCCAAACAACTAGCAAGACAGGAACACAACCCCACCCATTAGCAGAGAGGCTTCCTAAAATCATAATAAGTTCACAGACACCCAAACACACACCACCAGAGGCGGTCCTGCTGACCAGAAAGAAAAGATCCTGCCTCATCCACCAGAACACAAGAACCAGTCCCTTCCACCAGGAAGCCCACACAACACACTAAACTAACCTTACCCATTGGAGGCAGAAACCAAAAACAATGGGAACTATGAACCTGCAGCCTATGAAAAGGAGACCCCAAATGCAGTAATTAAACAAAATGAGAAGACAGAGAAACACACAGCAGATGAAGGAGCAAGGTTAAAACCCACCAGACCAAACAAATGAAGAGGAAATAGGCAGTCTACCTGAAAAATAATTCAGAGTAATGATAGCAAAGGTGATACAAATTCTTGGAAATAGAATGAGAAAATACAAGAACCATTTAAACAGACCTAGAAGAACTAAAGAGCAAACAAACAGTGGTGAACAATGCAATAAGTAAAATTTAAAACTCTTTAGAAGGAATCAGTAGCAGAATAACTGAGGCTGAAGAATGGATCAGTGACCTGAAGATAAAATAGTGGAAATAACTACTGCAGAGCAGAATAAAGAAAAAAAAATGAAAAGAATTGAGGACAGTCTCAGAGACCACTGAGACAACATTAAATGCAGCAACATATGAATTATATGGGTCCCAGAAGAAGAGGAGAAAAAGAAATGGACTGAGACAATATTTGAAGAGATTATAGCTGAAAACTTCCCTAATATGGGAAAGGAAATAGTCAGTCAAGTCCAGGAAGTGTAGAGAGTCCCATACAGGATAAATCCAAGGAGAAACATGCTAAAACACATATTAATCAAAATACCAAAAATTAAATACAAAGAAAAAATATTAAAAGCTGCAAGGGAAAAACAAGAAATAACATACAAGGTCATCCCCATAAGGTTAACAGCTGATCTTTCAGCAGAAACTCTGCAAGTCAGAAGAGAGTGGCAGGATATATTTAAAGTAAGGAAAGGGAAAAACCTACAATCAAGATGACTCTACCCAGCAAGGATGTTATTCAGATTCGACCGAGAAATTAAAACCTTTACAGACAAGCAGAAGCTAAGAAAATTCAGCACCACCAAACCAGCTTTACAACAAATGCTAAGGAACTTCTCTAGGCAGGAAACACAACAGAAAAAAAAGACCTACAATAACAAACCCAAAACAATTAAGGAAATGATAATAGGAACATACATATTGATAACTACCTTAAATGTAAAAGGATTAAAAGCTCCCACCAAAACACATAGACTGGCTGAACAGATACAAAAACAAGACCCATATATATGCTGTCTACAAGAGACCCACTTCAGACCGAGGGACACATACAGACTGAAAATGAGGGGATGGAAAACAATATTCCATACAAATGGAAATCAAAAGAAAGCTAGAATAGCAATTCTCATATCAGACAAAATAGACTTTAAAGCAAAGACTATTACAAGAGACAAAGAAGGACACTACATAATAATCAAGGGATCAATCCAAGAAGAAGATATAACAATTGTAAATATTTATGCAACCAACATAGGAGCACTTCAATACATAAGGCAAATGCTAACAACCATAAAAGGGGAAATCAACAGCAACATAATCATAGTAGGGGACAATAACACCCCACTTTCACTAATGGACGGATGTCCAAAATGAAAATAAATAACAAAACACAAGCTTTAAATGATATATTAAACAACATGGACTGAATTGATATTAATAGGACATTCCATCCAAAAAGAACAGAATACACTTTCTTCTCAAGTGCTCACAGAAGATTCTCCAGGATAGATTATATCTTGGGTCACAAATCAAGCCTTGGTAAATTTAAGAAAATGGAAATTTATCAAGTATCTTTTCTGAACACAATGCTATGAGACTAGATATCAATTAAAGGAAAAATCCTTAAAAAATACAAACACATATAGGCTAAACAATACACTACTTAATAACCAACAGATCACTGAAGAAATCAAAGAGGAAATCAAAAAATACTTAGAAACAAATGGCAATGAAAACACGACAACCCAAAACTTATGGGATGCAGCAAAAGCAGTTCTAAGAGGGAAGCTTATAGCAACACAATCCTACCTCAAGAACCAAGAAAAATCTCAAATGAACAACCTAACCTTACACCTAAAGCAGTTAGAGAAAGAACAAAAATACTCCCCAAAGTTAGCAGAAGGAAAGAAATCTTAAAGATGAGGTCAGAAATAAATGAAAAACAAATGAAGAAAATGATACCAAATATCAGTAAAACCAAAAGCTGGCTCTTTGAGAAGGTAAACAAAACTGGTAAACCATTAGCCAGCCTCATCAAGAAAAAAGGGAGAAGGCTCTAATCAATAGAATTAGAAATGAAAAAAAGGAGAAGTAAAAACTGACACTGCAAAAATACAAACCATCATGAGGGATTACTACAAGCAAATATATACCAATAAAATGGACAACCCGGAAGAAATGGACAAATTCTTAGAAAAGCACAGCGTTCTGAGACTGAAGTAGGAAGAAATAGAAAATATAAACAGACCAAACCCAAGCACTGAAGTTGAGACTGTGATTAAATATCTTCCAACAAACAAAAGCCAAGGGCCAGATGGCTTCACAGGTGAATTCTATCAGACATTTAGAGAAGAGCTAACACCTACCCTTCTCAAACTCTTCCAAAATATAGCAGAGGGAGGAACACTCCCAAACTCATTCTACGAGGCCACCATCACCATGATACAAAAACCAGACGAAGAGTCACAAAGAGAGAAAAATACAAGCCAATATCACGGATGAACATAGATGCAAAATTCCTCAACAAGATACTAGCAAACAGAATCCAACCACACATTAAAAGGATAATACATTCTGATCAAGGGGGGTTTATCCCAGGAATGCAAGGATTCTCCAATATATGCAAATTAATCAATGTGATAAACTATATTAACAAATTGAAGGTGAAAAACCATATGATCATCTCAATAGATGCAGAAAAACCTTTTGACAAAGTGCAACACCTATTTATGGTAAAAACCCTCCAGAAAGTAGGAGTAGAGGGAACTTACTTCAACATAATAAAGGCCATATATGACAAATTCACAGCCAACATTATTCTCAATGGTGAAAAACTGAAACCATTTCCTCTAAGATCAGGAATAAGACAAGGTTGTCCACTCTCACAACTATTATTCAACACACTTTTGGAAGTTTTAGCTAAAGCAATCAGAGAAGAAGAAGAAATAAAAGGAATCCAAATCAGAAAAGAAGTATAGCTGTCACTGTTTGCAGATGACATGATACTATACATAGAGAATCCTAAAGATGCTACCAGAAAACTACTAGAGCTAATCAACAAATTCAGTAAAGTAGCAGGATATAATATTAATGCACAGAAATTTCTTGCATTCCTCTACAATAACGATGAAGAATCTGAAAGATAAATTAAGGAAACACTCCAATTTATCATTGTAACAAAAAGAATAAAATACCAAGGAATAAAACTACTTAAGGAGACAAAGGACCTGTGTACAGAAAACTATAAGACACTGATGATAGAAATGAAAGATTATACAAACAGATGGAGATATATACCATGTTTTTGGATTGGAAGATTCAACATTTTGAAAATGGCTATACTACCCAAAGCAATCTACAGATACAGTGCAATCCTTAACAAACTACCAATGGCATTTTTCACAGAAGTAGAACAAAAAATTTCACAATTTGTATGGAAGCACAAAAGACCCCGAATAGCCAAAGCAATCTTGAGAAAGCAAAACAGAGCTGGAGGAATCACGCTCCCAGTGTTCAAACTATAGCACAAAGCTCCAGTACTCAAGACAGTATGGTATAGGCACAGAAAGAGAAATATAGTTCAATGGAACAGAATAGAAAGCCCAGAGATAAACTCATGCACATATGGTCACCTTATCTTTGATAAAGGAGGCAAGAATATACAATGGAGAGAAGACAGCCTCTTTAATAAGTGGTGCTGGGAAAACTGGACAGCTACATGTAAAAGAATGAAATTAGAACATTTGCTAACACTATACACAACAATAAACTCAAAATGGATTAAAGATCTAAGTGTAAGGCCAGACACTATAAAACTCTTAGAGGAAAATATAGGCAGAATATTCTATTACATAAATCACAGGAAGATCCTTTTTGACCCAACTCCTAGAGAAATGGAAATTAAAACAAAAATAAACAAATGGGACCTAATGAAACTTAAAAGCTTTTGCACAGCAAAGGAAACCATAAACAAGACGAAAAGACAGCCCTCAGAATAGGAGAAAATATTTGCAAATGAAGCAACTGACAAAGGATTAATCTCCAAAATTTACAAGCAGCTCATGCACCTCAATATCAAATAAACAAACAACCCAAGCAAAAATGGGCAGGAGACCTAAATAGTCATTTCTCCAAAGAAAATATATAGATTGCCAACAGACACATGAAAGGATGCTCAACATCACTAATCATTCGAGAAATACAAATCAAAACTACACTGAGGTATCACCTCACACTGGTCAGAATGGCCATCATCAAAAAATCTATATACAATGAATGCTGAAGAGTGTGTGGAGAAATGGGAACCCTGTTGCACTGTTGGTGGGAAGTTAAACTGATACAGCCACTATGGAGAACAGTATGGAGGTGCCTTAAAATCTAAAAATTGAATGACCATACAACCCAGCAGTCCCACTACTGGACATATACTCTGAGAAAAACATAGTTCAAGAAGCGTCATGTATCACAATGTTCATTGCAGCTGTATTTACAATAGCCAGGACATGGAAGCAACCTAAGTGTTCATCGACAGATGAATGGATAAAGAAGATGTGGCACATATATACAGTGGAATATTACTCAGCCAAAAAAGAAACAAAATTGAGTTATTTTTAGTGAGGTGGATCACCTAGAGTCTGTCATACAGAGTGAAGTAAGTCAGAAAGAGAAAAATAAATACTGTATGCTAACACATATATATGGAAGCTAGAAAAAAAAATGTTCTGAAGAACTTAGGGGCAGGACAGGAATAAAGACACAGGTGTAGAGAATGGACTTGAGGACACAGGGAGGGGGAAGGGTAAGCTGGGACAAAGTGAGAGAGTGGCATGGACTTATATATATTACCAAATGTAAAATAGATAGCTAGTGGGAATCAGCCGCATAGCACAGGGAGATCAGCTCCGTGCTTTTTGACCATCTAGAGGGGTGTGATAGGGAAGGTGGGAGGGAGACGCAAGAGGGAGGAGATATGGGGATATATGTATGTGTATAGCTGGTTCACTGTGTTATAAAGCAGAAACTAACACACCATTGTAATGCAGTTATACTCCAATAAAGATGTTAATTTTTTTCCCCTAAGTTTGTAATACATACTACTGGTGGGACACAGGCACATAATAGGTGATTCATAATGAGAGAGTTAATTTATTTTCAATGCTCATTCACTTCTTCTGATTACATTAATGAGAAATTTTTAGTTTGGGGTAAGTTTGTCATTAGTAACTCTCAAACAGTTGTTATTGTCCCTTTAAAAGAAACACAAACATGATCTTCAAGCTAAGGATTTAAGACTAACTATGGTGTCCAGCTGGAATTTAATATTATTGTTTAATCCATAGTGTATTAATTGCCTGATCACTTCTGTTAACAAATGATAATGATCCAAAAGTTACAGTAGAGCTCCTTTTTAAAATAAATATATTTATTTGAGTAAAAAATGAGGTGACTTAAATAAAATGCCAAGTGATGAAATGTGGGAGATTCTGTTCTATCTAAAGGCTTGCTTTCTTCTTCAGTACTGGGAACGTATCTGTCCAGATCCCAGCATCTCCTAGGTTTGTTCCCTTCCATGTTTACTTCATGTCTGGCTCTTAGATTTATACCCTTTACCTCCTGCCCCAGTACAAGTTCCTGGGGTTGATACTTTAAAATGTAAGTCCTGCTTCCAATTTTAAATTTCACTGAAAAGACAAATCCATTGTGTCTTGTATCTACCTTCCTGTAGACTTCAATAGTTTCAAAGAATATATATTGCTCTAATTTAGTTGCTGATTCTACTACATACAGAGCAGATAAACACCACTCGAACCATTTTTACTGTGACCCCTTCTCAGCTTTACATACAGTCGACTACTCAAAGCTGAGTCTTGGATCCCAAGTGTAAAAGGGATCTATTGCTTCTAGTAATAGCATTTCCTTTCCCCTTATTAAAGCCCCCAATTATGTTGAAGCCTTTGGGGAACCAACTGCTACACCCAGCTAACTTGATTGAACTATTTACAATAACTCATGGTTGTTTTCCTTAGAGAAAGCTTCAACTACAGAGTCCTATTAATGTTTATCAGAAAGCTAAACTGTTTTTCCTAAAATATATATACTTTTCTTATTTAATATAAATGTTTTTGTTGCAGCATGTTGCTCAGTTTCCCAAGGCAATTAACTTTGTTTGAAATTAATCAATTTTGTGCCACTCCTTACAAAGTAATAAAGGTTTGCTTTGTATTAGTTAATGTGCTGAGCCACTGTCAGGAACTGGCACCACCTCAGAGGTGGGTATGATGAGAGGGGCTGGGCCAAGGGCTACTGAAGAGCTTGGGGCTGGGCAACCACTAGTTAGATCTAGCAAATTGGAATATGAGGTTGCACTGAGGTCTTCCTCTTTCTGTTGTTACTAATAGTATCATTACAGTTGCCTCCATATGATGAGATTTCTCCATAGACACCCTGACAGAGAACAAAAGAATAGCTTTAATATTACTGCATCCTCCAGCTTCCAGCAGCAACTACAGCCTGATACCCTGTTGCCCTATGCTTGTGTGAGATGGACACTAGAGGTGTGTATATGACATGTCCATGAGCTCTGGTGGATACTACAGAATTTTTCATCCAGATTTACCTGTAATCAACTAATAAGCATCTTGTGCTTGTGATTTCCTAGTTTAGCATTTATATGGTATTTTATTTTTTCAAAGTATTTTAATTACTCATCTATAGTAATAATAATAATAGTACAACAATTTATTGAGTACCTACTCTGCTCCAAGTATTTTACATTTTTGCTCAGTCAACAATTATTGAGGTATTACCATGCTCTCTATGCACTTTCCTGGGCACTGGGGACACATCAGTGAATGAAATAAATAAGATATTTGGTCGCCTGGAAATAACAATATACTAAGGGAGATGGAACGTAAACAGATAATAATCAATAAACTTGATACATTCTATGGATAAAATGAAGTTGTATGTGGGGGTATGCAGAATGTGATTGTAGAGATTGCTAATTTCTAGAGGGTTGTCAGGGAAGGCCTCTCTGATAAGTTGACATTTGAACAAAGACCTAAAGTAAGGTGTACTCCACTAATGCTCTGTATACATATATACTGTTTGGTTTTTGAATAAATGAATGAGTTATAGATTTTGGAGTCAACAGCTCATACGTGGTAATGGTCCACCACAAGTCTGAGTGAGATCACACAGGAAGAGTGTGTGCAATGGCAAGAGAAGAGGGCTCAGTATAGTATAATGAAAAACAGCTGGGGAGGGTAAGATGCGCTCTTGAAGGATACTAGGAAAGAATAGCCATAGAGAAATGGAAATCCAGAGAACACAGAGACATGAAGTCAAGGGGTAGAGATCTTCAAATTAGGAGTTGGATAAGCATGAGTAATGCTGTTATAAAATCAAATAAGATGAGAACTGAGTACCTATCAGACTTATCAATGAAGAAGTAGGAGACAAATTAAAAGCAAGTTTAATTTAATGGTAGGTATGGAAGACAGATTGCTGTGGGTTGACAGGTGAGTGGGAAGATAACAAAGAGTGAAATGTGAATTAAGGCAACCCCTTCAAGACATTTGGATGTAAAGAGGTGATGAGGGATAGAGGGATAGCTGGATTACAACTTGATCTCATTTGATTCTCATAACAATCTGATGAGTCAGGTAGGCATTAATATTCTCCTCTATTGTGTAGTTGAGCCTCAGAATGGTTAAAAACTTTCCCAGGACTGAATATTTAATAAACGGTAGGAGCAAAATTTTAAGCAAAGTCTTCTCTCTCTAAAGTTCTTTCCTCTCTAGTCCCTACCCCTACTTGTTGTAAATTGCATACCTTTCCAGGAGAAAAGCATAAAACTGATTATAATGAAGTTAATAACATTTACCTTGGTTCTTCCTTTAGCTTAATAAATGGACTACAGAAATATACCAGAAAGCGCTACCTACTTTCTGAAGTTCCTATAAATATTCCTCAGATGTCGAAATAAAAGTAGATCAAAATTTTTGTCACAATTAATTTTGGTAATGGAATGTATGTAAAAAGACATGTATTGACTGGGGTTTTTGGTCCACCCAGGATGCGTTGTTCCTTGAGGTAAATATCTGTCTTGGATCAATACTTAGTCACAGTTTGATACATGTGTGACTGCCTTCAACGCAAGTCAATATCTGCTTAATGGCTGCAACCTGCTTCTTATCAGTGCTTTTGAAACTTTCCTACAGCCCCAAGGAAGTTTGGAGATTTGTAGTGTTTTGGACCCCTATAAGTTCTTTCCTGTCAATCTATAAACAATCTGACTGTTTCAAGCATAGTTGTAATTGCTACACAAACAGTTCCTGAAGCTTTTAGAAGCCTTAATGAGAAAAGATGGTGGAGTACATATTGTGAATGGCCAGGGTGTTAATGGGGACAGTGGTTTAAAGGGGATTCTTTCAGGAAAATTTGGTGTGGAGGCATTTAGAATTCAAATCCATGTCGCCAGCTATTTTACAAAATCTTAGCAGTTTACATATCCAAAATTTTCAGAGTTGTCTGTGCTTGATTACTCCTAATTCATAAATGAGGCACTAGATTCTTTTAAACTGATTCCTAAGTCCACTATCCTTCTGGCATTTGATTTTTCTAGTGTAGAATGATCTTTGGCATATTCTCACAAGAACTTTAGCTGACCTCCTAGGATATGGAATAAGCCTAGATGTATGTGCCCAATCCTGTACTCTATTTTGTTTAGTTCCTTTCATACAGTTACAATATGAATTAACAAGGGCAAATTGCTGTGCACAAAACCCACAACTTTGATTGAGGTCATGATAATGCTGTTCATATTATATTAATTTTACCTTTTTATTCTTTGGAACAGACCTGGCTAGAATCAAGAAGAACAGGAAAATTACTATTCTTACCCACAAGCTGAATAATGGAACCTAGCAGGGGATTAGCACCCAAGGTTAGAATATGCTTTCATTGTAATTAACATTAGTCAAAACATTTTTTGAATATTATGAAGAGTGAATTTTCATACTGTAAGAAGAATATAGAGGTATTGGAAGGTAGAGAAATGTATAATAAAGAATTTCAAAGGAATGGAAAACAGGCTTTACAAGAAAAGTTTAAAGGGATTGGAGTTACTTAGTAAAAAGAAGGTTAAAGCATAAAAGATGTGATCTTAAAGTATATAAGGGGATAATTTGATGAGACCACTGAGCAGTCTTTCTGTTTGTCAGTAGAAAACTGAGTATGAGAAAATTGTGTTAAATTGAAATAGGTTATTTGAAGAGTGGTTAGGCCAGACATAGATTTGAGAACTTGGGGCATCAAATTTTGATATTAGGTAAGATTAATAGTTAAAATTTTGATACTAGGTAAGGATAACAAAAGGGTATAGGAGAGAAGTATAAGAATAAACTGTGAGTACATAGAAAATAAACTGTCGGTTACCAAAAGGGAAGGGGGGATAGGGATAAACTAGGAGTTTGGAATTAACGTATATACACTACTATATATAAAATAGATAACAAACAAGGGCCTACTGTATAGCACATGGAATTATACTCAATATCCTGTAATAACTTATAATGGAAAAGAAATGGAAAAGAATCTGAAAAGGTATATATATATATATATATATATATATATATATATATATATATATATATATATAAACTGAACCACTGCTGTATACTTTAAACTAACACAACATTGTAAATCAACTATACTTCAATAAAGAAATATTTTAAAAAGAGAATAAACTGTGAGTAAACATATATAAATAGGGATTGGGAGGAGGAACTAAATCCAGTATGTTAAAAAATGTAGGAAGAGCACAGGGCAATGCAGTATCATCAAAGGAGGGAGTTTTTATTAAGTACTTACTGTGTGCCAGGCAGCTTTCAGAGTATTTACCATAGATGACCTCATTTAATCCTCATGATAACCATATAATTTGGGTACTATGGTGCTATGACTATCCTCTTTTTACAGATGAGGAAACAGAGGCAAGGAGAGGTTCATTAATTTACTGAAGGCCACAGCACTCTGAAGTGGAAGAGTCAGGATTCGAATCCAGGCAGACTGGCTCCAGTACCCACATAGCTAACATCTCTACATTTCCTCTAAATATAGAGTTTCCAGTGATAGAAGAGTATGAAAATGGCATATACTGGAAAGAGGGCAAAAAGGATGAGGACTGATAAAAATATTTGTGATTGGGAGATGAAAGATAACATTGGAGAGGGCAAGACCAGTGAGGAAGGAAGCTAAGGCATTAATGTGAGAATGTGGTATCAGGGAGCAGCAGCAGCAAGTATAGACTGGCATTGAAGGGAAAGAGAAAAATACAATAGTAACTTGAGGGAAAGGCAGGAAAAAGTGTGCTGCCATTTATTTATTTATTTAAGGATAGAGAAGAGTTGGATATCTTTTTATTTATCTCTGAGTAAATGATAGTATCATTATTATACTTATTGAGAAAACTGAAGCCACATGATATGTGTTCCCTCAACTTGTTCCTTTCCCTCTCAAAATATATCTGCACGTGTGTACAACTGTGGTGAGTCTGCTTTCACAATATACTCCCTTACCATCCTTCAGCCCAGAATCAGAAAAAGAGAAGAACAGATTGTGTGGTTTCTTCACAATTCGGATGATGAGAGGTTTAGGAAGACAAAGCAGTCTTGCCACAGACATCTCTGACAGATATCTTACATGTATGAGCAATCAAAAACTAAAGGTTGATTTAAATGTTACCCCATTGATTCAATCAAGTGGTTGTTTTTTTTTTATTACTCAATATTCTATATGATTATGGATAAACACACAGAGACACATACAAACACACACACACATATATTTATTGTTTACCTGCCAATACCATTTGTGTATCAGTTAATTGGCAGACCTCATTTAACTTGCAGATTTTTAAACTATGTGCATAGAAAATTATGTACTGGAATGACAACAATGAAAATGAACTTTGGCATTAGCTCTGCAACTTATTACCTCTATGACTTGGGCAAGTCACTTAACCTCTCTTTTTTCTAATTTCCTACTTGTAATAAGAGGATAATATGTGGGGATGTGTTGAAGAATAAATAAAATACTGTGTATTTCAGATTTCGTTAATGGCCCCAATTCTTTACCCCATCCTGTATCCATGCCCTTTGCCCAGTGACTTTGCAGTTTCTTCCACTGAAGATGTAGAGTATATGTCCCCAACCCTTGACTCTGAGCTTGGCCATTTGGCTTGTTTTGGTCAATGGCAGGCTGTAAGACATAACATGACCAAAATATGTAAGGCTCTTACACCATTCAGCTTGCCCTCTTGTTCCTTTGCCACTGGCTATGCTGCTCCCTGGAGAAGATTAGATACATCAGAGCAGAACAAACCACCTTACGTGGGCCCAGCATAGATCATACAACTGCTAGCTAACACCCAAATCCATTGAGCAAGTCTAGCTTAAGGTCAGAAAATCTCCCCAGCTGAGCCCAGTCTCTATCAACTAATGCTTAATTGACCTACAGATGCATGAGAATAAATGATTATTTTAAGCCACTGAGTTTGGGGATGACTTCACGGCACTTTTGTGTCAATAACTACACTTGTCAGGGACTTAGCACAGTGCTTGGCACGTGGTTAGTATTTAGTTACCTTTTCTTTTTATGGATCAAATGCAAAAAACATTTTATACTTTTCATCTACTATGTAAAACATGCAGCTGTTAAGAAACATTTGGATGAATCAGTGTATTCATTTGGTGTCATGCAGACAGCACTTTTGCAATAAACAATGAAATAACAAATTCTTCACAGAGTTTTCTTAGACTTTTGCATGTTGATTGCTGTATTCTTCCCATGCAAGTGAAACTTCCTCCCACTAATGCTAATAAGAATTATGTGTGTGCATTGAAAGGAAAATATATTCCATGAATATTAGACTAATGAATTAATTTAGGAGCTGACAGTCTCATCTTTATATTAACTTCCCAATCATCACCTTATGTATTTTGCATGTTGTGGCAAATGCAATGGGAAACATTTAAAAATATTCACTTGCTTGCCCATAGAAATCAAATCTGAATTTTATAAGCTACCTTAATATTCATGTGTATTGAGGAAGTATCTTAAAAATTATCTTGACCACTCATTTTCTGTTATAATTATTTAAACCTGTCAATTTCAATTTATTGCCTTCAAAGTTTCCTTTGCTTAATGTAATCACAAGCCTCCATTTACCAGATGTCTCAATATCCTCATTGATACTATAAACTACCTGTCACATTCCACTAAAATCTATGTATTTCTTTGTTGATGTTCAGTGTATTCAATGCAAATAATTGACACTGCTTTATAAAAAAAGTCTCCATGCCCTCTTAATTAATAGCTTTTAATAAAAATCTTCAGAACTTACATTGTTTTACTATTAACTTGATTCTATTTGGAATTTTGTATTTGATGGAGGTGAAAGTGGATATGTAGCAAGGGATAGCATGAATGTCTGTTCTTTATACGTTCTTACCTTCACAAAAACTATCACATATTATTTAAATCTGTAGCTTGATTTTTACATGCATAATTGAAGGCCTGTCACCACAAAATAAATCCTTTCTAGAGGCTTACAAGGTGCCTGTGGCACTGTTCATTATATGTGAAGGAAGTGAAGTTCAAGTAAGGGAGGGATATTTTTTCACCCATTTGAGGGCAACTTAGAAGTAATTCAAACATGTTAAGTAGATAATAGAATGTGAGAGACTAGGTAGGGGAGAAGATCAAACTAGCAGGTATTAACCTATATCCAACTTCCATGTCCTAACATCTGTAAAACATATAAGTATTTGTGTTTCTATTTATCCCATTACAGGGATAGTTTAGTTTAATTCAGGTAGTGTTTATGCATCAGATCCACTCTCCTTCCATTTACTCCAAGATCTTGTTCCATTTATTATTCTCTCTTCCATCTATAGCCTCAAACTCTTTGGGTCTTTCTGCTAGAGATACAAATATTATCAAATATTGTCACTCAAAGGTACCTTCCTTATACTACTCAGCCATAAAAAAGAACAAAATTTTGCCATTTGCAGCAACATGGATGGACTTGGAGGGTATTGAAAGACAAATACTATATGATATCACTTATATGTGGAATCTAAAACAATACAACAAACTAGTGAATATAACAAAAAAGAAGTAGATTCACATATATAGAGAATAAACTAGTGGTTACCAGTGGGAGGGGGGAAGGGCATTATAGGTGTGAGGGAGAGGGAAGTACAAGCTATTGGGTGTAAGATTGGTGTACAGTACATCAAGGATCCCCCATACTATACAGCATGGGGAATATAGCTAATATTTTGTAATAACTGTAAATGGAGTGTAACCTAAAAAAATTGTATAAAAATTAAAAAAAAAAAACCTTCCTTTGAACCTGTATTAATCTTTGTCTAGAGTCTTTTCTCCTGCTCTTCACATAAAAGACTTTACAAATGCTGTTTTGCTCAGTTTTTCTTTTTTTGTTTTTTAAAATTTTCTTCACCTCCAATTCAATCCACTTCAATATGGCTTCCATTTCAAACATCATGTGCTGAAATATCTCTGGAAAAAGTAATTAATAACTTCTAAATGTGTGATTTCAATTTTGGTTCACTTGACCAATTTATAGCACTTCACATTGCTGAACATGCTCTACCTCTTGAAAATCTTTCTTTCATTGGTTTCTGTGATTACCTTTCTTGTTTGTCCTTTCTTGGGCATTTCTTTTTGTTCTCCTTTGTTGATTTTTCTCACTTCACTGCTCCTTTAATATTGGCATTTTCCAGTACTAAAATCTTTAGCTCTCTTTTCACTTTACACATTGTTCTTATGTTTTCATCTATATCTCTGTGGCTTCAACTATCAACTATATTCCTAAAATCTTTCAATACCTGAAGTCCAGATTTCTGTTTTCAGTTCCTTAATGGAAATTTTCCCTTAAATATCTTATAGATGACTCAAGGGAATTTATTAAAAACTAACCTCATTATTTTTTTCTTAAGCGTTTTCTTCTCCCTGTATTTCCTACCTTGGTAAATGGCAACATTAGCTATTCATCCATCCAAGATAGAAACCTGATAGACTCTAATATTCATTACATTGTCATTAAAATTCCAGTTTCCATGGATTCTTTTATAGATTTCTTAAATCTTTCCTCATAACCACCATTTTAGTTTGTGCTTTTATTACCTCTTCTCTATACTAGTTCAGTAATCTCTTCAGTTGTTATAAGAGTTTTGGATTTCAGGGACAAGCAAAATTTCAGAAACAATTAGATTTAATTAGTGAATTTATCAAAGTTACTTGGAAAAAGTCAAGATGCAAAATTCATTTGTATTTCTGTAAGCTAACAAAAATTTGGGGGCCAATAAAAAGATGACATTGAAAATAACAATAAAAAGCATCAAATACTTAGAAATAAATCTAATAAAAGATGTGGTAAATCATTATACCTGAAGCTACAAAACATTCTGAAAGACATTGAAAAAGATCTAAATGAAAGAAAAAGCATACTATGTTTATGGATTGATTGGAAGGCTCTGTAGTGTTATAATGTCAATTCTTCCAAAACTGATTATATAGAGTAAATGTAATCCCATTCAAACTCCTGCAGGGTGTGTGTAGTGTGTGTGTAAATTGATAAACTGATTATAAAACTTGTATCAGAATGCAAAGGTCTTTGAATAGTCAATATAATCCTGAAGAAGAAAAGCAAAGTTGGAGGACTTATACTACTAGATTTCAAGAATAACTATAAACCATTAATGATTAAGGCAGTTTGATATTGATGAAAGGATTGACAAATAGACCAATGGAGCAGAATAGGGCATCCAAATATAGGCCCATACATATAGAGTCACTTGACTAACATCCAAGATCTCACTGTAATTAAGTGGGAGAAAGAATAGTCTTTTTAATAAATGATGTCATGTATTAAATAATTTCATATCCTTATGGATGAAAATGGACTTTAATCCCTATGTTACACCACACACAAACATCAAATTGAGATAGACAGTAGACCTAAATGTGAAAGATGAAACAATAGAACTTTTAGAAATATGGCTCATAGACCAAATCTGACCCACTACTTCTGTTTGTAAATTGTTTTATTGGAACACAGCCAACCTATTCATTTATGTATTCTTTATCACTTTTCTCATGCTACAGTGGTGGAGTTGAGTAATTATGATAAAGAGTGTAAGGCCCACAAAGCTGTATATATTTACTATCTAGCCCTTCACAGAAAAAAATTGTTAAACTCTGTTGTAGAAGAAAACATAGGAGGATATCTTTGTGATTATGGAGTAGTAGTTTTTTCCTTTATAAAGGAAAAAAAATAGCCATAAAATAAAACCATAAAAGATTAAATAAAACAATAAATTTGATTTCATTAAATTAAGAATATCTGTTTATTAGGATTTGTTACCAGAATAAAATAAAAAAAACTTTAGAGGTCATTAAGAAAAAGTTAATAATGTAATTTAAAGATGAGAAAAGGATTTGAATAGACATTTCTCCAAAGAAGATATACAAATGATTAATAACCACATGTAAAGATTCTCAACATCATTAGTCAGTAGAGAAATGCAAATCAAAACCACAGTGAGAAACCCACTTTCATCCACTAAGGTGACTATAATAAAAGACAGACAATAACAACTGTGGGCAGATATGTGAGAAAACTGGAATCCTCATACTCTGCTGGTGAGAATGTAAGCTGATGTAAGCAGCCTCTTTAAAAAATAATTTGATATTTGCTCAAAAAATTAAACAAAGTTACCATATGATCCAGCAATTATACTTCTAGATATATACCCAAGAGTACAGGAAACATGTCTACACAAACCTCACACACAAATGTTCATAGCAGTATTATTCATAATAGTCAAAAAGTGAAAACCTCCCAAACGTACATCAGTTGATGGATGGATGCACAAGATATGGTATATTCACACAATGGAATAGTATTCAGCCATTAAAAGGAAAGAAGTACTGAAAGATGATACAACATGTTATTATGCTAACTTAAAGAAGCCAAACATGAAAGGCAACATATTACGTGATTCCATTTACATGAAAGTAGGCAAAGCCATAGAGACAGAAAGTAGTAGATTAATAGTTGCCCAAGGTTGAGGGATGAGAGGTGGAAGGGGAACAGAGAGGGGAGTGAGAGTAGCTGCTAATGAGTGTGGAATTTCTTTTTGCAGTGTGGGAATGTTCTGGAATTAGATAGTGTTTATGGTCGTACAACTTTGTGAGTATTCTAAAAATCACTGAATTGGGCACTTTAAAATGGTGAATATTTTGACATGTGAATTACAGCCCAATTTTTTTAAGTAAACAAAAACGTGTAGTTGTGCTTACTTGTACAACTGATCAACTAAAATAAAAAGGTATTGAAAAACAGTAATTTTCTTTAGATGACCCAACATACACAAAAGTAAATCACGGTGATATATGGCTATACCCTCACCAAAATGGCTTAAATTAAAAAGACATAATACTAAGAGTTGACAAGCATGTAGAACAACTGTAGCTTTCATATATTGGTGGTGGAATTGTAAGTTTATGCAGCCACTCTAAATAAATTTAGTTGATACTAACTTTAGTTTCACATCTTCTTAATATATGCTAAATATATTACAATAGACTTATATCAGGATAAACTATATTGCTTGTCCATGACGAAGAAATTCTACTCCTATGTATATAACCAAGAGAAACAAGTACATATGTCCACAATGACTCATAAAAGAATGGTCATAGTAGCCTCACTCAAAATAACTAAAAATAGTAATGACCCAAATGTCAATCAACAGGAGAATGGATAAACAAGTTGTGTTAATATCATACATTGAAATGCTACCGAGAAATAAAAAAAAAAAAACCTGCTGAAGTTTACGCAACAACATGGATGAGTCAGAGAAGCATTATGTTGACTGCAAGAAACCAGACAGTACATACTGTATGATTCCATTTATATTAGGTACAAGAATTGACAAAGCTAATCTCTGACACAATAAATCAACAGTGGTTGCCAACGATGGAGGAGTGGAAATTGAATAAAATGGGGCATGAGGAAACTTTCAGGTGTGTTAGACAAATTCTGCATCATAAAGTAGGTGGTGGATACAGGGGTATACACAAGTGTAAAAATTCATTGATTTGTAAACTTTATATTTGTATATGTTACACATCTCACAGTATGCATTTAATATGTCAATTGTGAAAGTAAAAACGAAAGAAAGAGCAGGGAAATTGTAAGCACTTCCAACTGTGAAAAACAAAACTGATATTTTGCCAAGTAAAAACATCAAATATCGAGATCAATAAACACCATGTATATTCACCATTATTTTATAAAATAAACATCTTAAAATAAAAACATAAGGATGATAAAATATCAGAACAGAAAATAATTCTTTATGTAGAATAAATATAGCTTTATAGAAACTTACTACCTTGTCCTTTTTTTGTACCATTTTGCTTGATGCAAGTGAAAATCTTGTTTTAGATTTGCAGGAGTTGCGGGGTGATATCTTGGTATTACTGTTCTAATTGTATCTCAGCCTTTGATCTTTCACTTCTTCAATTTAAATAAATTATTTTGTTTCCCCAAATCATCATTCATGGTCCTGCTTAAAACCCTTCAATGGCTTCCATTGTGTAAAGTGTTGATTTTCCATTGGCTGTGGATTAGCATAACCAGTGCCACGTAAAGAGTGTCGCTCTCCATCCAGCTCTACATGGATGGGGTCATTAGCTACTGCAGGTGCTGAGCTTTAATGCACACTGAAAGGAGTTCAGGGCAGAGACTAGGAATGAGGCACTCTGTGCTCTGGGCAAACTGGCAGAACAGGTCTTCAAATAGTTAGATTCTTGAGATGTGTGCTTGGTTGCATGTACTCCCTTTGCCAAAATCACATATACACTGACCTCTCCAGCTACCTCTTCAGAGCAGTTCCTCAGAGGTACCTGAGAGGCTGTCTCCTGGGGTATAGTCCTCAGTAAGTCCCCAAATAAAACTGAATTCACAAACATCATGTTGTGTGTTTTATTTCAGTCGACACCAGGGAGATTTTACAAATTACCTTCATTACTCATCATAGACCAATAAATTAGAATCTTGAGAGGGTGGTGTCCAGGGCACAGACATTTCTAAACTCTTTATAGCTTATTTATTTGTGCACCAAGGAGAATTACTGACCTATAGTATAAAGTTTTAACTTCTTAGTAGGACTATGTTCAACTACTTATTATCTGAACTGGTCATGTTTCTCTGTGCTATACTTCTCTTGCTTCATTTATCTTTTTGTGAGACATGTAGGGGAGAAACAATAATTTTTCCTCTACCCTTCTGATTCCTAGCTGAGACTCCTGTAATAAAAGATAGATTAACAAGGGAAAACCAAACAGAAATTTATTAACAGAAATACCCATGTATACATGGGAGATACCCAGGGATATAAGAGTAACTCCTGGAAGTGGCCTAAGCCACCAGTTTAAATACTGTTTCCAGCTAAAGACAAAAGAAAGGTGGGAGGTGGGGAAAGAGGACAGTTATGGGAGGTTAGTAAATAAGGGTAAGGCTTGTTATGCAGATTTAAATCAGAGCCTGTTCCACTGATAATACTCTCCAGTGTAGAGTCATCCTCTTCCTATTACAGACACACACTTACAAATGTATATTCCCTTTATAACTGTAAATTTCCCTTTCAAAAGAGTAACTTCTGTATACAGATGGCCAATAGGCACATGAAAAGATGCTCAACATTGCTAATTATTAGAGAAATGCAAATCAAAACTACAATGAGGTATCACCTCACACTGATCAGGATGGCCATCATTAAAAATCCACAAATAATAAATGCTGGAGAGTGTGTAGAGAAAAGGGAACCCTCTTACACTGTTGGTGGGAATGTAAATTGGTGTAGCCACCATGGAAAACACTATGGAGATTCCTCAAAAAACTAAAAATAGAGTTACCATATGGTCCAACAATTCCACTCATGGGTGTATATCTGGAAAAGATGAAAACTCTAATTTGAAAAGATACATGTACCCCAGTGTTCATAACAGCACATTTACAAGAGCCAAGACATGGAAACAGACTAAATGTCCATTGACAGATGAATGGATAAAGAAGATGTGGTACACACACACACACACACACACACAATGGAATACTACTCAGCCATAAAAATGAATGAAATAATGTCATTTGCAGCAACATGGATGCAACTAGAGATTATCATACTAAGTGAAGTAAGTCAGACAAAGACAAATATCATATGATATCACTTATATGTGAACAAATATAGTTTTCTATGAAACAGAAACAGACTCCCAGACATAGAGAACAGACTTCTGGTTGCCAAGGGGAAGGTGGGGTGGGGGAGGGGTGAATTGGGAGTTTGGGACTAGCAGATGCAAACTATTATATATAGAATGGATAAACAACAGGTCCTACTGTATAGCACAGGGAAATATACTCAATACCCTGTGATAAACTGTAATGGAAAAGAATATGAAAAAATATGTATACATATCTGAATCACTTTGCTGTACAGCAGAAACTAACACAACATTGTAAATCAACTATACTTCAATAAAATAAATTTAAAAAATAAATTTTCTAAGGCTTGTCAAAAAGAAAAGAGTAACTTCTACTCTTTGTGGCATCTCCCATGTCTGCTGTTTCTCAAAGTAATCAGCTCAAAATGATTCTTATGTCAGAGATGCAAATTTTGTGGTGGCATATTCTGCTACATTTCAGATATTCCTTTTTTTACAAGACTCACTCTATTTCCCCTGCCCCAAGCAGAGTTAGATCCTTCATAGCCACTTATAGCACCTATTACTATCTATCATAGTTATACCAGAACAAGAACTTCAAAAGGCAGGTCCTCTACCTTATTTATATTTTTATCTCTATTAGAGTGTATAGCACAAAATGCAAAACAACTTGAATAATACACTAATCTCTTATTTTGAGACTTCAGAAACAAATCCCCCGACTGCCCTCACCTAATTTAACAGAATATGCCATCTTCTCAAAATAAATAATTCATATATTAAGAAAAAGTGTGAGAAAACACAAATGTAGATATCAATATGGGTTAATAAGTTCATTTGAGCTAGGGAAAGTGCAAAGAAACATGCACAGAATAATCTTTCCAAAATATTATACACAATTGTGTGAAAACTACAAGCAACAAACATGGTATTCGTGGTCAAAAGTGAGAAAAGCAAAACAGCTACTGCATACATCAAAAGTGTTATGTTGACACTGAAAAGAGTTTCTTAGACAAAGCAGACTCCTGTGCAAGAAAAGCTTTCAGGAGGATAATTCTGACAATTTGACATCCCTTGAGCACAAATTCTGAGCATCACTTTTGAACAAAAAATTGACTGTGTAAAAATTGAGGGACAAAAATCTGACATTGTTCTTTTGTACAAATTCACCACTTTCTTCACTGCAGCAAAAGAAGATGAGGAAAGTGGGCAGTTTCTCTAGGATGAAAAAAAAGTGTGCTACTTGCTCTGAGTCTAACAACTCAGGATTTGTGGAATGCTTATGAGCAGAAATATAATCAAATGCAGCAGAAAGTTGTCCTAATAGAGTTTGTGGAGAGAAGATCTTAAATATTTACCATACACCATTTTGTCATTTAGTAGGAAAAGACCAAAATCATCATGTGGCACTGAATTATCAAGATCAAGAGATATGCTTAATTTTATCACCCTCTTTTTGCAGGATATACATTCACTCAGTGAATTCTCCAAACCCACAGAAATACTCTAGCACTATGGATTCTTTAAATTTCTTCATCTATATTGGGCTGCTCAATTTCCTTACCCAAACTGTAAGGAAATGCTCTCTGCTTTGTTCTCACTGTCACAGCTTTAAGAAAATTTGTGAAAGGATTTAGTATCCTGCTTTGAAAGTTTAACACAAACTTGGGGGACAGTGTGGATTACTGCTGTTGCTGATGGCAAGACTAGAAATGAACCATATTTTTCTGCTTGTCCTAACACTGACTCTCTGGTAAAATCTCCTGGCTTATTTTTTGATTCTGTCCCTTCTGTTTCACTTTTTTCCCTCTCACTGTTCCTGGATATCAGTGCTGCCTAGGCTCTTTGAGACCTATTCTACTTTACTTAGGGACATACAAAGAACAAAGTGAATTATTTATTAAACTGAAGTGTTCTCACAATCACAACTCCAGCTTCTCAGTTTTATTGGGCACCATATAGCCAGGGTGCTATTTTGATAGGAGGAATTTTGAGTGCGCTGGCTTGACCCAGAATATTACTGCCACAGCTCTCTGACAGGGATTCATATTACACAATCCCTCCTTGTCATTTCCAAAGCAACTTTGGCCATAGAAGGGTGAGGACTGCAAGATTAGGATGATTTTTTTTTTCTGGAAACTTGACCCTACGCCTTTCAGTCTATCGCCTCTCTGAGACAGCATGGATCAGTACCTTGACACAACTTCATTCTTTTCTTCAGCATTTATTTCAAAGTCTTCCAGTGGCAATTCTCAGCCATTCTTCATTTGTTATTTAGTTTTCCATGGCTTTAAATTCCGTTTTTGTAGAAAGGCACTACTCAGTCACTATGTCTTAAAAATTTCACTCTTATTTTTTAAACGTTTGAATACACTTTTCTTAAATGCCAAAAAGGAAATGATGAAATCAGTCCTTTGGTCTGTTATTTTTGAGGAAATGCTTTATGTGAGGTATTATGTCTTTGAGCCAAAGCATTATTTTTATTCTTCAATCTTGATAGTACGATGTTGTGAACCATCCCTGGGGCTTTGGGAAGTGCTGAGTATAAAGTTGTAAAATTGCAGAATATGAAAAAATAAGTGTATATGTGTTATCTTTTCACCATTTGCAAACTGGCACCTGCTAATTTTATTTGTTGACCATAAATGGGTTATTTACTTATTACATGTCTTGTAACTCTTAGATATTTGTATCACAGGAGGTAGTATGTATCAATATATTCATCCCAGAGGAAACAATAATCCGTATACAATGATTTCTTCCAACTTTGCTGACAGACTATTCTTTAACTTTTGTTTAGTTTTGGATTCTGATGAGACCAGTCCATCCCTATACAGCTCCAGGGAGAATAGTACTTTCTTAAATGGGGTCAAGATATAAGTAAGAGTTCTTTAGAATTACAGACTCCATAAGTGTGAAGGTTTTATGGCAATTAACTGTCACTAGGCACCATTTTTAAGACTGGCATGCAAAAAATGAAAAATGTTACCTACAGAAATTCTTTCATTTGACATCATAAATACTTGTTCTCCATTTACAGTGTTCTGAGGTATTGGTCACATGAAGCATGACTTGAATTACCATGATCTTTGTTTATAATTTACAGAATGTTTCAAGAATATAACCTACCTTTCAGATCAACTTGAGCAATGTTGCTAAAGCATTGGAAGGTATATACTGAGTTGAATATCATTGTAGGAATAGATTCTCTTGCCATCAGTAAAAAGGAAAAAAGATTCAGGATTTCATGTCAGGATTCAGACCCATGTGATTATGTGCATTTGATCATGGCAAATATAAATGACAAGGTTCATACTTATTTATTTTACATTTGTAAGATAAAAGTAGTGGCTTTTGAAGGATTTTATGATCCTCTAACTTGTGAATGGCCATATCAAATATTTTTCTTATTTATGAAGTACAGCTGCATGGTGAGAGACTCCACTGAACATTTCCCAGAACTAAAGAAAGCTCATCTTTACCAATAATAATCTGCTTATAGAAAATGCAATGTCTTAGTTTCCTGATGTATAGGATACAGTGTAAAGTGTGTGACAAGAGGAAGTACCATGCTGGAATAAGTCCATATTTTCACAAATGAAATGATATTTTTTCATATCTTTATTGGAATATAATTGATTTACAATGGTGTGTTAGTTTCTGCTTTATAACAAAGTGAATCAGTTATACATATACATATGTCATCATATATCCTCTGTCTTGCGTCTCCCTCCCACACTCCATATCTCACCCCTCTAGGTGGTCACAAAGCACCGAGCTGATCTCCCTGTGCTATGCGGCTGCTTCCCACTAGCTATCTGTTTTACGTTTGGTAGTGTATATACGTCCATGCCACTCTCTCACTTTGTCACAGCTTACCCTTCCCCCTCCCTGTGTCCTCAAGTCCATTCTCTAGTAGGTCTGTGTCTTTATTCCTGTCTTACCCCTAGGTTCTTCATGACATTTTTTTTTCTTTTTTTTCTTAGATTCCATATATATGTGTTAGCATATGGTATTTGTTTTTCTCTTTCTGACTTCACTCTGTATGACAGACTCTAGGTCCATCCACCTACATATATCTCAATTTCATTTCTTTTTATGGCTGAGTAATACTCCGTTGTATATATGTGATACAATGTGAAAAAAAAAAGTCAGGCTATAAAACTGTATATTACAGTATGGTTCCTCAGAAGAAGATATTTTGTTTCCTTTTCTTCTCTGATTGCTGTGGCTAAAACTTCCAAAACTATGTTGAATAAGAGTGGTGAGAGTGGGCAACATTGTCTTCTTCCTGATCTTAGTGGAAATGCTTTCAGTTTTTCACCATCGAGGGTGATGTTGGCTGTGGGCTTGTCATATATGGCCTTTATTATGTCGAGGAAAGTTCCCTCTATGCCTACTTTCTGCAGGGTTTTTATCATAAATGGGTGTTGAATTTTGTCGAAAGCTTTCTCTGCATCTATTGAGATGATCATATGGTTTTTCTCCTTCAATTTGTTAATATGGTTTATCACATTGATAGATTTGCATATATTGAAGAATCCTTGCATTCCTGGAATAAACCCCACTTGATCATGATGTATGATCCTTTTAATGTGCTGTTGGATTCTGTTTGCTAGTATTTTGTTGAGGATTTTTGCATCTATGTTCATCAGTGATATTGGCCTGTAGCTTTGTTTCTTTGTGACATCTTTGTCTGGCTTTATTATTAGGGTGATGGTGGCCTTGTAGAATGAGTTTGGGAGTGTTCCTCCCTCTGCTATATTTGGAAGAGTTTGAGAAGGATGGGGGTTAGCTCTTATCTAAATGTTTGACAGAATTCACCTGTGAACCCATCTGGGCTTTCGTTTGTTGGAATATTTTAAATCACAGTCTCAATATCAATGCTTGTGATTGGTCTGTTCATATTTTCTATTTCTTCCTGTTTCAGTCTCAGAATGTTGTTCTTTTCTAAGAATTTATCCGTTTCTTCCAGTTTGTCCATTTTATTGACATATAGCTGCTTGTTTTAATCTCTCATGATCCTTTGTATTTCTTCAGTGTCAGTTGTTACTTATCCTTTTTCATTTCTAATTCTATTGATTTTACTCTTCTATTTTTTTTTCTTGATGAGTCTGGCTAATGTTTTATCAATTATGTTTATCTTCTCAAAGAACCAGCTTTTAGTTTTATTGATCTTTGCTATCATTTCCTTCATTTGTTTTTCATTTATTTCTGAACTGATCTTTATGAGTTCTTCTGCTAACTTTGTTTTTTTTTTTTTTTGTTCTTCTTTCTCTAATTGCTTCAGATATAATGTTAGGTTGTTTATTTGAGATGTTTCTTGTTTCTTGAGGTAGGATTGTATTGCTATAAACTTGCCTCTTAGAACTGCTTTTTCTGCATCCCATAGCTTTTGGGTTGTCATGTGTTCATTGTCATTTGTTTCTAGGTAGTTTTTGATTTCCTCTTTGATTTCTTTAGTGATCTCTTGGTTATTTAGTAGTGTATTGTTTAGCCTCCATGTGTTTGTATTTTGTACAGATTATTTCCTGTAATTGATATGTAGTCTTATAACATTGTTGTCAGAAAAGATACTCAATATAGTTTCAATTTACTTAAATTTACCAAGGTTTGATTTGTGGTCCAAGGTACGATCTATCCTGGAGGATGTTCCATGAGTACTTGAGAGGAAAGTGTATTCTGTTGTTTTTGGATGGAATGTCCTATTAATATTAATTCAGTCCATCTTGTTTAATGTATCATTTATAGCTTGTGATTCGTTATTTATTTTCATTTTGGACGATCTGTCCATTAGTGAAAGTGGGGTGCTAATGTCCCCTTCTATGATTGTGTTACTGTCAATTTCCCCTTTTATGGCTGTTAGCATTTGCCTTATGTATTGAAGTGCTCCTATGTTGCTTGAATAAATATTTACAATTGTTATACCTTCCTCTTGGATTGATCATTATGTAGTGTCCTTCTTTGTCTCTTGTAATAGTCTTTGTTTTAAAGTCTATTTTTCTGATATGAGAACTGCTATTCTAGCTTTCTTTTGGTTTCCATTTGCATGGAATATTGTTTTCCATCCCCTCATTTTAAGTCTGTATGTGTCCCTCGGTCTGAAGTGTTTCTCTTGTAGACAGCATATATACAGATCTTGTTTTTTTATCCATTCAACCAGTCTATGTGTTTTGGTGGGAACATTTAATCCTTTTACATTTAAAGTAGTTATCAATATGTACATTCCTCTTACCATTTCCTTAATTGTTTTGGGTTTGTAATTGTAGGTCTTTTTCTTCTCTTTTTTTTCCTACCTAGAGAAGTTCCTTTAGCATTTGTTGTAAAGCTGGTTTGGTGGTGCTGAATTCTCTTAGCTTTTGCTTGTCTGTAAAGGTTTTAATTTCTCGGTCGAATCTGAATGACATCCTTGCTGGGTAGAGTCATCTTGGTTGTAGGTTTTTCCCTTTCATTACTTTAAATGTCTTGCCACCCCCTTCTGGCTTGCAGAGTTTCTGCTGAAAGAGCAGCTGTTAACCTTAAGGGGATTCCCTTGTATATTATTTGTTGCTTTTCCCTTGATGCTTTTAATATTTTTTGTTTGTATTTAATTTTTGATAGTTTGATTAAGGTGTCTTTCCATGTTTCTCCTTGGATTTATCTTGTATAGGACTCTGCAATTCCTGGACTTGATTGACTATTTTCTTTCCCATATCAGGGAAGTTTTCAACTATAATCTCTTCAAATATTTTCTCAGTCCCTTTCTTTTTCTCTTCGTCTTCTGGGACCCCTGTAATTCAAATGTTGTTGCGTTTAATGTTGTCCCAGAAGTCAGAGTATGTTCTCAACTCTTTTCATTCTTTTTTCTTTATTCTGCTCTGTAGTAGTTATTTCCACTATTTTATCTTCCAGGTCATTTATCCATTTTCTGCCTCAATTATTCTGCTATTGATCCCTTCTAGAGAATTTTAAATTTCATTTATTGTCCTGTTCATCATTGTTTGTTTGCTCTTTAGTCCTTGTAGGTCCTTGTTAAACGTTTCTTGTAATTTCTCCATTCTGTTTCCAAAATTTTGTATCATCTTTACTATCATTACTCTGAATTCTTTTTCAGGTAGACTGCCTATTTCCCCTTCATTTGTTCAGTGTGGTGGGTTTTTGCCTTGCTCCTTCATCTGCTGTGTATTTCTCTGTCTTCTCATTTTGCTTAACTCACTGTGTTTTGGGTCTCCATTTTGCAGGCTACAAGTTTGTAGTTCCTGCTATTTTCGGTGTCTGCCCCCAGTGGCTGAGGTTGGTTCAGTGGGTTGTGTAGGCTTCCTGGTGGAGGGGACTGGTGCCTGTGTTCTGGTGGATGAGGCTGGATCTTGTCTTTCTGGTGGGCAGGACCACGTCCTGTGGTGTGTTTTGCGGTGTCTGTGAACTTATGAATTCAGGCCGCCTCTCTCCTAATGGTTGGGTTTGTGTTCCTGTCTTGCTACTTTTTTCCATAGGGTGTCCAGCACTGTAGGTTGCTAGTTGTTGAGTGGTGCTGGGTCTTAGCGTTGAGATGGAGATCTCTGGGAGAGCTTTTGCCCATTGATATTATGTGGGGCTGGGAGGCCTCTGGTCTACCAATGTCCTGAGCTTGGCTCTCCCACCTCAGAGCCTCAGGCTTGACAATCGGCCAGAGCACCAAGACCCTCTCAGCCACACGTCTCAGAAGAAAAGGGTGGAAAAACAGAAAGAAAGCAAGAAAAAGTAATAATAAATAAAATAAAGTTATTAAAATAGAAAAAATATTATAAAAAAAGTTAATTAAAAAAAGAGAGAAAGAAAGAAGAGAGCAACCAAATCAAAAAATAAATCTTCTAATGGTAACAAGCACTAAAACTATACTAAAAAAATAAAGCAAAACAAACAAAAATAACAAAAAATGCACAGTCAGAACACTAGGACAAACGCAAAATAGAGCTATACAGACAAAATCACACAAAGAAGGATACTCATATACACTCACAAAAAGAGAAAAAAGAAATATATATATATATATATAAATTAAAAAAGGAAGAGTGCAACCAAATCAATAAACAAATCTACCAATGATAATCAGCTCTAACTTCTAAACTAAGATACACATAAAACCAGAAACAAATTAGATGCAGAAAGCTAATGCAAGTCTGTAGCTGCTCTCAAAGTCCATCTCCTCAATTTTAGGATGATTCTTTGTCTATTCAGGTATTCCACAGATGCAGGATACATCAAGTTGATTGTGGAGATTTAATCTGCTGCTCCTGAGGCTGCTGGGAGAAATTTCCCTTTCTTTGTTCACACAGCTCCTGGTGTTCAGCTTTGGAGATGGCCCCTCCTCTGCGTGTAGGTTGCCTGAGGGCATCTTTTGGGAAGTCTGAAGTCTTCTGCCAGCATTCAGTAACTGTTCTTTAGGAGTTGTACCACATGTAAGTAGGTATAGTTTTGATGTATTTGTGGGAAGGAAGGTGATCTCCACGTCTTACTCCTCTGCCATCTTGAAGGCACCCCCTCTTAATTGTGTGTGCTGTCTCTTCCGAGCTTCCCTCTTGAGGTCCTAATTCAGCCAGAAATGATGGCTCCTGTGCTCCTAAACAGTCTTTGCTCTCCCTCTCAGGAACAGAATTGAACTTCAGGTACAGATTAAGGATGCAAAGACTTGCCTTTTATATGTAGGCTCAGTGGTGTCAGAGGCTCCTCAACAAGGGCTGGGAGTGATGGGGAAGATGGGAGTTAGCTCCAAAGAGCCACTTCATTCCAGGTCCTTGTTTTTGCTTCTCTCCCTTTTTGCTCAGTCTGTTGTTGTTAGAAAATGTTCACTGGAGGAATTTCCTGGCTGGTAGAGTCTGTTACTCCTTCTCACTTCAATGGTTTAGCAGAAGCACCACTGCGGTGGGGACCCGAGGGGCTCACAGGGAACAGGAGATGACACCATTGCTAGGTCTCCAGCACCTGAAAGCTGACCTGGAGTGCTCCAGGGGCACTGCCAAGGGCCAGGTGGGATGCACTCTGAAATGATTTTTCTACTGATATTTTTGATATAGCAGTGTAGTATTTTAGAGTGTACCCTATTTTATGTAGCCTAGAATCAAAACACTACATACAAAACACATATTTCTAAATAGCAGAGAGAGACAGATTATTTTAGTCAAATTAAATTCAAGTGCCCCTTTCTAATAGAAGTAAACTTAAGCTAGTTTGGTACTTATTTCTTTCAGCTGTAACTTGATATCTACAGCATTTTTTCATTTAAATTCAAAACAGACTTGCAGAAACTTTCTTGTTAAGTATGAAACTGTCAAACCAGGCTCTGTGAATTCACACTTTGTAGAAGATGTTAATTGAAAGTGAAAGGTCAAAACAATGTGGTTCAATTAAGCTCTTGCAGAAAACATGGAAATCAAAAATCAGGTAGGCTCTGTGAAGAAAGCAGAGAGTTTACCACTTCAGGCTCTTTTCCTTCTTCAAATATTTGAGGCAGGTTCTATAAAAAGTATTTCTCACTGAGGTACTTCATCTTTAATATAGTGTTGGATGAAAGTTCCAGGTTTTTAATTGAGCATCACAAATTTTCAAATAGATTTGTAGATGCTGGTGATTGACAGCTGTTCCATATCCTAAAAAATGCTGTGTAAGACACAATTATTGTTAGGAAGCTATCCTAAAATGTATTTTTGTCTCTGATGGCGTGGTGTATATCATCTTCCAGTTTCAGCCTCCTCAAGGTGTCAAGATGTATGTTTGCTATTTTTGCTTAAAATCAAACAGGACTTTGGAACATAAACAAAGCTAGTAAGGAGAACGGTCTAACTCAACCAATCCAAATCAGAAATTGTTTTGGAAACATTGGGTGCAATGGCCATGATAGAAATTATCTAGAATATTATCATGGCTCAAAGTGCCTTGGAATTTTCTATATATTCTTGGAAACATTTTGTGAGTTCCAACTTCAGTTTTCATTCATTCTTAGTGGAGAACTACATGTTCTTCTATTTTGAGTTGCCATCTTTCCAGGTGTTGTTTACTAACAAAAAGTATATCTTGTGTGTATCATTGTACTATTATATTTTATTTTCACTGGGGAATTATTCAAATTAGAAGGATTCACCAGCCAAGCTGAGCTACGTAAAACAATTTATGCAATACTGAAAACATTTTAGGACCCTCACTGGAAACTGAGCAGCTCTCTGATTATTAAAGTAAATATTGCATATCTTTCTTTCTGGATATTTTATCAGTTCTTCAGTGCTTTACTTATGGACATATTAAATTTTGTTCTGGCAGGTAATTAGTTTACTTGTGTACCAGCTTGATTTTCTGAGGCATGTTTTAAGCTTTGTTCTGGCAGATGTAGAGTAGTGCTTGTTCTAGAGTTGAAATGTTACCGAACTCAGGTTTGGCTGCTTACTGCTCAAAAGACAATAATTCAGGAGGCAAGTGTCAGTAGAAAGGAAAGTTGCTTTAATCAAAAAAGCTAGCAATCTGGGGGGAAGGTGGACTTGTGTCCTAATAGCAACTCCAAAGATTTTGCTCAGTCATGACAGTTTTTAAGGGGAAAAAGGCCAGAAAGAATCTCAGTGAATCATCAAGGCAGGAGGTTGGGTTCTTCATCATTCTCCATTGCTTGCAGACTGGCTGACACTCTCTTCAGATGTTATCTTGCCTGCGTGATCTGCCTGCAGGATTGCTATGGGGGCTGTTGGGGGTAGAGAAGTAGTCATTCTTATTTCTTTTAATCTAGGAAAAGAATTAACATGTTAGACAAACATGGTGTGCATTCTGGAGAGCATGTCAGGAGTTAGTTTAAATTGCCTAGTGATCTCATTCCTATAATTAGGTTCTTTCAAGGTTACAGGGGAACAGAAATGGGCAAACAGGAAAGAGATAAAAGAACTGCTTTCAGAAGTAGCCTTATGCCTTAGGTGTGCAACTAAATCTTATGTGTATATCTCATCTGAATCTGTGATATTCAAGAATGTCTTTTCTATCTGGTGAATCAGAATTTGAATGACTACTAGTACTTTGAAAATTCTGTAATCTCCATTCAATTAATGAATCCTCAATAGTTGTTTTCTGCATTGCAAAAATGTGGCTTAGTATTCTGCTAAAGACTCATTGGGGCTGTTCTGTGGATTTCTAGAACTTCTCTGCATAGCTCCTCCTTGTCTGTTATCTTGCTTCACAAATTCCAGCCACCTACACAGCACCTAACTCTGAACTCTATATCTTCAGGTTGGCAAGATTGCCATGCTCTGTGTTCCACCTCTCTGAAAGCAGTCTGGAAAGTGCCTCTTGGCAGAAAATCAGGGCAATAATTGGGCTCACTTCCTGTGTTTCTCTTTTGTCAGCAAATCAGAACCTGTACCACCTATAGTGTAGTATCTGCAAACTATTGTTCCATATATTTTGTCAAATTTTATAGTTATTTACAGTGGGAGGGCTAGTCTGGTACTAGGTACTCCATCGTGGCTAATTGTGAAACTACAGCCCCACCAATTTTTATTTTGAACAATTTTGAACCTGCATAAAAGTTGAAAGAAGAGCATGCATACCCTTAACTTAGATTCACCAATTATTATTGTTGGGGAGGAAAAAATTTTTCTCTACCCTTCTACGTCATTCTGACTGGTCTAAGAATTAAGTTGACATGAGACAGGTTAACAGGAGAAAATCAAACAAAAATGTAATAACATGTATACATGAGAGAGACCTGGGAGAGCTGAGTAAATCTCCAAAATGGCCAAAATCTTCACCTTAAATATCATCTTCAGCTAAAGACAAAAGAGGGTGTTGAGGGTGGGCAGACCCAGTTGTGGGAGGTAACCAGGGAAAACACAGTAAACAAGGGTGATTGTGATCAGACTTAAGTCATTGCTTTCTCCATTGATAAGAGTTTCTAGAGATTTGGTCATCCTCTTCTTCCTGGTACAGCAAATGGAGATTTTCCTTATAAATGTAAATGTTTCTCACAGAAGGGTAATTCCTACTTGGTTTTCAGAGTTTTTCCTATGTCTGCTGTTTTTTAAAAAGTAACCAGCTTAAAATAATTAATATATCAGGTTTCCCTAGTGGCGCAGTGGTTGGGAGTCCGCCTGCTGATGCAGGGGACACAGGTTCGTGCCCTGGTCTGGGATGATCCCACATGCCACGGAGCAGCTAGGCCCGTGAGCCATGGCCGCTGAGCCTGCGCATCTGGAGCCTGTGCTCTGAAACGGGAGAGGCCACAGCAGTGAAAGGCCTGTGTACTGCAAAAAAAAAAAAAAAAAAGCCAATTTTATAAAATCAAAAAAGGCAAGAAGTGCTATTCTAGATCAAAGGAAGCTAAAGAGATATAAAAAATCAAATACAATAAGTGACTTTTGAATGGACCCTAGATTTAAAAATAAAACTCTAAAGAACTTTGGGGAAACAGTTGAAGAAATTTGAATATAGACTCTATTTAACAATGTTAAACTTGTTTGATGTGACTCTGATGTTGTGGTTATTTAAGATAATTTCCTTGTTCTCAGGAGATACATGCAGACATATTAAAAATGAAGTTTTATGCTATCTGAAACTTTATTTCAGATGGTTCAGCAAATAATAGATAATATAGGTGAAAGATAGAAAGATAAATCCATAACTAGAGTAATTTTGACATGATGATAATGAAGGGAAGAAGAATTTGCTACCCCAAAGTATGTCTGTTTGAGATATTATTTTTTTATTTTTATTTTTTATTTTTTGCGGTACTCTGGTCTCTCACTGTTTTGGCCTCTCCTGTTGCGGAGCACAGGCTCTGGACGCACAGGCTCAGAGGCCATGGCTCACGGGCCTAGCCACTCTGCGGCATGTGGGATCTTCCTGGACTGGGGCATGAACCCGGATGCTCCAGATGCACAGAGAATATGGTAACAGTGACGGTATGTCACTCCCATAATTCGTTGTCATAGGAGTTCCTGTCTTGCTAGTATTCTCTTTCTAGGGACTCTCTCTCCTTACTCAGCTTGAAAGAAATGAGCAGTCAAAATGAGAAGACCACATGGCAAGGAGATAAAGGTAACCTCAAACAAACAGTAAGACTGAAGCTGGGCCTTCAACTCCACAACCACAGGGAAATTAATTCTTCCAACAACTTGAATGAGATTTAAAGAGGATTCTTTCCCAGTTGAGCCTCAAGATAAAATGCATCCCAGTTGACACTTTGATTGCTGTCATGTGAAACGCTAAGTGGAGGACCAGTTAAGATGTGCTTGGTTCCTGACCCACAAAAACTGTTAGATAATAATTATGTGTTGTTTTAAGCCACTAAGTTTGTGGTAATTAGTTATGCAGCAACAGATACCTAATACAACCATTCTTGTACTGTCACTTTGTGAATGTATGTTTTAATTTCCCTTTGGTAAATGCTTAGAATTGGTGGTTCTTCATGATGGTGTATGTTTATGAGAAATTCTAGTCATTTCTCCAAAGTTGTTTTTAACATTTTTACTTTATCATCGATACATGAGACCTCCAATGACTTTATATCCTTGACAACATTTAGTGTTGTCAGTCTTTTTAATTTTAGCAAGAATGTTAAGTGTAGAGTGGAATTTCATCATGGTTTTAATCTGCATTTCCTTGATGATCAGTGTTGAGCATTTACTCATGCACTTATCACCCCATTTGTGTATCTTCTTTTGTAAAGTGTCTGTTCAAATTATTATCTGATTTTTAATTTAGTTGTTGGTCTTTTTATTACTGATGTGTAAGTATTGTTTTTAATATATCACGAACATCAGCCTTCTATAATCACTTCATTTTGCAATTACGTTCTTCCAGTCTGTGGCTTATTTTCTTAAATTTGTGTTTTGATGAGAAATTTTTGATTTTGATGATATATCATTTTTTTAATGGTTTTTACTTTCTGTGATAAGAAATCCTTGACTGCCTCCAGGTCAAAAGACATTTTCCTATGTTTCTAGTCTATGATTTATAATTTTAACTTTTATATTTAGGTCTATGATCTACCTGAATTAATTTTTACATCTAGTGTAAAGTTGAGGTCAAGGTTATCCCTGTCTCCCCTGATCCCCTCCTCTATATAGATACTCAGTTATTCTAATGTAGGTTTTAAAAAGACTTTTCTTCAACAATTTTATTACTTTATCCCTTTTGTCAAAATCAAATAACCACAGAAGCCTGTGTCTAGTTCTGAATTCTCCATTCTGTTCCCTTGGTCTGTTTGCCAATCTGTATTGCCAGCACAATGGTTTCTTGATTACTGGAGTTTTGTAGTATGTACTTGTCATGTTGTGTAAGATATCCAGCTTCATTTTTTTCTCCCAAATTCCTTAGATACTCTAGGTCCCTTACCTTTCTATATAAATTTTATACTCAGCCTGTCAATTTCTACAAAAAAGCCTAGTAGAATTATGACTGGTATTACTTTGAATCTATCAGTTCATAGGGAGAGTTGTCATCTTAACAATTTGACTCTTCCAATTTCCATTTACTGGGGTCCTTTTAAATTTCTTCACAATGTTTTGTAGTTTTGGGGTTAGAAGTTTTACCTATCTTTTGTTAAATTCATCCTTGTCTATTAAATATTTTTGTAACTGTAAAAGCATTTAATTTTTTTTCATTTTCTAATTATTTGCTGTTTGTATAATGACAGTATTTTTGAACTATTACTTTATATCTATGATTTTGCCCTTGCTACCTAGAAAAATCGGCTAAACCCATCCCTAGCGCAACTGAGAAACTTCCAAACACATGAAAATCTGCTTGGTCTGCACATTTTTTTTCTTAAATCGCCACACCTTTTCTCCCCACAGCTTGATGACAGCTGATATCATCATCAGTACCTGTACAATTCTGTATTACTTAGTGGTGAATAAAAGTATCTTAGTTGTCCTTATGAACCATCAACCCTCTAAAATTGAATGGAACAACCTAGATTTTCTGTCACTTGCAAGATTATGTGATCATGATCTTCAAACACACAGATGCTAAATCAAAACCACATGTGTATATGTGTGTGTGTTTAGAAATTTACACTTGTACTTGTTAGTGAAAATAGTATGATTTTATTTTATAGATGAGTAAATGGCCAAAATGACTATAATATACTACAGCAACAATGAAGTCATAAATGGGGAACAGATGGACCTTTCACTAATTAGCACTTGACTAATCAGAGAAAGAAAGTCGGAGGTGGAGATAATTTATTCCAGTGTTTTTTAAACCTTTTTATTCTTTTTGTACCCATGCACTATTTTTTTCATAAGAAATCTTATGCAGAGCTCAAATATAAAACAATTAGAAAAAAAGCAGGGTTGCTCCAGTTTAAGTGATGATGGATGTCTTTGATCCCATGTGCATTCCTGTAGGGCCTTTTTTGCTATCCTGCGGCTTATGGGAAAAGTTGAGAAAACACAGTTTATTTCAAATTATCCTATTTTTAAAAAGTACAGACAATAATCTGTGTCCTTCAGTGTGGCCTAGCTATTTACAAAAATTTTTGTGTCCAAGCAAGTCACTTAACCTTCTCTTGGTATTAGTTTCTTATTTGTTAATTGGGGCACATGATACCTATTGTACTTACCATAGAGTTATTGTAGGAATCAGATAAGACGAGACGTATTAAAAGGTGAAGAATTTTCCAAATGTAATATCATATCACTGCTATTATGAAAGTTGCTTCTCCATTGCAGGAACATTTTAGTGATAAAAATTATGGCTTGTAAAATAAAATAAACTTGTTATGTTTTAAGGACACTGCCATCTTATCAGGAGTATCATTCTTGTGGATTTTATCATGTGTCTTATTGTCTGTGGAAGGTAGATGATATTTGTGTGGTGAGCTGAAGCAGACCAACCACAAAGCAGGGGATCAGAATTGTTATAAATATACACAATATACTCAAACAATGTGGCATAGCATTGACAGTGACCAATGGGAGATAAGGTGGATCATTTTGAAATGTGGCCAATGGGTCTCAATTGAGTTTCTGATAGCCACAAACCCTGTAAACACCAACCATGGCTTGTGACTGAAGGATAGTCAGTCACTCTCTTACAGTCACTCTGAAGAAGTTTCTACTCACATGTCCATTTTATAGGCATGGGTTCTGAATGTTGTATCTCTGGATATAGGATGGCAATGGTGTCAACATTACAAACCAACCATAGGTATTTGTGTTGAAATTTCCAAAGTCAAGCATAAGCAGTCTTTCTGATGATCCTCTACTGAGAGTTGAATAGGTGCAATGGTCTGACCTATAGTTTGTTTTTGAATTCATAAGCATTTGAAACTTGAAGTTTTCTTAGAATCAATAGAAGAGTGAGTTTATCAAAATGATTTGATAGATATTAATCAGAAAGCACGAAGTCACATACTTAGCTTTCAAAGTGCTCTCCTGCTCCTAGACCAAGTAGGCACATGAAAAGAAATGGAAGAGAAATGTTAGCTTCTCTGAGAGGAAAGCAATTAATTTTCTAAGTTTATATTCAGAACACATCCATAGCAAATATAATTTAAGTCCACATCATAAATATTTCACAAGAAAATGTTCACCAGTTCCCAGAACTTGAAGTCACCTCTTTGGACAACAGACCATTCTGAGATATGCCATCACCTTCATCTGGAAGATAGCTATTGCAGTGTATTTACTGTAGTGCTCCTTATTTTAGTAGAAACTATCTGTAAGGAATATCACAGTACCCTCTGTATTACATAGAAATAAAGAGGTCTAGTTTCTTATTGTTTTCATTTTTTTACCATCTAAACACTTCCTAGTTTAACATCTGGTGCTCAGAGGGTGTGAGGAGCTTGCTTATTTGATGTAGTGTTTTTGCAATGGCTTTGGAAAAAAAATAAGGCACTAAGTCCAATATCCTGAATAAAACTCCTAAAAAAATCTAAAGTGTTTTTTCGTTATTGTTATTCCAGATTACCATGTAGTTGTTTTTTTCTCCTTACAAGACAGTCATTAATGAAGTAGTAACCTACTTTGTAAACCATGGAAGGCACTTTTTTATATACATGTAGTCTCTACCCTGCATAAAAAGTCTAGATTTTCTGTGAAACCTAAAAAAGTCAGGGCCTAGCAGTGTGGCAATATGGGTAATGATAGTTAAATAAAACCAGAGTGCTAGACACAACTCAATTAACATTGGTACATGCGATCTAAGAAATTTGTTCTAATTACTCTCTAGATCATCAGTACAAATTTCTGATATATGGGAGAGAAGGCTAGACCGAAGTGTTTGTATTTAAAGAGGTAAACATAAATGAGTCAATGAAAGACCCAGCCCTTAGTGCAATAACTCGAACAGTATAAGCTCTCAGAAGAATTTGTTGAATCATTGAAATATCCCTGTTTCATTCTATTTCAACTCCCTCCTCCTGGCTCACTTGTAAAATAATGTAAAACAAACTTTTAGGAAAGAAATGGGAAAATATTTTTATGGCCTCAGTGTAGGGGATTTTAAAAATCAGATGCAAAATATACTAACCAGAAAAGATAAGATCAATATATTAGACTACATTAAAAATGAGAACTTCTGTTCATTATGAAGAGTAAAATGGCAAGCCTGAAATTGAGACAATGTATTTACAATACATATAGCTGTGAAATGATTAGTTTGTAGAATATAATTTTTAGAAACTACTACAAATCCATAAGTAAAAACCACAAACCAATAGGTAAAATGGGCAAAAGTTACTACAGGAATTTTTCAAAAGATGAAACAAACATGGAGAATAAAAACATGAAAAGATGTTTGTATCATTGCTGATCAGAGAAATACAATTTGAGAATACCATGAAATAGCATTTTGCACATCTGAAAAATTATGATTATCATTATCAAATGTTGGTAAGAGCAAAGATCAATGGAAACAGAATCTGCTGAGGGAAGACTAAATTTGACACACACTTTGGAAAACAATTTGACATTAGCTTGCAAAATTAAACATCTCTATATCTTATGGCCCAGCAACTCTGAATTAGAAGTAGGTTTTAGGGGGACTCTTACACATGTTCGCTATGAGAATTGTATAGGAAATATTAATAACAGCATTGTTCATAATATTTCTAGGAGAATGGATAAATAAATTTTGGTATATTGAAAAGATAGAATATCATACAGCATTGAAAAACAATAACTTAGAGCTCACACAAAATTTGGATAAATCTTAGAAAAATAGTGAATATGTAAGTCACTATAGACTACAGTGACTACAGTCTGAGTAGTATGAATCCATTTTTATGAAGCTAAAAAACAAGCAAAACAAATAATGTATTGTTTAAGAATACATAAATATGAGATAAAACTATTTTCAAAAGCAAGTGATGATAAACATGTAATTGCAAATGGATGTACTACCTTTGGAGAAAGGTAGGAGGTTGAAATAGGGAAGAAGTATTAATACATAGGTAGAGTCAATGACTTTTGTAACTTGTAGCAGTGAGGTTGGGTGGTGGGCTCTCAGGTGTTTATTTTATTAGTATGTGTTATGGTTGCTAATATATGTTAAGTGTATTCTTTTATGTGCATTAAATATTATATAATATTCAGTTAAAAGATTCAAATAGCATGAGCTCCTGCTAATCAGGAACTACCCACTTCTTTACTGAATCCTTTATTGTTCACCCCATTTCTTTTAATACTAATCAGACCCAGAACTGGAAGTACCCAGAGATTCTGTCTGTTGTCTCTGAGTCTCAGCTCTCAGCATCTCTCAGCATTAGACCAGTCCCACTGACCTTTGTTCACTAATTGTAGATTTCAACCTCTTATCCTGCCTATTACCCCAGTTAGTTATAGACAGATTTCTTGGATGATATTTCATGTCTAGAATTCTGAGGACTGTTGTCTATAAAGTCTCTGATTTAGTTTTCCGGCTAGCTATTGGGATCCTGCTTTTCCATTTTGTTTGTCAAATATTTCCTCAACTGGGATTGAGATATCTGTGCTTCTTGGATAGTCCCCTACTTAGCTGGATGCACTTTCAAATTCCACCTCTATTGCTGGGAGTGGTCCCCTAGCACTTGCCCCCTGCCATTGGTTGTATTCTACATTTATCCTTTGTCCTGCCTGCCTATATTATGGAGTGAAATTGTGAGACCTCTTGTCCAAGTCCTGAGTTAATATGAGGAGAATGAAGATGATAAAGATAACTCTTTTTTTAAATTGAAGTATGATTGATTTACAAGGTTGTGCCAGTCTCTGCTATACAGCCAAGTGACTCAGTTATACACATATAGACATTCTTTTTTTAATATTCTTTTCCATTATGGTTATCACAGGGTATTGAATATAGTTCTCTGTGCTATACAGTAGGACCTTGTTGTTTATCCATCCTATATATAATAGTTTGCATCTGCTAATACCAAACTCCCAGTCCTTCCCTCCCCCACCTCTCTCCCCCTTGACAACCACAAGTCTGTTCTTTATGTCCACAAGTCTCTTTCTGTTTTGCAGATAGGTTCATTTGTGCCACATTTTAGATTCCACATGTAAGTGATATCATATGGTATTTGTCTTTCTCTTTCTGACTTAATTCACTTAGTATGATAATCTTTAGTTGCATCCATGTTGCTGCAAATGGCATTATTTCATTCTTTTTTATGTCTGAGTAGTATTCCATTTTATATATGTACCACATCTTCTTTATCCATTCCTCTGTCAATGGACATTTAGGTTGTTTCCATGTCTTGGCTACACCTTATCCAGCATTTATTATTTGTAGACTTTTTAATGATGGTCATTCTGATTGGTGTGAGGTGATAACTCATTGTAGTTTTGGTTTACATTTCTCTAATAATTAGTGGGGTTGAGCATCTTTTCATGTTCTTATTGGCCATCTGTATGTCTTCTTTGGAGAAATGTCTATTATGATCTTCTGCCCATTTTTTGATTGGGTTGTTTGTTTTTTTGTTGTTGAGTTGTACGAGCTGTTTGTATATTTTGGAGATAAATATTTTCTCCCATTCCATAGGTTGTCTTGTCTTTTTTTAAATGGTTTCCTTTGCTGTGCAAAAGTTTGTAAGTTTGATTAAGTCTCATTTGTTTATTTTTATTTCTATTGCCTTGGGAGACTGACCTAAGAAAACATTGGTATGACTTATGTCAGAGCAGAGTTGCCTATGCTCTCTTCTAGGAGTTTTATGATGTCATGTCTTATGTTTAAGTCTTTAAGCCATTTTGAGTTTATTTTTGTGCATGGCATGAGGGTGTGTTCTAACTTCACTGATTTACATGCAGCTGTCCAACTTTTCCAGCACCACTTGCTGAAGAGACTGTCTTGAGATTGTTAAATATAGTAAAGATAGTAACTGCCATTCTTTTATTTCTTCAGTTCCAAGATACAGTCACATAAATATAGCTCAACTATTGTTTACAGGTACTGTGGTTCTTAGGAAAATGTTACATAAATATTGTCACATAGTAGGTTTCCCTTTCAGGTAGTACTTTCAGGGAATAGGGTCTACTTATTTCTGGACAGAATTTGGCACACATAATCGAGTATGTATCACTACGTGCTAAAATGTGAAAACACTGATGACCCTTGAAATTTTTATCAGATCACAGCAAAAATTAATTCCGTTTTCATAATTTATCTTTCTCCTTTTCAAACAGAATATTAAAATTCCATTTTCCTGCATTTTGAGGTACTTTTAGACAAATTCTTGGAAGGTAAAAGTTGTGAGGGTTTGAAGTCTTTTCTATTAAGATGCATTGTTCACATTTCCAAAGATTATTCTTTTGGGGCACTTATTTTCATCAGTCCCCCAAAAGGATTTTCTAAGCACTTGAGTATTTACTAAGATATGCTGAGATCCCATCTTTTTCTTTTAATTGCTTAATCAATATCTTCTGTTATTCAATCCTCTGATTTTCACCTTCAAAAATCTCTTTATGGCAATGAACTCTGCTCTCTTTAGAAGTATGTGTGTCCTTAATACTCCCAAGCAACATTTTCTAGAGAAGCTACTTGAAACCAAAGTAAAACATTTAAATATGTGTATCATTTGGTCCCCTTAAGCTATTCCTTCTATGTGTTAGAATTTTTTTTTAATCTCCAAGGACCAAGTTGAGTTCTAGGAAGAGATGTGAGATTCATCTTTTTGCGTTACATTTCTCCAGTCTTAGATATTAGAATCATGGATACATCTAGAATTGGGGTTGGAAGGGACCTGAAAAGTCATCTATCCCAATATTGCATCTAAATTTTTATTATTCAGACAAATTAGCAATTCAGTGACAATGGCATTGAAAAGAATCATAACTCTATCCCTTCTGTATGAGTAATGAATTTAGTAAAATGTGTTCTTGGGTCCCTAGAAACCATGTCTATAGCAGCCAGGAGAATGAGAATATAATTTCCGTCTGAAAATTAGAGGGAAAACTTTGTATGCTTATTTGCAATCAGAGAATGCTTTATTTTTTTCTTTTCTGAACAGTATAATGTGCATCCATTTCAGAAAGTACTACAAACCGTAGGTATGTGTAAATTTCCATTCAGGATTTGTTGTTTTCATAGCCCACTAATCAAATATCTGCTATAACCTCTCATTATGTAACTCTTCCTCTGAGATAAATTCTGACTCTTATAATTCTGTAGCCTACACTATTTTCAGCATCTTAGCATTTTTAATCATGATCATGTTTTGTTAAAACACATCCTTTAAAGAGTAGAATTATTCCAGGACTGCTTAATTTGAGGCTTTTTACTCCTGCCACCAGGCTACCAGATATGGCAAATGTAATTAATCTGTCAAAACACAAAAGTTGTGAATGTACTGTAGATTATGATTCATTTGAAGAAAAAAAGGAAAAAAATTAAAATTTAATATGTGCCATAAAGCACGTTAATAACATTTTCCAAAGTCTAATAGAGAAAAATTGGATACCTATTATACACGTGTGTGCATTAACCTGGGTTTTTACCAGATAACTGTTAAAACAGAGAACAACTTGAAATATATTCTCTTTTCATTAAATTGTGGCTTAAAGCAGAGCATGTAGAAAGTACGTGCTGAGTGAACATTTCAAATCTGCCTGGGCCAGTTTAGTCTATGGCTATGTCTATATAATATGAGCAAAAGAGTCAGAGCCACTGAATATCAGCCAAATTGATTAACCTTTGGGTGGGCAGAAGGGAGAAAAGAGATCTTAATTAGTTAGGTTGTTTAATTTTAGCCTCTGGACAATATGGCGCTAGATCACCCAAACCAGTGCATTGCATTGCCATTTGATTCGGCTTCACTAAGAAACATTGATGTAAGTACTTTTCTTTGAATTTGTGCCTTGAATGGGTTGGTGATATCTGACAAGTAGATTTTAGAGCACCACCATATCTAAATGCCCCAACACCTGTTAGACTATGACTTATGAGCATTAATATGAAAATTTCCTTTTTGGTCTTTGCAATTTGTATTAAGATGTATTTATGCACCCTGCAAGCTCAGAAGAGGCAAAGGATTGATTCACCAAGAGAGAAACTCTGATCTGGTGGTATTCTAACCATCCCCCTGGCTATTCTCTCAGTAAATGCTAAAAAAAAAAAAAAAAAAATTCTCATCCAATTCTCATTTGGGCATATAGAACACCCTCATGGCTGATTAGAAATTTATTTACTTGTTCATCATTCATTCATTCTTTACAATCATTTATTCAGCATCTTCTATGTGACACACTGTAATAGGCACAGGGGGACACTAAGATGAAGAATGGTCATGTCTCTTCCCTAGAGAGGCTCTGCCTCAGTTGTGGCTTTAATAAATATCCAATAAACTAGACACAGAGTATGGGGAAGCAGGGCCTTCCCACACTAAACTAAGGCCCTCCATGACTTTGATGTCGTACTTCATCTTGACCCAGCTGACTCTTTGATCTATTTTGTGGCCATAAGGAAACAGCGTGCAGGTGGTAGGGAAAAGCCTCAAAGGGTTACTGGGCTTCTGATTAGCCCCGTGATTTTAAACCAAAAGAAATGCTTCAAATGAGTAATTTAAATACAATACATGTCACAGTGTTAAATATCTTTTGTTTAAATTTCACTGCAGTATCCTGATAAGCCTTATTTGCACCTATTGTTAAAAGCAGATATGTGCTAGGAATACTGGCTCTAAAAATGCAACCAACAGAAAAAATGTTGGATTAAATTGAGTCTAACTTGCCTTCTTTCTCTTATTTGAACCTATCAGCATTATTTTAAAACACATTTCACATTATCTGCAGGTAGAAATTGCTGGTAGGCACAGGAAGGAAAAACCTCTTTACTACTGTCTTCTGTTTCTTAAGGAAAGAGTTAGGAATAGGGCAAATGATAGGGGAACAGTAAATTGAGAAAGAACCAAAATGACAAATGCAAATTTCTCTCTAAATTTGACAAGGAGAATGTTGGTAAAAAGGGTAACTTGGTAAGAGTTAAATGGATGAGTCAAAAGTATAAAACCTTTTATGGACAGAAATCATCTATACTAATCTATTTTGTCAGCAGGGAGGAAAAACAGCAATTCAAGTGTACTTTACAGAAAGACTATAAATGTTTATCCTTATCCAAAAAGGAAAATACATACATCTGTTTGTTTAAAACTTGACTTACTTGTATTTTCTGTGTTTGCTATGATATTCGTTTTTGGTTTTATGCCTAAAAATTTCAAGGTTCCTTTAATTATTTGACCAAGGAAATACATTGACATCATGTTGTATACAATAGACAGGGTTTACTCTAGAAAATTAGAGAAGAAACTCTGAATACATTTGCTTGGGTATAGACTAAAATGCAACTACATCTAAAATACATCTAAAATAATATAAAGCTCATATGTTGGCATTCATTAATAAGAACATATTGTTCAACTTCCAAAGATAATTATGTTTTATGAATACAGATATATTCAATGCAGATGTCAAACTGCCTGCTCAGTAATTAGTGTTACTTGCAGCTTGAGGAAAACTCAAAATTGATACACTAACTGCATTCAGGGATTATAGTACATAGGAAATAAATACAGCACATCACAAGGAATATATATACACTTAAACTAAGGAAATTATACTTCAGGCTCACTGACTTATCAGTTAAAACATGAGCTTTTAAAATTTGGTGCATGTTTTGGAGATGGTAATTTGTTGCATGTTTTGGACAATGACATATGCTATTTCAGTGTTTCTTAATAATTTAGATTTTTTTTTAATTGGGCCATGTCTTGCTCTGAGAAATGATAACCTTGGTTATCATTCTGCCTGAAGTCAGACTATGGTACAGTGAATCAGTTCTTTAGTTATGAATACTGTAGCACCGTCAACCCTGCTTTTCTCTATATTTAAAGAAACAGTCTGTTGAATAGACAGGTAAGACTATGATTCTCATAATTTAGTATATATCATTTATGTGGTCAAGGTTCTCCAATTGAGTGTTTACCCATATAGCAAACACTAGAAGGAAGCTCAGGGTAGAAATTGACCATGCAATTTGTGATTTCATATTTGTTTCTGCTTGCAATCAAAGACACAATATTGCTCAGAGCTAGTATGTTGTAAGCTTAACCAGCACATTTTCAATAGCTTTTATTTTGAGGACTAACAATGCAAAGATGATAGTTCCATGAGAACTTAAAACTAAGGATATATATCTCATCAGAGACAAGCATTCTGATGAAAAGAGAAAAATGTTCCAAGTGTAACAAAATAACAAATATTTGATTTCATTATGTAAAATAAAAACATGTCATCTGCTTTATCATACCTTACTTCATTCAAACTATACAAAACAAAACCACATGAGAAAAAATGTTTTTCTTCTATGTTAAACGTGAGAGAACTGATGCTCAACTAGAGCTAGGATTCAAGTCCATCTATATCTGACAGTGACTTGGTGCTATGCTGCCCCATGGTGTGTAAGTTAAATATTTCTAATTTCCTGTATCACCTGGTGAATAATAGTAATAAAAAAATTGATATTTATTTTGTATCTACTATGTATCCAGCTCTTTGCTAGATGCATTACATATATTATTTGATACTCACAACTCTTTGCATTAATCTCTGTTTTATGAAACTTTGAAACAGATACCTGAAGTTATAAGGTAATAAACTGGTGGAGTCAGGATTTGAACCCATGCGGTGTGATTTTGGTTCCCAAGTTCTTAACTCTAAACAAGGGTGCACAGGCAAAATTCAAGTCCAATGGAGAGCTACATTTCTGCTATTGACATTCATAGAATCTCAGAGCTGTAAAAGGAATTTCTATGATATAGGTTAATCACTAGCCCAGTGCTTAAATCTTCTCTACAGCATCCTCACCAGGTGGTCATCCAACATCTTCAATGGCAACATACACATGCTAGCTCATGTGCGTTTCTTTTTATGTATCACAGATGCTTTCAGCATCGATAAAATTAGGAATAAAATCTTAGCTACGTCATAATAGCATGGAGATAATAAATGAGATTAAAAAATCTTGAAAAGCATTCATTATATAACTAGAAAGGATTTATTATTGGTTCCAAAACATTAGATACTGTATCAACACAGTGATAATATAATCCCCAATAGATGATAGTTCTTTCAAAAAAGTTTATCTGGTTTTATTATTATAAACACACTTTAGTAATTTTATTTCTTCAGCAATAAAATACATTGTTGCCTTTAGATATTTAAAACAATTTTTTTGCATTGTTTGAAGCTGAAGAAACATAATTCTTCTCACTGGATTTGAGATTTTCTGGTTTAAAAGCCATATTAAATAAATAATTCTTTCTAGTTACCATCAATGGTACTAATTAGTCATGTGGATTAAATAGCTGATCCAAATTATGGATTGTTCAGGCATGTTGGCCACTTTTGCTTGTTTTATGTGATACATCTAAAACATACTTACCTTGTTCACAACATTACTCTATGTAATATGTGAGTTTATCAAGTTAAAAGTCTTAGTTTCTGTTCTTAGATAACATAAATTTGACAATTGTGCCATTTAAAATTACTCTGAAAAAATTAGTTTCTGTTATTCTAGTAAATCTTAATCAGTAGTTGTTTTCATATGTCACAGTGGTTTCATATCAATCAACCCATATCAGAACCCCTCATCTCTCATATTCTGTCTGTTCTTTCGACTCTATGACCTAAGTTCTTTACAAATTGTTCCATTTATTTACATTGTCACCTCCACTACCATAGTTCAGGATGTATCATAGCTGATAAACTTTAAGGTAATGTTTGAAAACAAACAACAAGTCTTATATGCTCCTAGTTTTTTTTATTGGACTGGATTAAAAGTTCTGAGGATGAAAAACATTAGTAAGAGTGTAGCAGAAGTTGGTGAAGATCAATCCTAGCAAAAGAAATATAAAATAAAACATTGCCTGATCCTTCCTCAGTAGGTCCATCATCTCTTACTTTTCTCAGTTTTTCAAGAATTCATAATATATAACTCAGTTTGTGAATACATGTCTTCTTTTATTGAATCTCAGATGCCATCAATTGTAAGATGCACCATTATTTTATGGATCACTAAAAACAAACTAAGGATGCTGCCAATTAAGTTATGATACTCCATCAATTATAAGATACATCTAGATTTCAGAGGTGTAAAAAAATGTATGTCTAAGAATCAAAGCATTATGAAATTTATTTACATATAATAATCATACATATTTATTATCTGTCTTTTCCACTAGACTTTAAGATTCAGGAGTCCAGGAACCATGTCTATTTTTTCATCATTACATACTCAGAGAAATTACTATAATATTTGTATAAAACCAGTGTTAAGTAAAAATTTATTAAAGGAATGAATGACATAGGTAGGCTTTTAAAATACTTCCTATGGCTCAATGCTATACTGAATACTGTGTGAGTTTATTTTGTGTGTGGCAGGGTAGGGATGGTGAGCATTTATTTACGACCTGCAGAAAGAGATCTAAGAATTATCAAGAATCACAGCACTGGAAGGCTGACTGAGTATACAGTCTAACTCTTGACACTAAAGAAGGATCCAAATAGGGGAGTACACAAGAATTTCCACTCAGTATTGTGTCTGAACATGCTTCCCTGGAAAAGTGCCACCTGACCCTTTGGCATATGGCTATTCTAAGAGGAGAGATAAGGAGCTGTTAAAAGCTGAATGCCCATCAAAGGAATTTTGGTCTGGATTTCTAAAAGACTAATAGCATCAAAGTAAGGATGCATTTGTTTAGGTTAAAAAATGCAGAACAACTATTTATGTACAAGACTTGATCTATTCTTATTTCACCACGTGGAGTAGTTTTTCATGCACATAAATTATGAAAAATTATCAAACTTTGTTGAGCAATTGTAAAATGCAGTTTCCTTTTTCCTACCCCCAGATATTTTCTGCATTTAGTTTTCTTATTCAAATATAACTTATGGAAATTCTTCAAAGAAAGCTGGTATAGAACTGATTAATTTTTTTTAATGTGTGCGGAAGATTCTATTTTGAAGCTGTAGCATGATTTATTCACTAGTGCACCTACTGAAAGACATTCACCTATTTTTCATTTTTTGTCATTATGAACAATGCAGTAATACACACACACATATATATATATATTTATATATGTACACACACACATGTATATAATCCTTATATATTGGTGTTTTTATTTTTGTGTTTATATTTCCTAAAATTGAGATTTCTAGATTGAAGAGGATATCAACAATGCTTCCAGAAAAGCTTCATCAATTAATGCATAATTTCTCTAGCAACCTATGAGAACAGCTTTTCCCCCATATCTAAATTATAGATATATGTTATCGCTGTCTTTCCATGGCATTACATTTTTTTTATTCAAACAGAAAGTCACAAAAATTATAATCATCCTCATCAGTTCACTCAATCCCATGTAATTAATTTTTTTTCTTCTTGATCTTTTGTTAGTACTTTTATGAATTCATCAGTTTTCCATTAGAGTTCTGAAAATGCTTATTCATTCAGTTCAGCAGTATAGTCAGTTACCAGAAACCTGTGCTTGTCAGAGTCTTTTCCATGAATTCCTTGAAGATGAAATCCTTTTATAGGACCATTTTTGCAAAAGCATCAGAGTACACCCAGAACTGTCTGTAAATGACAAAAGACTTAAAACTGACCATGGTTAAATATTTGATGAAAGTTCATAATAATACAATTGACAAGAAAATTTAGTTATTTCTGAGACATACATTTTAAAATAATAACTAGAATTATGACTTATAACATTATACCAGAGCATATAAGACTTTTAGGAATTTCATGTAATGTCTGAAACATTTATATTAATATATTTCTGTACAAATAACCCAAAGAAAGTTTAGTATTAGTTGTTGTTTTGTTTTTAAAATTTTTAAATTTTATTTAATTTATTTTTTTATACAGCAGGTTCTTATTAGTCATCAATTTTATACACATCAGTGTATACATGTCAATCCCAATCACCCAATTCATCACACCACCTCCCCCACCCCCCCCCCCCCGCCGCTTTCCCCCCTTGGTGGCCATACATTTGTTCTCTACATCTGTGTCTAAATTTCTGCCCTGCAAACCGGTTCATCTATACCATTTTTCTAGGTTCCACATATATGCGTTAATATACGATATTGAATTTTCTCTTTCTGACTTACTTCACTTTATATGACAGTCTCTAGATCCATCCACGTCTCAACAAATGACCCAATTTCGTTCCTTTCTATGGCTGAGTAATATTCCATTGTATATATGTACCACCACTTCTTTATCCATTCATCTGTCGATGGGCATTTAGGTTGCTTCCATAACCTTGCTACTGTAAATAGTGCTGCAATGAATATTGGGGTGCATGCGTCTTTTACAATTATGGTTTTCTCTGGTATATTCCCAGTAGTGGGATTGCTGGATCATATGGTAATTCTATTTTTAGTTTTTTAAGGAACTTCCATATTGTTCTCCATAGTGGCTGTATCAATTTACATTCCTAACAACAGTGCAAAAGTGTTCCCTTTTCTCCACACCTTCTACAGCATTTGTTGTTTGTAGATTTTCTGATGATGCCCATTCTAACTGGTGTGAGGTGATACCTCATTGTAGTTTTGATTTGCATTTCTCTAATAATTAGTGATGTTGACCAGCTTTTCATGTGCTTCTTGGCCATCTGTATGTCTTCTTTGGAGAAATATCTATTTAGGTCTTCTGCCCATTTTTGGATTGGGTTGTTTGTTTCCTTAATATGGAACTGCATGAACTGTTTATATATTTTGGAGATTAATCCTTTGTCCATTTATTCATTTGCAAAATTTTTCTCCCATTCTGAGGGTTGTCTTTCAGTCCTGTTTATGGTTTCCATTGCTGTGCCAAAGCTTTGAAGTTTCATTAAGTCCCATTTGTTTATTTTTGTTTTTATATCCATTACTCTAAGTGGTGGATCAAAAAAGATCTTGCTGTGATTTATGTCAAGGAGTGTTCTTCCTTTGTTTTCCTCTAAGAATTTTATAGTGTCTGGTCTTACATTTAGGTTTCTAATGCATTTTGAGTTTATTTTTGTGTAAGATGTTAAGGAGTGTTCTAAATTCATTCTTTTACATGTAACTGTCCAGTTTTCCCAGCACCATTTATTGAAGACACGGTCTTTTCTCCATTGTGTATCCTCGCCTCCTTTGTCATAGATTAGTTGACCATAGGCGTGTGGGTTTATCTCTGGGCTTTCTATCTTGTTCCATTGATCTATGTTTCTGTTTTTGTGCCAGTACCATATTGTCTTGATTACCGTAGAGTAGAGTAGTCTGAAGTCAGGGAGTCTGATTCCTCCAGCTCCGTTTTTTTCCCTCAAGACTGCTTTGGGTATTCCAGGACTTTTGTGGCTCCGTACAAATTTTAAGATTTTTTGTTCTAGTTCTGTAAAAATTGCCATTGGTAATCTGATTGGTATTTCATTGAATATGTAGATGCTTTGGGTAGAATAGGCATTTTCACAATATTGATTCTTCCAATCCAAGAACATGGTATATCTCGCCATCTGTTGGTATCATCTTTAATTTCTTTCATCAGTGTCTTATACTTCTCTGCATACAGGTCTTTTGTCTCCCTAGGTAGCTTTATTCCTAGGTAGTTTATTCTTTTCGTTGTAGTGGTAAATGGAGTGTTTCCTTAACTCCCATTTAAGTGTATAGGAATGCAAGAGATTTCTGTGCAAGAGAATGTAGAGGAATGCAAGAGATTTCTGAGCATTAATTTTGCATCCTGCTACTTTACCAAATTCATTGATTAGCTCTAGTAGTTTTCTGGTTGCATTTTTTAGGATTCTCTACATATAGTATCATGTCATCTGCAAACAGTGACAGTTTTACTTCTTCTTTTCCAATTTGTATTCCTTTTATTTCTTTTTCTTCTCTGATTGCCATGGCTAAGACTTCAAAAACTGTGTTGAATAATAGTGGTGAGAGTGGACATCCTTGTCTTGTTCCTGATCTTAGAGGAAATGCTTTCAAGTTTTCACCTTTGAGAATGATGTTTGCTGTGGGTTTGTCATATATTGCCTTCATTATGTTGAGGTAGGTTCCTCTATGCACACTTTCTGGAGAGTTTTTATCATAAATGAGTGTTGAATTTTGTCAAAAGTTTTTCTACATCTATTGAGATGATCACATGGTTTTTATTCTTCAATTTGTTAATATGGTGTATCACATTGATTGATTTGCATATATTGAAGAATCCTTGCATCCCTGGGATAAATCCCACTTGATCATGGTGTATGATCCTTTTAATGTGGTGTTGGATTCTGTTTGCTAGTATTTTGTTGAGGATTTTTGCATCTATATTCCTCAGTGATATTGGTCTGGAATTTTCTTTTTTTGTAGTATCTTTGTCTGGTATTGGTATCAGAGTGATGGTGGCCTTGTAGAATGAGTTGGGAGTGTTCTTTCTTCTGCAATTTTTGGGAAGAGTTTGAGAATGATGGGTGTTAGCTCTTCTCTAAATGTTTGATAGAATTCACCTGTGAAGCCATCTGGTCCTGGACTTTTGTTTGGTGGAAGCTTTTTAATCACAGTTTCAATTTCATTTCTTGTGATTGCTCTGTTCATATTTTGTTTCTTCCTGGTTCAGTCTTGGAAGGTTATACTTTTCTACAAATTTGTCCATTTCTTCCAGTTTGTCCATTTTAATGGCATAGAGTTGCTTGTAGTAGTCTCTTAGGATGCTTTGTATTTCTGTGGTGTCTGTTGTAACTTCTCCTTTTTCATTTCTAATTTTATGGATTTGAGTCCTCTCCCTCTTTTTCTTGATGAGTCTAGCTAATGGTTTATCAATTTTGTCTTCTCAAAGAACCAGCTTTTAGTTTTATTGATCTTTGCTATTGTTTTCTTTGTTTCTATTTCATTTATTTCTGCTCTGATCTTTATGATTTCTTTCCTTCTGCTAACTTTGGATTTTGTTTGTTCTTCTTTCTCTAGTTCCTTTAGGTGTAAGGTTAGATATTTTATTTGAGGTTTTTCTTGTTTCTTGAGGTAGACTTCTATAGCTATAAACTTCCCTCTTAGAACTGCTTTTGCTGCATCCCATAGGTTTTTGGATCGTCATGTTTTCATTGTCATTTGTCTCTAGGTATTTTTTGATTTCCTCTTTGATTTCTTCAGTGATCTCTTTGTTATTTAGTAGCATATTGTTTATCCTCTATGTGTTTTTGTTTTTTACATTTTTTTCCCTGTAATTGATTTCTAATCTCATAGCATTGTGGTCAGAAAAGATGTTTGACATGATTGCAATTTTCTTAAATTTACTGAGGCTTTATTTGTGACCCGAGATGTGATCTGTCCTGGAGAATGTTCTGTGCACACTTGAGAAGAAAGTGTAATCTGCTGTTTTTGGATGGAATGTCCTATAAATATCAATTAAATCTCTCTGGTCTATTGTATCATTTTAAGCTTGTGTTTCCATATTGATTTTCTGTTTGGATGATCTGTCCTTTGGTGTAAGTGAGGTGTTACATCCCCCACTATTATTGTGTTACTGTCGATTTCCTCATTTTTAGCTGTTAGCATTTGCCTTATGTATTGAGGTGCTCCTATGTTGGGTGCATGTACATTTATAATTGTTATATCTTCTTCTTGGATTGATCTCTTGATCATTATGTACTGTCCTTCCTTGTCTCTTGTAACACTCTTTATTTAAAGTCTATTTTATCTGATATGAGTATTGCTACTCCAGCTTTCTTTTGATTTCCATTTGCATGGAATATTTTTTTCCATCCCCTCACTCTCAGTCTGTATGTGTCTTAGGTCTGAAGTGGGTCTCTTGTAGACAGCATATATATGGGTCTTGTTTTTGTATCCATTCAGCGAGCCTGTGTCTTTTGGTTGGAGCATTTAATCCATTCACGTTTAAGGTAATTATTGATATGTATGTTCCTATGACCATTTTCTTAATTGTTTTGGGGGTGTTTTTGTAGGTCGTTTTCTTCTCTTGTGATTCCGAATAACTTAGAGAAGTTACTTTAGCATTTGTTGTACAGTTGGTTTAGTGGTGCTGAGTTCTCTTAGCTTTTGGTTGTCTGTAAAGCTTTTGATTTCTGCATTGAATCTGCCTGAGATCCTTGCCAGGTAGAGTAATCTTGGTTGTAGGTTCTTCACTTTCAGCACTTTAAGCACATCATGCCACTGCCTTCTGGCTTGTAGGGTGTCTGCCGAGAAATCAGCTGTTAACCTTATGGGAGTTCCCTTGTATGTTGTCATTTTCCCCTTTCTGCTTTTAATAATGTTTCTTTGTCTTTAATTTTTGTCAGTTTGATTACTATGTGTCTTTGTGTGTTTCTCCTTGGGTTTATCCTGTAAGGGACTCTCTGTACTTCCTGGACTTGGGTGGCTATTTCCTTTCCCATGTTAGGGAACTTTTAGGCTATAATCTCTTCAAATAATTTTTTGGGTCCTTTCTCTCTCTCTTCTCCTTTTGCGACCCCTATAATGTGAATGTTGTTATGTTTAACGTTGTCCCACATGTCTCTTAGGCTGTCTTCATTTCTTTTCATTTTTTTTTCTTTATTTTGTTCCACAACAGTGAATTCCACCATTCTATCTTCCAGGTCACTTATTCGTTTGTCTGCCTCAGTTATTCTGCTATTGATTCCTTCTAGTGTATTTTTCATCTCAGTTATTATATTGTTCATCTCTGTTTGTTTGTTCTTTAATTCTTCTATATCTTTGTAGAAAAGTTCTTGCATCTTCTCAGTCTTTGCATCCATTATTTTTCTGAGGTCCTGGATCATCTTCACTATCATTATTCTGGATTCTTTTTCTGGAAGGTTGCCTCTCTCCACTTCATTTAGTTGTTTTTCTGGTGTTTAATCTTGTTCCTTCATCTGGTACATAGCCTTCTGCCTTTTCATTTTTTCTATCTTTCTGTGAATGTGGTTTTTGTTCCACAGGCTGCAGGATTGTATTTTTTCTTGCTTCTGCTGTCTGCCCTCTGATGGATGAGGTTATCTAAGAGGCTTGTGTAAGTTTCCTGATGGGTGGGAATGGTGGTGGGTAGAGCTGACTCTTGCTCTGGTGGGCAGAGCTCAGTAAAACTTTAATCTGCTTGACTGCTGATTGGTGGGGCTGGGTTCCCTCCCTGTTGGTTGTTTGGCCTGAGGCAACCCAACACTGGAGCCTACCTGGGCTCTTTGGTGGGGCTAATGACGGACTCTGGGAGGGCTCCTGCCAAGGAGTATTTCCCGAACTTCTGCTACCAGTGTCCTTGTCCCCACAGTGAGCCACAGCCACCCCCAACCTCTGCAGGAGACCCTCCAACACTAGCAGGTAGGTCTGGTTCTGTCTCCCCTGGGGTCACTGCTCCTTCCCCTGGGTCCCGATGTGCACACTACTTTGTGTGTGCCCTCCCAGAGTGAAGTCTCTGTTTCCTCCAGTCCTGTTGAAGTCCTGCAATCAAATCCCAGTAGGCTTCAAAGTCTGATTCTCTAGGAATTCCTCCTCCCGTTGCCGGAACCCCAGGTTGGGAAGCCTGACGTGGGGCTCAGAACCTTCAATCCAGTGGGTGGACTTCTGTGGTATGTGTTCTTCAGTCTGTGAGTCACCCACCCAGCAGTTATGGGATTTGATTTTACTGTGATTGCACCCCTCTTACTGTCTCACTGTGGCTTCTCCTTTGTCTTTGGATGTGGCGTATCTTTCTTGGTGAGTTCCAGTGTCTTCCTGTTGATGATTGTTCAGCAGCTAGTTGTGATTTTGGTGTTCTCACAAGAGGGAGTGAGAGCATTTCCTTCTACTCTGCCGTCTTGGTTCCTCCTAGCTCAGCATTACAATTTTATATAGTCTAATATGTGTACTTTTTTTTCATTTAAAACTCCTGAGTTTCCAGTTTGGGTTAAGAAGCTGATCATTTCTCTGGGCCCAAGATTTTATATATAAACTCCTGTGTGTTCTTACATGACTTTTATTGTTTTATCCACATTTAAACCTTGAATCAATCTGAAGCTCATTAATGTTTTTGTTCATGTCTTAACTGAAGGTTTAAGTTTGTTTTCTTTTAGATTTTTTTATGCCAGTGACATTTATGGAAAAGAATCCAGCCTTTGCTCAAAGGATTAAAATATTACCTTTGTCATATTTACATTCTTGTATATATTGAAATCTATTTCAGTTTTCTCCATTGTGTTTTATTGATCTACTTGCATATGACTATACCAATACCATACTGATTTTATTAAAGAGGATTTACAGTATCTTTATAAAGCAAGGATCAACCAACCTATTTTTTCATAATTTTTGACTATACTTTGTCATTTAATCTTCAATATAAATTTTAAGATAGTTTAATGCAATTAGGAAACAACAACATTCTTGGGATTCTAATTGGAATTGTATTGATTTGAGACATTAGTTTTGGGATAACTGATAGTTTTATCATATTCGTTCAGACCTTGTTTTAAATTCTTCTGTGTTTATCATTTTCTCCGTATAGGTTCTTTGACTTTGCCTTTTTTTTTAATTTTTATTTATTTATTTATTTATTTATTTATTTTTGGCTGTGTTGGGTCTTCACTTCTATGCGAGGGCTTTCTCTAGTTGTGGTGAGCAGGGCCAACCCTTCATTGTGGTGTGCGGGCCTCCCACTGTTGCGGCCTCTCGTTGTGGAGTGCAGGCTCCAGACGCGCAGGCTCAGTAGTTGTGGCTCATGGGCCCAGTTACCTCGTGGCATGTGGGATCCTCCTGCACCAGGGCTTGAACCCGTGTCCCCTGCATTGGCAGGTGGACTCTCAACCACTGCGCCACCAGGGAAGCCCTGACTTTGCTTTTATTTCCATTTATTTAGTTTTTTCACTCTAGTGAGTAAAATATTTTTTCCATTGACTCTTCTACATTCTTACTGCTAGAATCACAAACAGCAGTTAATATTTGTATATTTATGTATTACTCAAGCAACTCATCAAATTCTCTTCTTAGTTTTTTTTTCTATAGAGTATATGTAGTTTTATAGATAAACTATCATGCAATCATTTTATCTCTTTTCTGATATTTATACCAGTTATTTGTCTTATCCAAGAATATCCAAAACAATGCTGAAAATAATGATAAAAACTTACTGATTTTAATTGTATTGGTTTTAAGATCTGACTCTTTGAGACAATATTCATTTGAGGGTTTTGATAGTATTTATTATATGTAAATAGTTTTCTTCAATTACTATCTTATTTAGATAACTTACTAGAAATGGCTACTGAACTTTTTCGAATAAGTTTTTAACATTTGTTGATAAAATGCTACTGCTTTTCTCCTTTAATTTATTTATTAAATGTATTATGTAGATAGATTTCCTGATTAAAAAAAACACTTTGCATCTGTGGAACATTAATTGGCTATAGTGTATTATAATATGATATATCAATTATATTTTCTAATATGTTATAATATTTAGAATGTTTTCATCTATATTCATATTGGTTTATAAGGTTTATTTTAATACCATTTTCATAGTCATGGTAATAAACTTATGCTGTCTACATAAAATGAATTGGAAATTTTTTTCATTTTTTCTCTGGAAATAGTTTAAATAAATTTGAAACTATCTGTACATTAAAGATTTGACAAATTCAACTTTGAATCAATCTGCTCCTGCTTTTACAATGATCGTTCTTGAACCACATTTTCAATCATTTTATCATAATTAGGTTATTAAGGTTTCCAATACTTTTGGGTTAATTTTTAGAAATTATGTTTTGTTAGAAGATCATCAATTTTTCTCTAGGTTTGAAAATTTGTTGTCTTGGAACTGTGTGTTGAATTCTCTTCAGAGGATAATTTTGATATATTAATCTCTTCAATATCTGTGGTTAAGTTTCATTTATAATTCTAATATTGTGCATTTGCTCTCTTTCTTCCTTAACTATGCGTTTGAAATAGATAACTATTTAATTCATTTTTTCTAAAAAAGATTTTATATTTATTTGTTCATATATTTTACTTTCTAACTTATTGATTTCAGCTTGTCTATTAATTCCTACTTCCTACAAGGTTGATCTTGTAGTTCTCTCAAATAATATAATGAGAAAGAAGATCATATATTTTCATATTTCCTTTTCAATATAAAAACATTTAAGTCTGTTTATTTTCTTCTAAGTATAGAGATCTTGGTATCCTATAGGTTTTGATAGAAATGTTTTCTGTTTCAGTTTATTCCATATGGGTTTAATATCAATTTTGATGGCCTTTGTGAACCAAATATCATTTACAGTTGATTTTTCTAATTTCTATATATTTAACATTTTTTGTTTTTGGCAATCATTTTATAACTTTTTAAAACATCTTTATTGGAGTATAATTGCTTTACAACAGTGTGTCAGTTTCTGCTTAATAACAAAGTAAAACAGCTATACATCTACATATATCACCACATCCCCTCCCTCTTGCGTCTCCCTCCCATCCTCCATATCCCACCCTTCTAGGTGGTCACAAAGCACTGAACTGAACTCCCTGTGCTATGCAGCTTCTTCCCACTAGTTATATATTTTACATTTGGTAGTGTGCATATGTCCATGTCTCTCTCTCACTTCATCCCAGCTTACCCTACCCCCTCCCTGTGTCCTCAAGTCCATTCTGTATGTCTGCGTCTTTATTCCTGTCTTGCCTATAGGTTCCACAGAACCATTTTTTTTTTTAGATTCAATATATATGTGTTAGCATATGGTATTTGTTTTCTCGTTCTGAGTTTCTTCACTCTGTATGACAGACTCTACGTCCATCCACCTCACTACAAATAACTTAATTTTGTTTCTTTTTATGGCTGAGTAATATTCCACTGTATATATGTGACATATCTTTACCCTCTCATCTCTCGATGGACACTTATGTTGCTACAATGTCCTGGCTACTGTAAATAGAGCTGCAATGAACATTGTGGTACATGGCTCTTTTTGGATTATGGTTTTCCCAGGGTAAATGCCCAGTAGTGGGATTGCTAGGTCATATGGCAGTTCTGTTTTTAGTTTTTTAAGGAAACTCCTTACTGTTCTCCATAGTGTCTGTATTAATGTACATTTCCACCAGCAGTCCAAGAGTGTTCCCTTTTCTCCACACCCTCTCCAGCATTTATTGTTTCTAGATTTTTAGATGATGGCCATTCTGACTGGTGTGTGTGATGTGATAGATACCCCATTGTAGGTTTTTTTTTTTTTTTTTTTTTGGCGATACACAGACCTCTCACTGTTGTGGCCTCTCCCACTGCGGAGCACAGGCTCCAGATGTGCAGACTCAGCAGCCATGACTCACGGGCCTAGCCGCTCCACAGCATGTGGGATCTTCCCGGACTGGGGCACGAACCCGTGTCCCCTGCATCGGCAGGCAGACTCTCAACCACTGCGCCGCCAGGGAAGCCCCCCATTGTAGTTTTGATTTGCATTTCTCTAATCATTAGTAACGTTGAGAATTCTTTCATGTTTGTTGGCAATCTATTTTCTTTGGAGAAATGTCTATTTAGGTTTTCTGCCCATTTTTGGATTTTTTTTTTTTTTTTTGATATTGAGCTGCATCAGGTGCTTGTAAATTTTGGAGATTAATCCTTTGTCAGTTGCTTCATTTGCAAATATTTTCTCCCATTCTGAGGGTTGTCTTTTTGTCTCGTTTATGGTTTCATTTGCTGTGCAAAGGCTTTTAAGTTTCATTAGGTCCCATATGTTTATTTTTGCTTTTATTTCCATTTCTCTAGGGGGTGGATCAAAAAGGGTCTTGCTGTGATTTATGTCATAGAGTGTTCTGCCTATGTTTTCCTCTAAGAGTTTGATAGTGTCTGGCCTTCCATTTACGTCTTTAATCCATTTTGAGTTTATTTTTGTGTATGGTGTTTGGGAGTGTTCTAATTTCATTCTCTTACATGTAGCTGTCCAATTTTCCCCGAACCACTTATTAAAGAGGCTGTCTTTTCTCCATTGTATATTCTTGCCTCCTTTATAAAAAATAAGGTGAGCATATTTGCCTGGGTTTATCTCTGGGATTTCTATCCGGTTCCATTGATCTGTATTTCTGCTTTTTGTGCCTGAACAATACTGTCTTGATTACTGTAGCTTTTTAGTATAGTCTGAAGTCAGGGAGCCTGATTCTTCCAGCTCTGTTTTTCTTTCTCAAGATTGCTTTGCTATTCAGGGTATTTGTGTTTCCATACAAATTGTGAAATTTTTTGTTCTACTTCTGTGAAACATGCCATTGGTAGTTTGATAGGGATTGTACTGAATCTGTAGATTGCTTTGGTAGTATAGTCATTTTCACAATGTTGAGTCTTCCAATCCAAGAACATGGTATATCTCTCCTTCTGTTTGTATCAACTTTTATTTCTTTCAGCAGTGGCTTATAGTTTTTGGCATACAGGTCTTTTTTCTCCTTAGGTAGGTTTATTCCTAGGTATTTTATTATTTTTGTTGCAATGGTATATGGGAGTGTTTTCTTAATTTCTCTTTCAGATTTTTCATCATTAGTGTATAGGAATGCAAGCGATTTCTGTGCATTAATTTTTGTATCCTGCTACTTTACCAAATTCATTGATTAGCTCTAGTAGTTTTCTGGTAGCATCTTTAGGATTCTCTGTATATAGTATCTTGTCATCTGCAAACAGTGACAGTTTCACTTCTTTTCCAATTTGGATACCTTTTATTTCTTTTACTTCTCTGATTGCTGTGGATAAAAATTCCAAAACTATGTTGAATAATAGTGGTGAGAATGGGCAACCTTGTCTTGTTCCTGATCTTAGAGGAAATTGTTTTATTTTTTCACAATCAAGAATGATGTTGGGGCTTCCCTGGTGGCGCAGTGGTTGAGAGTCCGCCTGCTGATGCAGGGGACATGGGTTCGTGCCCCGGTCCGGGAAGATCCCACATGCGGCGGAGTGGCTGGGCCCGTGAGCCATGGCCGCTGAGCCTGCACGTCCAGAGCCTGTGCTCCACAACTGGAGAGGCCACAACAGTGAGAGGCCCACATACCGCAAAAAAAAAAAAAAAAAAAAAAAGAATGATGTTGGCCATGGGTTTCTCATGTATGTCCTTTATTATTGAGGTAAGTTCCCTCTGTGCCTATTCTCTGGAGAGTTTTATCATAAATTGGCATTGAATTTTGCTGAAAGATTTTCTGCCTCTATTGAGATGATTATATACTTTTCTCCTTCAATTTGTTAATATGGCTTATCACAATGACTGATTTGCACATATTGTAGAATCCTTGCATTCCTGGGATTAACCCCACTTGATCATTGTGTATGATTCTTGTAATGTGTTGTTGGATTCTCTTTGCTAGTAATTTATTGAGGAGTTTTGCATCTATGTTCATCAATAATATTGCCCTGTAGTTTTCTTTCTTTGTGATATCTTTGTCTGGTTTTGGTATCAAGTTGATGGTGGCCTTGTAGAATGAATTTGGGAGTGTTTCTCCCTCTGCAATATTTTGGAAGAGTTTGAGAAGGGTAGGTGTTAGCTCTTCTCTAAATATTTAGTAAAAGCCACCTGTGAAGCCTTCTGGTCCTGGGCTCTTCTTTGTTCGAAGATTTTTAATCACAGTCTCAATTTCAGTGCTTGTAATTGGTCTGTTTATATTTTCTATTTATTCCTGGCTCAGTCTCAGAATGTTCTGCTTTTCCAAGAATTTGTTCATTTCTTCCAGGTTGTCCAATTTATAGGCATATAGTTGCTTGTAGTAATCTCTCATGATCCTTTGTATTTTTGCAGTGTCAGTTGTTATTTCTTTTTCATTTCTAACTGTATTGATTTGAGTCTTCTCCCTTTTTTTCTTGATGAATCTGGGTAATGATTTATCAATTTTGTTTATCTTCTCAAAGAAACAGCTTTTAGTTTTGTTGATCTTTGCTGTCATTTCCTGCATTTGCTTTTCATTTACTTCTAATCAGATCGTTATGATTTCTTTCCTTCTGCTAACTTTTGGGATTTTTTGTTCTTCTTTCTCTAATTGCTTTAGGTGCAAGGTTAGGTTGTTTATTTTAGGTGTTTCTTGTTTATTGAGGTAGAATTGTATTTCTATAAAGTTCCCTCTTAGAACTGCTTTTGCTGCATCCCATAGGTTTTCAGTCATCATGTTTTCATTGTCACTTCTTTCTAGATATTTTTTTTTTATTTCCAGTTTTATTTCTTCAGTGATCTCTTGGTTATATATTAGTTTAGTCTTTAGCCTCCATGTATTTGAAATTTTTACAGATTTTTTCCTGTGATTGATATCTTGTCTCATAGTGTTGTCGTCGGAAAAGATACTTGATGTGATTTCAATTTTCTGAAATTTACCAAGGCTTAATTTGTGACCCAAGATATGATCTATCCTGGAGAATGTTCCATGAGCACTTGAGAAGAATGTTTATTCTGTTGTTTTTGGATGGAATGTCCTATAAATATCAATTAAGTCCATTTTGTTTAATGTATCATTTAAAGCTTGTGTTTCCTTATTTATTTTCATTTTGGATGACCTGTCCATTGGTGAAAGTGGGGTGGTAAAGTCCCCTACTATGAATGTGTTACTGTTGATTTTCCCTTTTATGGCTGTTAGTATTTGCCTTATGTATTGTGGTGCTCCTATGTTGGGTGCATAAATATTTACAATTGTTATATATTCTTGGTGGATTGATCCCTTGATCATTATGTAGTCTTCTTCTTTGTCTGTTTTTATATTCTTTGTTTTAAAGTCTCTTTTTTCTGATATGAGAATTGCTACTCCAGCTTTCTTTTGATTTCCATTTGCATGGAATAAATTTTTCCATCCCCTCACTATCAATGTGTATGTGTCCCTAGGTCTGAAGTGGGTGTCTTGTAGACAGCATATATACCGGTCTTGTTTTTGTATCCATTCAGCCAGTCTATGTCTTTTGGTGGGAGAATTTTATACTTTTACATTTAAGGTAGCTATTGATATGTATGTTCCTATTACCATTTTCTTAATTGTTTTGGGTTTGTTATTGTAGTTCTTTTCTTTCTGTTGTGTTTCCTGCCTATATAAGTTCCTTTAACGTTTTTTGTAAAGCTGATTTAGTGGTGCTTAATTCCCTTAGCTTTTGCTTGTCTGTAAGGTTTTTAGTTTCCCCATCGAATGATCCTTGCTGGGTAGAATAAATTTGGTTGTAGATATTTCCCTTTCATCCCTTTAAATATGTCTTGCCACTCTCTTTTGTTTTGCAGAGTTTCTGGTGAAACGTTAGCTGTTAACCTTATGGGGATTCCCTTGTATGTTATTTGTTGTTTTTCCCTCGCTGCTTTTAATATTTTTTCTTTGAATTTAATTTTTGATAGTTTGATTAATATTTGTCTTGGCATGTTTCTCCTTTGATTTATCTTGTATGGGACTCTCTGGGCTTCCTGGACTTGATTGAGTCTTTCCTTTCCCATGTTAGGAAGTTTTCAACTGTAATCTCTTGAAATATTTTCTCAGTCCTTTCTTTTTTTCTTCTTGTTCTGGGACACCAATAATTTGAATGTTGGTGCATTTAGTGTTGTCCCAGTGGTCTCTGAGACTGTCTTCAATCTTTTCATTCTTTTTTCTTTATTCTTCTCTGCAATAGTGATTTCCACCATTGTGTTTTCCAGGTCACTTATCTGTTCTTCTGCCTCAGTTATTCTGCTATTGATTCCTTCTATAGAATTTTTAATTTCATATATTTTGTCGTTCCTCATTGTTTGTTTGCTCTTTAGTTCTTCTAGCTTCCTGTTAAATGTTTCTTGTATTTTCTCCATTATATTTCCAAGAATTTGGATCATCTTTTCTATCATTACTCTGAATTCTTTTTCAGGTAGACTGCCTATTTCCTCTTCATTTGTTTGCTCTGGTGGGCTTTTACCTTGCTCCTTTCATCTGCTGTGTGTTTCCCTGTCTTCTCATTTTGCTTAACTTACTGTGTTTGTGGTCTCCTTTTCGCATGCTTCAGGTTCGTAGTTCCCATTGTTTTTGGTGTCTGCCCCCAGTGGGTAGTTTTGTTCAGTTGGCTGTGCCCCTCCTGGTGGAGGGGACTGGTGCCTGTGTTCTGTTGGATGAGGCTGGATCTTGTCTTTCTGGTAGGCAGAACCACATTCGGTAGTGTGTTTTTCAGTGTCTGGGACCTTATTATGATTTTAGGCAGCCTCTCTGTTAATGGGTGGGTTTGTGTTCCAGTCTTTTTTTTTTTTCCTGCGATATGTGGGCCCCCCACTGCTGTGGCCTCTCCTGCTGTGGAGCACAAGCTCCGGATGTGCAGGCTCAGTGGCCATGGCTCACGGGTCCAGCCGCTCCGTGGCATGTGGGATCTTCCCAGACCAGGGCACGAACCGACGTCCCCTGCATCAGCAGGCAGACTCTCAACCACTGCGCCACCAGAGAAGCTCTGTGTTCCAGTCTTGTTAGTTGTTTGGCATAGGGTGTCCAGCACTGTAGTGTACTTGTCTTTGAGTGGAGCTGGGTCTTAGTGTTGAGATGGAGATCTCTTAGGGAGTTTTTGCTGTTTGATATTATGTGGAACCAGGAGGTCTCTAGTAGACCACTGTCACCAACTCGGTTCTCCCACCTCAGAGGCACAGGTCTGACATCCGGCCAGGGCACGAAGACCCTGTCAGCCACATAGCTCAGAAGAAAAGGGAAAAAGAAAGAAAGAAAGAAAAAGATAAAATAAAATAAAGTTATTAGACTAAAAATTATTAAAAATAAAAAAATTGAAAAGTATTAAAAAAAATCCACCAATGATAACACACAGTAAAACTATACTAAAGAACAAACAAAAGAGAAAACGGACAGGCATAACTCTAGGACAAATGGTAAAAGCAAAGCTATACAGACAAAATCCCACAAAGAAGCATACATGTACACACTCACAAAAAGTTAAAAAGGAAAAAAAAATATCTCTCTATATACAAAAAAAGGAAGAGAGCAACCAATTCAATAAAGAAATCTACCAATGATAATAAGCTCTAAATACTAAACTAAGATAAACATAAAACCAGAAACAAATTAGATGCAGAGAGCAAACCCCAAGTGTACAGTTGCTCCCAAAGATCACTGCCTCTATTTTGGGATGATTCATTATCTATTCAGGTATTCCAGAGATGCAAGGTATGTCAAGTTTATTGTGGAGATATTTAATCCACTGCCTCTGATGCTGCTGGGAGAAATTTCCCTTTCTCTTCTTTTATTGCACAGCTCCTGGGGTTCAGCTTTGGATTTGGTCCTGCTTCTGTGTATAGGTCGCCTTAGGGCATCTGTTGTTTGCTCAGACAGAATGGGGTTAAAGGAGCAGCCAATTAGGGGGGCTATGGCTCACTCAGGCTGGGGGGAGGGAAGGGTATGGAATGCAGGGTGAGCCTGTGACAGCAGAGGCCGGTGTGACGTTGCAACAGCTTGAGGCACACTGTGTGTTCTCCCAGAGAAGTTGTCCTTGTATCACGGGATCCTGGCAGTGGTGGGCTGCACAGGCCCCTGGGAGGGGAGGTATGGATAGTGACCTGTGCTTGCACACAGGCTTTTTGGTGGCCGCAGCTGCATCCTTAGTGTTTCATGCCCATCTCTGGTGTCTGCACTGATAGCCATGGCTTGCACCCATCTCTGGAACTCGTTTAAGTGGTGCTCTTAAACCCCTCTCCTTACGCACACCAAAACAACGGTCTCTTGCCTCTTAAGTAGTTCCAGACTCTTTTCTGGACTCCCTCCCTGCTAGTGGCACACTAGCCCCCTTCAGGCTGTGTTCACGCAGCCAACCCCAGTCCTCTCCCTGGGCTCTGCCCTCCAAAGCCAGGTCCTCAGCTCCCAGGCCTCACCTGCCCCACTGGGTGAGCAGATCAACATCTCAGGCTCGTGAATGCTGGTAGGCACTGATCCTCTGTGTGGGAATCTCTACACTTAGCCCTCTGCACCCCTGTTGCTATGCTCTCTTCTGTGGCTCTGAAGCTTCTCCCCTGCCACCCCCCCATCTCTGCCAGTGAAGGGGCTTCCTGTAATTTGTTTTAAAATTTGTTTCTAATTTGTTGGATTATGACAGAAAATGTGGCTTGCACATAGTATCTTTTGAAGGACTTACATTTTGTATTTTGGGGAAAATAAATGATTTTAAAAAATATTCAATGGACATGTGGAAAAAAGCTCTCTATTTGAGGGAGATGAAGTTCTATATATGCTATATATAGTGAAAGGCATTATAATATTATGATATAGAATTAAATTATTTTTGGCCTTTTAATATGTCTACCTCTGAAAGAGATATATTGATGTCTCTTACTATAGTCATATTTTAAAAATAATTTCTTATTGAATTTATAGCAAGTGTTGTTTAATACATTTATATTTTTCATTGCAAAGAATTATATGACTGATATATCTTTTTTGTAAATTTCACTTTTTATATTAACCATGCTTTTTACTCTACTTGATGATTTTAAAGTTAAATTCTACTTTTAATTTTTTAATAATGTTACTCTTGGTTATTTTAGCATTTTTCTGACATCCTCTTGCCCATTCCTTTATTTTCACCCTTTCATTATTACTTTGTTTTAAGAATGTTTTCTGTAGAAACATCTTAGTGAGATGTGTTTTTTTAATTCATTCCAATCCACCAGTTTGAGTCTTTTAAGGGGAGAAGTTACTCTATTCACACTTAATATAGTGACTGATATACTTGATTCTATTGCAATCATCTTTATTTTAAAAAAATTATTTTAGGGCTTCCCTGGTGGTGCAGTGGTTGAGAGTCCGCCTGCCAATGCAGGGGATACGGGTTCTTGTCCTGGTCCGGGAAGATCCCACATGCCACGCAGAAGCTGGGCCTGTGAGCCATGGCTGCTGAACCTGCTCGTCCAGAGCCTGTGCTCCACAGCGGGAGAGGCTGCCGCAGTGAAAAGCCCACATACCGCAAAAAAATATTTTATATTATTGTTTTATATTTTTCATTTTCCTCATTTTTCCTGGTTAGAGAAAGTTGACAAAATTTGGAGATCTTCAATGTCTAGGTTCTATTAAAGCCATGAGACATGCTGAGACCATCCAGGCAGTGATGGTAGATCAAAAAGATAAGCAATCTGAGGATTGAGCCCTCTGGTCACCCAATATTTAACTGTCATGAAGATTAGAATTAGTAAACCAAGAAGACTGATAAGGAATAACCAGTGATGCAAGTGAATTTTCAAAGAGAAGACTGTTGCTCAAGAGATCAAATAAAGTGTTTCAAGAAAGGGAAAGTGACTAATGATGTCAAATACTGCTTATGGGTCAAGAAAGATTTGGACTAAAAATTGGATTTAGCAATGTGGTGACTATTGGTGACTTAGACAAATTTTGATGGAGTATTGAGGGCAAAATCTTAATTAAAGTTGTCAAAGAGAATGTTAGAGGGACATCTGGTTATGGAGGTGTGAAGAAGTTAGTGATTTCTCTCTGCAAAATAAAAGACTGAAAATATAGTCAAAACAAACATTTTAAGGCACTGGAAATTGAGCAATGTCTAACAAGAAATTGAGAAGTGTGTATTCTTGAAAAACTGCAAGAGCTTTTAGTAAAAGCAGAGATAAGTGTATGGTCTCCTTGCCTGGGGAAGATCTCCTCCCCACTTCTCCACCAATTTGTTTGGTCAGCAAGAATAATAGTATTTTAACATTCAGGGACTACTCATGAAAACCAGAAAATTTGCTGCCAAAAAGGAGAACTTAATTATGGGGGAGAGGGAGTAAAAACTCAATAGCTTTTCTGGCAAATATAGGTTTCTTAGGTTTGGAAAAATAAAAGGAACCCACAGCTTTGGTCTAAACCCACAGAATTGGGATAATTAATGGGCCAGCCAGAAATTTAATGGGAAGATTCTAGAAATGAGAGATCAAGAGAAGTGAAAATGTGTTTCAATCACATCCCTGGTTGAAAGGAAAATTACACATGTATAAGGAAGTCTCCAGAGAGCCCAGCCACAAATGAAAGCCAAGGGAGATATGATAATTGACAGCAAATTTAAATGAATTCATGAACCCACTCACAGATTTGTTGGCATTGGGTGGATGCCTTTCAGGCTCAAAATGTGTAAATGAAACCTTTACCCAAACTAGCTGACCACTAAGCTATGCAGATAAAGGGTTGATGTGTTGAAAGCTAGACTAAATATAAAAGAAAAATAATTGAAAACATCAGTAGCTACAGTGAGGGAGACAGAGTCCACAATTTAAGTCCATGTAGTTACTAAAACAAAAACAGCCCTGAGAAAAATAAAAAAGAATATTAAGTTGCTATATTATTTAAATACCCAATTTTTGCAAAAATATTACTAGATGTGCAAGGAAATAGCAAAGTACAAGCCATGCTCAGGAAAAAAAATAGTCAATAGAAACTGACTCTGCGTGGGCCCAGATGTTGTATTTAATAATTGAGGACCTTGAAGCAGCTGCTTTAAATATGTCCAAAAAATTAACTAAAAGAGGACACAAATGAACTATCTATGAAGCAAAAACAGACTCACAGACATAGAGAACAAACCTGTGGTTGCCAAGGGTGAGGGGGGATGGGGGAAGGATGGATTAGGAGTTTGGGATTAGCAGATGCAAACTATTATATATAGAATGGATAAACAAAAATGTCCTACTGTATAGCACAGGGAACTATATTCAATATTCTGTGATAATGGAAAAGAATATAAAAAAGTACATATTTGTATAACTGAATCACTTTGCTGTACAGCAGAAATTAACACATTGTAAATCAACAATACTCCAATAAAATAAATTTTAAAAAGTCCAAAACATTAACAAAAATTTTGAAGAAAAATGGTTCAACATAGAAATCTTAACAGAGAAGTAGAAACTATGGGAAAAAAAATTAAATGTATCTTCTAGAACTCAATATGAAGCATCCATAATGCAAAAGAAATCTGAAATACAGAGTGAAAAATATAGGAAAAACATGGAAGAATTCAGACACCTGTAGGACAACGTATCCCAAATTGTGCATAATAAGAATCCTAGGGGCTTCCCTGGTGGCGCAGTGGTTGAGAGTCCGCCTGCCAATGCAGGGGACATGGGTTCGTGCCCCGGTCCAGGAGGATCCCACATGCCGTGGTGAGGCTGGGCCCGTGAGCCATGGCCGCTGAGCCTGCGCGTCTGGAGCCTGTGCTCCGCAACGGGAGAGGCCACAACAGTGAGAGGCCCACGTACCACATAAAAAAAAAAAAAAAAGACAAAGAATCCTAGAAGGAGAGATAAGAAGAAAAAGACTAAAAAAAATATTTAATAAAATAATGGCCAAAATTTTGGCATATGATTACAGAAAAACAGGGCAATGAACCTCAAGTAATATGAATATATTATATATATTATATATATAAACACAAAAATAACCACACCTACAAATCACAAACTGCTGAAATACAAAAAACCTTGAAAGCAGTAAGAGCAAACAACTTATCTTGTATAGGGAAACAACAAATTGCAGACTTCTCATCAGAAACAATGGAAGCCAGTAGGCAGTAAATTATTCAAAGAACTGAAAAAAAATTAAAGCTATCAAACAAGAATTCTATACCCAGAGAAATTATTTTGCAAAATTGAAAGTAAAATAAAGACTTTCTAGATGGAAATATAAATTGAGAGAATTAATTACTAAAAGATCTACCCTATAAGAAATACTGAGGGGAGTCCTGCAAAGTAAAAGAAAATGACACCTGATGCTAATCTGGATCTACAGGAATGAATGAAAAGAGTTAGAGCTATATGGGAGCAAAGTGGCTATATTTTACCAAAATTATGTCAGTATTAACCTAAAGTTAAATCTACCTAAAATAGATTGAGATAAATTAAAGATGTATGTTGTAATCCCTACAGCAACCACTAAAATTTTTAAAAATTTCTTTAAATATATTTTTTTAAAATACATACTACAGAGGACTTAAAATGGCATAGTAAAAAGTATTTCACATAAGGTTTGGCAAGCTATGGCCTGTGGGCCACATATTATAAATAAAGTTTTATTAAAACACAGCCATGCTCATTGATTTATGTATTATCTATGGCTGTTTTCATATTACAATGGTAGAGTTGAGTAGTTTCAACAGAGAACATATGATCCTCAAAGCCTAAAACATTTACTATTTGTCCCTTCATAGAAAAATTTGTCCAAGAAAGCAATAAAAAAGAAATAGAGGAACAACAACAAAAGATAAACATGAAACACATAGAAGGCAAATGGCACATGTAAATTCCACCATATCAATCATTATATTAAATGTAAGTGGACTAAACACACCAATCAAAAGAGACTATCTGGCTGGATATAAAAAAAGCAATATTCAATGATATATTGCTTTCAAGAGACACTTTATAATCAAAGAAACAAATAAAATGTGAAAAGATTTACTCTGAAAACAATAACCATCGTGAGCTGGAGTATTTATATTAACATCAGACTTTAAGACAAGTTAAATTACTAGAGACAAAAAGAGATATTTCATAATAATAAAGGGATCACTACATCAAGAAGATGCAACACAAAAAGAATGGGAAAAGATAAATTGGAGATAAGTATAGATAGCTCTATGAAGAGTTTTGATGTAAGGATGACCTAAAATAAAATGTGAAGTCAATACAGGTTGTTTTTTTAATTGAAAAAATACAGTAGTTTTGTTATTCTGATGGTGGGAAGCCAGAGGTGCAGAAAATAATTTATGATTCAGGAGAGGAATAAAGCCCTTGGGTAAATAAACGAATATTGAGGATGGGGTTGCTGGCCTTATATAAGAGCATGAATAGTTCACCTCTGCCTATGGTGTAAAGGGAGAATATATAGGCACAGATGTAGGATGTAGATGTAGGTGGTATAATATGTGTTTTGATGCATTAGCTGAGACTATTCAGTTCTGCTACAGAGGATGAAAAGAACAAACAGGATCAATAAAACTCATAAAAATTGTTTTGAGGGAGATAATTCTCCATGAGTCTCTTTTGTTTTTGCCTATTTTGAGAATAGATACATTTTTTTCAAGGTTGGTTTTATAGCACACAATCTTGAAATAGAGATAATGCTCTCTGTCCAGAAAAAAGGACAGATTTATTTCTTCTTCAGTACGATAAAGATAATGTCTTCCTATGGAGCAAAGATAGATCTGCTTGTAGCCCATTATAAAAGATTCTGGTTCTCCAAACTTGAGTTTCCTCTCCTAATACAATCCACTATGTGTGTAGGCTTCACCTGGCTCTTGTTGCATTGCCCTGCTGGAACTGCAGCTCAAGAAACTGGTGTAAGGAAATTATGATATCTGGCTACTGCCATTGTTGTGGAAATAAACTCTCCTTTATCTCTGACCAGAAATCTCACATCTTCTGCCACAACAAATTACAGAAAACTAACTGAGTTTGAATATTGTGTGGAATCTCATACTCTTGACAGTTTTAATTATGAAATAATAAGGAAGCAATTAACTTACAGGATGCAAACAAATTCCATGAGGTATGGTAAGTATAAGTTATGAGTAAGTAAATAGCTTGTGAAATATAGATAGAATTTCTAAGATGTGTTAAACATAGGCACTATGTTAGTAAGATAAATTAAAGATAAATAGATGTGTTAAAGATAGAATAAATGGAATATATGATGGATCAAACAAGAGTGTTACTTTTTGGTAGAAAAGAATGGAAAGATCACATCATAAGGTACCATAATGCACCATCTGGATTAACAGCTATGTCATCCCTAAAGTAGCCATTCACTGATAGTGCTCAGTATAGTTCCTCTCTGACCCCACATGTGCTGTGCCCAAGAAGCAAAGATAAAACCATAGTTGTTCAGCAAGGTAATTGGTGAGCTACAGCTATTGGCCAAGCCAAACACACTTACTTCTGCATCTTTCTTGTAAAGCAAGCCATAGATGCTTTCTGTTCATGCCTCCTCCCTCCCTTTTCTCCAACCTCATCTCTGGTCCTCATAACCATGCCATCATGGGGAAAGTTGATGCAACAGAGGGACAGGACATATGAACATTATGTAACCAAGGATTCAGCTAATGTGGTTCATCCAATCACTTACATCCTATCCTAGGTGTGCTGACATGCCAGATTTCTTTTCCTGTGCTTCTTGTTTTGTTTTAAATCAATTTAATAGATCATATGATTAAAAAATCTTAATTTTTTTTTCATGTGAGCTTTTCTGTTCTGTGATCTCTTGGAGAGTTTTCCTGGTAGTGTGCTTGGTAGACACCACTGCATCAAGGTAATTATCACATAACATTATAAAGAGCAATTATCTTCTGATTGCTTAAATTTTCCTAATTAATGAGGAAGGTGATCAGCTGAGTGAAGGAAGGAAGGAACGTTGTTGGAATTTTGAAAAAATTGGAAGTGTGAAATAGTCATCTGGGAGAGATGTAAACTAAATTGGAAAAAATGTGGTAGAATTATTGGGAAGCATTAGGGACCCACTCAAGGTTAGTGGTCATGAATTTTAAGTGAAATTTGTCAGCATGGTCTTACTTTTTTTTCCAGCCACATTCAACTGTATGGGTAATTGTAGGAAATTGATGGAGCTGTAAATGTCCAGTTTTAGGGCTTTTCCTTGAGGGTGTGACAGAGAAAGAGGAGGACAATGGATTTGAATATATCAAGTCCATGAAGGAAGAACTGTTCTCCAATTCGTGGAGCAGTGACTGACACAGTAGATGTTTAATAAATATTTCTTGAATGAACGGAAACTTGTTAGATTTTTCTCTTTATACTCAAAGTTCAGTAATTTTATATGTGTGTCTTCTATTACCAATTCTGGCTAGAATTTTATGAGCCCTTTTAGTCTGTGAGCTTAGATATTTCTCCAGCTCAGGGAAATTTTCCTCTATGTATTATTGGCTTGATTATTGCCACATTTCCATCTATTCCTGATATCCTTCTGGAACACTTATTATTTGTATATTAAATCACCTTGTATCTACCTTCAGAGGTTCTTACCTTTTTCCCATAATTTCTTTCTCTTTATATATTGGCTTTGAGCTTTAGGGTTTTTTTTTTTTTTTTTTAGGTATTTGTTCTTTTGATTTCTAGTTTCCTAATTAGGGTCTCAATAGATGTTATCCTCTCCTTAAATGTGTCTACTCAATTGTTTAGTTGGCAAATTACCCAGTGGTTTTCTTTTGATGGGCATGTGTTCTCCTTGTTCTGAGTGATATTCATCTCCCTGGTGCTAGGTCCTTTGGATTTGCTGTTTTCCAATTTTAACTCATTAGGGTGAGGCACATTTGTTGGTGTTCTCTACATAATGGCAGTCTCATAAGTCTTGAATAGTGAAGTGTTGTTTATTTCTTGAGGCTAGTGATTTTAAAGCAGGTAGGCTGTAAGTACTGCACATTCCTGGCTTCACAGCTGGGGAAGACTCACCTACTATTTCAACTTCTTCCCGGCCTCTTGTAGACCAGAAGATCAGTCACACTCACAACTAGGGATCAGTTTGTCCCACTCTCCCCTTTCCCCAACCACAGGCCTACTGATCTCTGTAGACCAAATTCTGTCTGGGGTCACAGTTGTATGATCCTCTAATTTCTAATGTTATTCTACAGCATGCCTTTTAACCATTCTACCCTCACAAACTTGTTTATGACCTGAACAAAGAATCCTATATTGTAAAAATCTTCTTGGAGTAATCCTACTTCTGACAAGTGTCTTTGTGCCCACTCAGCACTTAGGTTTCGATTTTTAATGTATACTTGTACCTCACTTGAAGCAAGACCAATTTGTGAAAATATGGATTAATGCACAAGACAAATCAAGGAGTAACTTTACTTTATCAAACTTTTCAAAATAGTATTGCTTTAATTAAGTCTCTGGTTTTCTTCTAAAAGTAATTTAATTTGAGGAAATTTAATTTATGTATACATTTTCCAGAATATATCAACTGCTGAAAGTCAGGCATTTCAGTATAATTTTATACCTGTTAATGCATTTATTAATTACTCTCAAGCCACAGAATAAAAATATGTTGTATGTCTAGACCATAAACTATTAAGAGTAGAAACTGTCTCTTTAATCATTTTTAGCCTCTCCATAGTGCCTGATACTGTGTTCTGTACACTGAAGATTTTCAATAAATATTTAATTAATTGGATTGTAGATTAAGCCCAAATTGTGGTAATTATTTAGATAATAGTAATGTTACAATAGTAAAACATATTCTACAGTGAATCATAACATTGTAGTACAATGATCACAAAGTTGCTCCCTTCTTTCAGAATCCCTAGTCTCATTAAGATGTTGGCATTGGAAGTATGGAAAAAACATGAATAGAAAATTGATGACATCTGGAAATGTTAGCTGCAGCATACATTTCATATCATTCTTACCTATTTAATCTACTTTTCCTGTCTCTCTTTTTTTTCAATATATTCTTTAATCTACTGCATATTTTTTTCTGGGATCTTTGTAATTGTTTTCTGAAAATCCAAATAGTCACATATATTTTCATTATCAAGTGAAAAACAGAGTGATTCTATAAAAACTGTCTATTCTCTTAATTGCCAGATTGCTGCACTCATTAAATCCCTATGAGCAAGTATACACTCTGTTGGTCTCTTCATTATTAAAGAGCTTACAAAAGTGTCAATTCACCTTAATCTATTTAGTGAGGGGTGACTGCTATTTTAACTTTGAATAGAAAATGATAAAATTTAATATCTTGGACAAAAACATGCTTAGTTCTTACAGGTATTGAATGAGAAGTGCTCAGACTACAAGTAAATTTATTTGCAGAATCTAAATATTTCAGAGGTATTGTGTTTCAGGAGAGTAAAAAAAAAATCCATATTAAAAGAAAGAAATTCTGTCATATGTGACCACATGGATGAATCTTGAGGACAGTATGTTAAGTGAAATAAGCCAGTCACAGAAGGACAAGTACTGTATGATACCACTTATAAGAGGTATCTATAGTAGTCAGTCTCATAGAAATAGAAAGCAAATGGTGTTGCTTGAGGGGAGGGATTTCAGTTAAGCGAGATGAAAAAGTTCTGGAGATCTGTTGTATATCACTGTGCTTATAGCTAACAATACTGTACTATACACTTAACTGTTTGTTTAGAGGGTAAATCTCATGTTATGTGTTTTTTAACCACAATTTTAAAAACCCATATTAATTTCAGACCTCCTCTTTTTATGGCCTCTTGTATAAGGACACATTCATTTTAAAAATAGAAATTTGGCAAATTCTAATGCTACAATCTGTACTAGGGCCTTTTAATATTCCAAAAATTATATTTTTTTCTGTTCAGTTACAGAAGAAGGGAAATAAAATTTGAAAGTAGCTGCTGAGCTTCCCCATAATATTTTGAGATCAAAAGTTCATTGATATCAATGTTTGTGATTCCAGGGCTTTTTACTGTTTCTAAGAGGTGGTTGCAAGCCCCAAGCAGTCAATATGTTTCTAATGGTATTTGCCTCTTTGTAGTATGGTTTGGGGGAGGTTTATTTTCCAAATTCTTCCCAAGTACATTTCTTTGAGATTAGAATGGTTTAAAAATGGGCAACAGCTATTAGGTATCTCACTGTCCTTTACGTTCAAAGATGATATTGCTGACATCATTTCTTCCTGCAATGTGTTGTTGCTCATAAGAACATTACAAAGTCTGTGTTGCCTCCCCTACTGATGATATCTCCTTGTGTCCTTTGCCTAAAACCTACAGTTGCTTTAAAGACTTGTCACTGACAGTCACTATAGTTAGCTCAATTCGAGACATCCCATCTCTAATTGTGTATCTCTGTGTTTTCCATTTGTATTGGCTGCTTTGTTAGAAGTTGATAACCCCCAATATATTATTCATCCAAAGTGTGACTTTTTTATTGTTGGAGGCTGTATCTGGGCGTGGGGCAAAGATTCAATACTCTGAATCAGTGGATGGCTTGCCTTTTACCATACTGAGCTTGCTCCCTCCTGAGTTTTTGTCGTTGTCGTTGGTTGCTTTATTTTGTTTTCTTCTTTAGTGCCTACAGTATTAGGTAAGATGACTGTTCCTCCCCACAGGTCAATCTCTGGTGAGAATCCCTTCAGTGTACTCATTAGCTGTGTCTGTACTCACACTCCCCAGGTGGACAATCTGTTTGTGGAGATACATGTGTGTCAGGCTGCCCAGATGAAAGAGAATGTCATTGGCCCAGAAAGCCTGCTGATTTTCGTTTGTTTTTATAAAGTTAGATGGCATAAGAAGAGTGTTCTTCTCTACTGCACCCCTGCTAGTATCATTATTTAGAGTGTAATTCAACAGCCAAAATATGTGGGTTTATGGAGGTCTTTGAAACCTGACTTATCTGTTCCCTGAAAGCAAAATATACATCTTATTGAATTCCCTTGCATAACAAATATTATTCAAGATATTTGACCTTACCTCCAAGCAATCTTAAAAAAAACAAAACCAAATATTTTTTACCCTGGGAAAATGGTACAATAAGAGGCACACATTACTATGCCTTTGGAGTAAAGCCATATATTGGACAAAATCCTTTAAAGTGAAAGTGGGAATGAAGAGAAAATAAAATCTTGAACAACTAGGCAAATACAGCTCAACAAACTGTAAAACACAAAGAGATGCAAATGATCTTGCTTAAATCAACCATTGAGGCCTTGACCTCAATAGTGAGCACCCTCAATATTTGGTACCCTCAATTGCAATTTAAACATACTCATGTGCTGAACAAGCTGGAAGCAACCTCAGACCTTCTTGGTAATCACTTAGGATTGTGATTTATTTTTCTTCTCAGCCAAAACCAAAGAGATTAACCCTGTTGTCGCCAGACTGCATTTTTCGAGCACTTACATATTTCACCTAAATATGCCATTTAATGTTCACAACAGCTTTTTGAGGTAGATGGTATTGTTATCATCATTTTACACATGAAAAAGCTAAGACTGAGTAGATTTGTGTATTTATTTTAAGCCCTGGGTATGAGTACATGTTGAATTTTGTAGCTATATTAACCCAGTGTGAAAGAAATTAACATAGCTACAAGCACCTTCTGTTCCTTAAAGACATTTACTTCTATCTGGATATAAATTATTATAGTACATTGCCCAGCATTCTGGAACCATGTAGAACTTCTTTTCTGGTCATGTGTCCATCTCCTTACTCCTTCACACTGGTCTCATATTCTACCTAATATCATAAAACTAGTAAAGAGAGAAGCTATAATTTGAAAGCAGATTGACTCAAGAGTTCCCATGCCTAACTGCTGCCTGGTACTGCTTCACTGCTTCTTCTATCAGCATTATTCTCTTTTTTTAAAGTAAGACAAGAGATGCTCAGATTTGTAGACACCTCTCTGCTCTATCGTGGGCCTATTATTACTTCATACAGAGTAGAAAAGTCAAGCTTTTGTTGGATATCTGATGCAAAATGGAGAAATAGATTCGGGGATAGGCACTGCCATCAGGCTCATGGTCTGTCTGGAACAAGAAGTCTGAAATAGGTCCAGAGAGAGGATTCATTCAAAAAGAGCAGATCTGGGATGAAAACTAGGCAATCAGGTGGTCAAACAAGGCTGGAAAAATCACACAGATATTAAGGAGCACAGTGAATAATAGTAAATTTAGAACTTAGGCAAAGAAATTGGGCATCACAGAGTCAGAAACAGACCAACAGCTTCTGCTACAAAGGGTCAGGATTAAGACCAAGAACTTGAACAGTTTATATAAGGTAACAGCAGCAAGAAGTATCTTGATACGGAACAAACATTTTGCCTCATGTTTGGAGCTTTCAGAGGCTTGTTAAAGTAGCCAATCACTAAGTTTGACTAATCTAGGAATGCAAGTGAAGATATCCATCATTTTGGGAAATAAGAAGGCTGAGATAAAAACAGTTCTCAAAACTTTCCATCTCCTTTAAAAGTCTGCTTTCAGGGAAAGATCTGATATCAGTCATTTTTACATCAGTGTGAAAAAGGTAAGTTTATGTGTTGTCTCTCTTGAGATATTTTACTTTTTCAGCCTTGGGTCTTAATGTAGAATGAAAATGTTTATCTTGGCTTATAGGCATTTCTAACCCAGGCAACAATATGGAAGTAGATTTAGGGAGAGGAGCAGAAGGTCTTCCCATCATTCTTGATATCAAGCCACTTTGCTTATGTTTTACACCTGCCTTGCCAATCTTGATATTTCATCCAGTGAGAATACCTGAAGGACTTAGATGTTTGGGTGACCCATTTCATTTCCTGTTGGAAGTCTTTTGTGCTTCTTTGTGTGAGAGTCAGTATAGGTATTTAAAAAAATTAAAAGATAGCAAAACAAAGTTGACCTTTTTAGTTAATACAGCTTTATATGAGCAGAGCAGTTTCATTGGTAAGTTTCATGTCCTGGCTGGAGTTTACAATTAAGGTATTCAGAATTGTCAGATAACTGCAATTTTCCTATCTGTTGTAATTCTTAGAATTTAGTGAAAGAGAAACAAGGAGAAATTGAAATTTATGTCTCTGTGGTTAAATTACAAGAGCACTGTTCTCAGGTGGTAATTCATTCATTGGACCTGCAAGAGGCTGTACTCAGGGATAAAACAGATGTCCTCTTTCATGTTTGTCTATCCTTAGAAGTGGTAAGGCCAATGTGAAGGAGGAGGGACATAGATACAGCACTAAAAAAGAAGTTCTACGTGGTTCCAGAATACTGAGAAAAGTACTGGGTCTACATCTAGATACATCTAGATAGAGCTAAATGACATTAAGGGATAGAAGGTGCTAATAGCTATGTTAATTTCTTTCTACACTGGACTAATATAGTTAAAATAATTTGCTCTACATCTACATCTAGATAGGGTCTACATCTAGATAGAGCTAAATGACATTAAGGGACAGAAGGTGCTAATAGCTATGTTAATTTCTTTCTACACTGGACTAATATAGTTAAAATAATTTGCTCATACCCAGGGCTTAAAAGAAATATCCAAATATTTTCCTGTGAGTTATGTATTTTTTTGTGGCTCTTCTGCTTTCTCATTGTGTAAGCTTGGGCCAGTTACTTTAACTCCTAAGTTTCACTTTCATTTTTCAAAGTGGTGGTGATAATGGCATATTCTTCATTTGGTTATTGCAAAAAGTAAATGGCATAATATATGTAAATCACTCAACACAGAACCTGGCACACCACAGAAAATAAATAATAGAATCTATTATTATTCCTTTACTGTGTTAAAACAACCCTGTGCAGTATGCAGGAAAGACATTAATCCTCATAACAAGCGAATCTCAGGTGTTAAATTATTATTCAAAGTTGGTAAAGTAAAAGAGCTGGGTCCGTAATTCATTAATATGTATTACATACTTTCACTTTTAGAATCCAAATCTTGATGTGTGTGTGTGTGTGTGTGTGTGTGTGTGTGTGTATTTTCTTTACTCAGAAGCAGGGTGAATGGGAAATAGCATAGGATGCCAAAGTGATGACATAGAGTGGTACAAAGAAACATGGGAATCAGATAGTACCTTCAGGGGATGGCAAGGTCCAGAGAAGAGATATTTTGTGTTTTTAGGATATGAAGAATCTGAGAATGTAAACAGAAGCAAAGGAGCCAGTGAAAAGACCTGAAGATGTAAGGCAGGGGTCAGCAGCTCAAATGCCTTTATGGTCTGGTTAGGTGGTTAAATAACTGAAGCTAGTGAATGTAATTCAGTAGGAAAGAGTGGGAGTAGAGACAAAGTCAAGCGTGTGTGCCCTGGATAGCACAGGGAACCATATTCAGTATGCTGGGATAAACCATAATGGAGAAAAATATTAAAAAAATGTATATATGTGTATAAGAGTCACTTTGCTGTACAGCAGAAATTAGCACAACATTGTAAATCAACTACACTTCAATAAAAACAAAATTTTACAAAAAGACTGTGTGTCTTGTCTAAAAGCATTGAAAAACCAAACCAAAACAAAACTCTACGCAGACCAAAAATCAAGTCTGTAGGCTAATATCAAACTTTGAGTTAATGACACCTGGTATAAAGGATGGAGCAAAGTTTTAGGGGAAATGGGTCAAAATGGAATCAAGAACAAAGGTAGGGTGATGAACCAAAGGAGAAGAGGATATCTTTCTTGAGGTTATACAATGGTAGTAAAAATGTGGTGATAGATACTTTGATGTAGAGAGGAGAAAAGACACAGAAGTTGATGCCCCTCAATCTTCTCAGGAAAATATAAAGCGAGATTTCTCATAGGTGTGTTTTGAAGACCAAACATGAACTGTGGTCTTGGGAATAGGGAGAAGGCCTGTGTGATATTGTGATTTATAATAAAAATTATATATGTGGTCTTCATCCCTGTTTCTGGCAGGGAGCTCTTAAAACACTTGGAATTTCCTGAATGATGAGGACCAAAAAGATGTCTCTCATTATGTTAATGAGATGACATTTGGAAATCACCTAAGGATGGAGGCTGGTTGCCAGGAGAACCACCCAACTGATTAGAAGGTTAGAACTTTCAGTCCCAACCCTTGACCTCCAGGTAGGGGAAAGGGGCTGGAGGACGAATGATTAACCTATAATACCTATCCAATGAAGCCTCCATAAAACCCCAAAAGTATGGGGTTCAGAGAACCTCTGGGTTGGTGAACACATGGAGGTCTGGGGAGAGTGGCACAGCTCAGAGAGGGCATGGAAGCTCTGTGCCCCTTCCTCATGCCTAGCCCTATCCATTTCTTCCACTGGGCTGTTATATCCTTTTATAATAAACTGGTAATAATCTAGTAAGTAAACTGTTTCTCCGAGTTCTGTGAGCCTCTCTAGAGAATTAAACAAACCCAAGGAAGGAGTCGTCGAACCTCTGAAGTATAGCCAGTTGGTCAGAAGCACAAGTGAAAACCTGAGCTTGCGATTGGCATCTGAAGGAAGAGGGGGGCAGTCTTGTGTGACTGAACCCTTAACCTCTAGGATGTGTTGATATCTTCATGTAGATAGTGTCAGAATTGAGTCAAGTTGTAGGACACCAAGCTGGTGTTGAGAGTTGCTTGGTGTGGGAAAAACCTGGAGAAATTACTATAAGAAGCACAATAGGAAATTGGTAAAAAAAAAAAAAAAAAAAAGGAATGAAACAGTTGCTCACTAGCAGAGAAAGAACAGCTGGATTTGTACTGGACCCTCTTAGCATGGCTTTATGATTTTTTTCTAAGCATACACCGAAACTGTTTCTATTCTGTCTTTTGCCACTCATTTGCAGTGTGTTCAATGAATACAAACCCTTGCATTGTTGAACTATGCCAAATGTGATTCAAGGCAAATGTGCAACCAAAAAATATCAGATTGCCTCAATTTTTCTAAGAATGATTTTTGGTTTCTTTATGTCACTGGTACTTTCTTTTAATGTGGAAGATCAATAATTGATCCAATAGTATTTTTTTCATCATAGAAATAGGTCTGTGTGTGAATTCTGCATTCTTTTTTTTTTTTTTTATTTGTGAATGTCCTCTGAGCCCAGGGATATCAGAGGAGGGACATGATTCTCAGACAGAGGCTGTGGCACAGGTTACCATGGATGGTACCATTGTCAGTTTGATATACAGAACAATATTTCTGTAGTCTTTTAACATCCCTGCAGTGTTGATCTCATGGATCATATTTTAGGTACCTTAAGATGTGAGTTTGTTTTAACATTTCTCATAGATCAGAAAGTACACTGATAGTTCAGTTTCTTGCTAATATGGCATGACAAAAATATGGAGCAGAAAGAAGTAGTTCCTGAATAAGAAACTAGTAAAATCTGCACATTTTTCAACTAGCAAAGAGTTTTAAAACATCTAAAATGACCTTAAGGATGTGCTAGGTACTATTGGGGGTTTCAAATGTAATGAGAGTTTTCATGACAATTTATTGCAAGAGAGTAGTCAGGGTAAGGAAACAACCACACTTGCCAAGGGGAGGGAATAAAGCTGTTGGATTACTAGCCCTTCTAGAGTGGCCTGTGGATGGGGAGAGATCTACTGGAGACAACTTTTGTTCAGAAGGCTAGGCAGTGTGCCACAGGGCAGGGAAGGAGGAAGTGAACAGAGGGAGCATCATGGTAATGAAAGAACTGAGTAGATGAGAGAGAGCAGGGAAGATTTTCAGCAGTTGTTATGCCAAGGAACCGAGGATAGAGGAATATGTACGTACAGGTTTCCCCTGCTCTCCAAAAGTACAGTGTTCTTATGAAACTTTTCACAAGCCAAAATGGCATAAAGCAAAGAAGTAATTACCTTAGGACACATCTTGCTAATGGATGCCAAAATAACTGAGATAAAGCACAGATGCTCACAGAAAGAGTTCAAAGCTATGGAGGCTTGATGCTGACATGCTGAGTGTAGTTTCTGGGGAAGGAGCTTGGCAGTGCTGCTCTCGTGAATTTTCAACAACCAGAGGGTATTTGTATCAAGTTTCTGTTAAGCTTTCTGTGCAGAGGGATGTGTAAATTTTCCGGGCCAGCCTGAGCCTTCCAAAATTTATCATTCTTTTAATTGCAACTCCATTCACATTTTGGGTCACGTAGGGCCCTGTGATTTATTCAGGTTACATAGAGACATAAAAGTCACGTCCTTCATCCTGAGGAAACAACCATAATTGAAGAATGATAAAGTACAAAATTGTACCTGACCGGACAACTTGGGAGAAGTAGAAACTCTTTTCTAGGTCCACAGCTTCATCAAAACTTTCTACCCTCTGGCCCTTCAGTTAAAGAACAAAAGCGGAATAACTCAGTGACTTTTCACCAAGCTTTAATCAGATACTAATGCCGATGTTGAAGAGGCAGCTCACATAGAAAGAAATTGCTTGGCCATCCTCTCACAGCTGATGTTCAAATATGTTAATATAAGATACTGGCTGGAATATACACTGTTCTAGTTGCCTTTCTTTCTTTCTTTTTTTTTTTTTGTAGCCACCTAATCACACACCATTTAAAACAATGTTTTTGCAAAGTCACAGATACTTAGTCTTCTTAAATATAGCCAACACTTTTCAGTAAAACCAGTGAAGTAAAATTGTTTACTTTCTTTTAACCATTCCTTTTCTCCTTTGAAAATTACACTTTCAAATGAAAGTATCAGCTTTTGAACTCTGTCAAAATCTAAAGCCCATAGCATTTTTTAATAGTCTTGTAACTTTACCCAGATCTCTGAAGCCTGTGCCTATAGACTGTTTGAACTTCCTGTGATTTGGGTAGAATTCAGAGTTTGCAGAAAAGCTAACCTTTCAGTTAAAAGCTTGCTTGTGAGTGTGTATTTTCTTCCTGATTTGAGCCAAGTGCAAAAGAATGACAATCTTGCTCTGAACAGAAGAAAATGTTTCCTTTCTCACCCCCTGAAATGATGGATTTCCTGTTTTTCTCTAAGCAAAATTCCCCCAGCAGAGGAATAAAGAGCAGATAGTGAGGGGAGACCTGCTAAGGAATTTTATAGCTGTTTAAAAATGAGGAATGGTAATGTGGCTAACCAATTTCTAGTCATGTGGTCTTAAAGATTTATACACGTGGTTTTGAAATACAATTAACCAATCACATCGCCGTGCTGATATTGTTCATTTTATAAACATATATATATATTTTAACTTTCATTCACTTGTTGGCTGATGAAATAATGTGGGTAGCTTGAAACTAGCACAGAGTATACAAAATGACTCTTCTGTGATGTGATCTGATTTGGATTTGGACCACCACTGGGAGAATTATGTAAGATTTCACAACAGAAATTTGTGCACACCAAGCTTTAGTGCAGTGGTTTCTGACATTTTTGTAACAGCAACATCCTGCCAGTAGTTTAATTTGTGGACCTTACACTCCATTCTAAATGGTATAAACAACATACACTTTAAAACAAAATAAAAAATTATAGTGTGTTGGTAACAACTACTGAGATAATTAGAAATTCAAAATTCATGTTGAAGTGTTATAGGCAGTGACTAAAAACAACTGTTCTTTATGATGGACAATGTAATATGTCAACTAACTGACAAGAGTGCTTTTCTTTCTCCACCCCCTAAATTATAGCATTCCAATTTTAACTGGTTGCTCTAGCAAATTTGTTTACTTCTAGGAAACCAACAAATATGAATTAGATTATAGAAAATAATTACCATTAGTTCTATTTGTAACTTCAGTAATTTCACATTTTCATTAGCAGTCTGAATGTTAATTAACAAATTTCTTTATTTCTCTAAAGCTAGCAATTGTTAGAGTATGCAACAGAAAAATAGCAATTATTATTATAAAGACTAATTAAAAGTTGAAAGCAAAGCTTTAATAAGTATAAATACCATTGTCAAATGTGAAAAACACACATTAATTTTTATTTTACAAAACCTTACCCTTAGACTCACAGATATGCAGATAATAGCATTATGGGGTGGTGATGGGGGTAGGAATCTAAGTTTTAGGTAGATCAGTCCATCTAGAATCAGTCAGCATATTAGAATTTCAAGGGGAAAAAGCTATTTACATAATAGTATGACAAAAGAAAAATAATCGTGCAAAAACATTGGCTTTCCATCTTCTTTGGTGACTCTAGCACTTAGGAAAGGAAAGTAAAAAGAAGACAGCAAAAAGACAACTTGTGAAATGCATTAAATTTGTCATCAAATTACCAGTAGTTGTGAAGGATCAAGGAATAATGGGAGGGAAGATCTAAAGAAATGATGCTGGGAGAAAATGGGGTGCTCTAAATCTAAATGATGTTTTAGCATAAATCACACCTCTAAACACAACTAACAAAATAATTATTCTAACCGATATTTTTTCCTTGGTTTATAATATGGGTTTAGCAAACTGGGTCAAGTGGTGCTATTTAGCAGTGACAGGTAATTGTGAAATCTTTCATGGAGCAGGAAAGGAAATGCTGAAGTATTTGGATTGTTCAAAGTGCAACCAATACCTGGATTTCCAGTCCTGTGTATAATGATACAAAATGGACTCAATACAGACAAATTATAGGAACCAGAGGCCATTAACTCAAATAAAAAAATAAATATGAATAAATAGGGACCATCAAGAAAGGCCAAACTGAGGAGAATACATTAACTCATGGTCATCGGCTGGAAGCTGATCAAATTGTTAAAGTCAATAGTTCAGAGGGGGCCCAAGAGAGTAACAATGGTGTCTTTATGTGACCAATGGTACAACAAAAAAAAGAGGAATTTATGTGCCAACATTTTCATATTTCTTATAATATAAGGGCTACCGTATTGGACCCTGCTATCTCCTCTAGGCATTGCCTTATTATTGCCAAGCTTCCTGAAAATACAAAAGTTATCTCCAATAACTGCTTACACTTTTGCTCCTAACTCTTTCTCACTTCCTTCCATACTACTACACTAAAATGGCTACCAATAGTCTCCTGACTGCTGAATCTATTGGATATTTTTCTTAATTCATCTTTGACATTTGACTTTGTTGACAACTTCCTCCTTCTTCGAGATCTGTCTTCCAGGGTTTCTGCTCAACATTTTTTCCCACTCTAGTTCATCGATGGTATATGTAAAGCACCTAGCAAAGTACTTGTCACAGAGAAGATGCTACATCAGTGTTCTCTCCCCTCACATGTCATTTAAATATTAGTGTCCTGCAGGATCTTGTTGTCAGTCATCTTTTCACTCCACATACTTTCCTTGAGCAATGTCATCCTCTTCTACAATTTTGATTACTATCTAAACATCCTTGACTTCAAATTCATATAACGATTCAATATCTCTCTCAAGCTTCAAACTTATATATCCAATAACCTACTAGAAATCTTCATCTGGATTTTCTAGTGTCAAGTTAAACTTAACATGTCTGAATGCCAACTCAGTATGTCCCTATACAAACTTTTCTTTTTCTTTTATTAATCTCTATGTATTATGGAAGTACCCTAATGGCAACTCAAGTTAGAAGCTGGAAGTCTTCATGGACTTCTCCCTCTCTTTCACCACCCACATCTAAGCAGTCATCAAAATGTATTAATTCTTATTTCTAAAATAACTCTTTGGTCTAGTCCCTAATCTATTTTCCATTCCTACTGACACTGCCTTAGATCAGGTCCTTATAAATTTTTACTATACTAGAGCACTTCTCCTCTAGTCATGCCTCTATACATCCTTACTCCTTCAAAATACTACCAAAGTGACCTTTCTGAAATGAATTCAAACATTCTCCTCCCATCTTAAAACTCTCCAGTTATGTTTCATTTAGATGCAATCAAAATTCCATATATACAATGTTGTGTTAGTTTTGGGTGTACAGAAAAGTGATTCAGTTATACATTGTAAATCAACTATACTTCAATTAAAAATTCCATATATAAAACACTTGTGGTCTGATTCCTACTAGTTTCTCTTACCTCATTTTCTACAAGTCACTTCCCTCCTTGCCTCTGCATTTAAGGAATTCAGGGTCTGACTCCCTATTCTGCTACATTTTTAGATGTGTAACTTGGGGAAAATCATTTACCTTCTCTAGGACTTAATTTCTTCATTTTTAAAAAGGGGAAAGCCTACAGATTAAATGTGAGTATTAAATAAACTAACACAGGTAAATGACCTATCATAGTACCTAGTGATTTTGACCTTTTTTTGCAACTTTGTTTTTTTAACATTCATATTTTCTTATTGTCAATTTTGTAGTATTAGATATTTCTAAGTAAAGTTAACTCTTGGACAACAAAGGTTTAAACTGCACAAGTCCAGTTATATAAGAATTTTTTTCATTAAATATATAGGAAGATTTTCTGGAGATTTTTGACAATTTGAAAAAAATTCTCAGACAAACCACAAAGCCTAGAAATATTGAAAAAAATTAAGAAAAAGGTATGTCATGAATGCATAAAATATATGTAGATAAACATATAACATACAAAATATGTGTTAATTGATTGTTTATGTTATAGGTAAGGCTTCCAGTCAACAGTAGGTTATTATTAGTTAAATTTTAAGGGAGTCAAAAATTATATGTGAATTTTTAACTGCATGGGGGCTTGGCACCCTAGACCCCCCTAACCCCACACTGTTCAAGAGTCAATTCTAAGTGCCTTGAGCCTTATATAAAAGTACAATATAATATTTAATAGGAATGGATGGCAAAATCAGTTTCTTTAAACTCAGTTTTTTTCCCTTAGTCTAGTACTTCTGTTACTCTTCTCTGTAGCCTCTCCAATTCTCAACATGTGAAACTCAAGTTTAAATGCAATATTTTTATAAGAACCTCACAAAATAAGAATACAACACAAGCATATCTTTTGTCTTTCTTTTTTCCTATTTCTTATTGTAGAATTGTAAGTTCCCATCTGCCAGTCTTTAACTTATTCACTTACATTCGACTTACGAACCACTAGGATGACTAGATTGAGCTCTGCTGCTTGGAATCTAGTCAATAACCCTTCATTTCTTACCATGCTCATTTCGTTTGGACTCTCAGGGTAAATGTAAATGACAACAAAACCACCGGTTGGATATTTCAGTACAGTGGAAATCTAGCAAACTGAATCAATTGGTCAAGTTCTTCAGAACGATCAAGTCAGCAGCCACCTGTAGAGATATGGTTTCTATTTTTTTATAAAAAATTAATTGAACTTTATTCTATTTCCTGTATTAAATGACTATTTTTCATTTGAGTTTTGTTCTTGTTTGGAAAGATATTGGCAAACCTACCCAACTTGGTACTTTCCACAACCTACTGAGTATGTTTTCAATTCAATCAGTGAAGTGAGTATTGTGGGTGCATCGTATAGTATGGGATTTGGATTTGAATAAAATTGAGTTGAAACTTCAGTTCCCTCATTTGTAAAATGGTGATAACAATGCTATAAGGATTTATTTAAGGATTGAATTGGATAATTGGATAATAGCTATCTGTTTGCATCATGTCTGCCATGTGGAAGACATACTCTAAAGGTTAACATTCTTGTATTCTTTTACTTATTCCTCTCAAATAGAGGCAAGATCCTGTAGGCTTCTTTTATGTATCATAGAGCCCCAGGTTGTGTTAGGAATGTAATTCTACTACCTAGAACAGGAAAGGAGGGAGGCCACGCCAGTTTATAGGGGTTTATATGACACACTAAAGCCCATGTGGCCTAGGAATGTTCTGCACGCCTCTATAAGCAACTTTGAATCATATCTTAATTTTTTGATAGATTCAGATTTTTGATCCTTTCAAGGATTCAAGACCAAGATCACTGAAGAAGAGCCAAAGTGTTTTCTGTTGTGGTTCATGCATCATCAACCAACTTGTCAGCTAAGTTTGGTTGCAGAATCTTTATTACAAGCAGTGACAAAAGAAGCAGAAAGGGCACAGCTTGAATCTCAGATCTCTGGATAAAATTTCAGATCATACATTGAGGATATTTTTTTACCTTATAAATGAAGCAAATGCAGATATGTCTCTGATTAGTTGAAAATGGAAAACCCTGCAATGTCATAGTTTATTTTTCAGCCTAAAATCCAATTGACTGCTGATGCTAGCTACCTGTTTTCTTATCCTAGTGCCAACTTTCTTAAGGAAAGGAACAACAGAGTCAAACTAGATAACATGATTTGAAATTTAAAAAAACATCTTTGCCAGTAGAAGTAAAGTCTGTTATGCTCATCAAAGATAGACAAAGATTAGACAATGGCTGTAGGACTCAAAGGACCATCACCAACTGAAGGCATTTATTGGTAATTAAGATAAGGGAGCATGGGCTAATTGGAATTTATTATAAACTTGTCAGGGCAGTAGGTTGGGTGTGGACTAACATAATCAATATTAGAGCAATTGCCACCTCTTTATCATAAAGTAGTGAGAGAGAACTCATAAATTGGGTTATGAAACTATGTCTGCTTAGATTTTTGCATATGGCTTGACTACGTTTTAAAGCAATCAAAGTGATTTTCCACTCTGTTAAAAATGCATCATAGGAAATCTCCTCTTACTGAAAGATCCATTTTCAGTCAGTTTGAGCATTAAAATTCTTCAAAAGATAGAATAAATCTATAGACTGGCTTGGAGTTTCTTACCCTTGTTTCCTCTTCATCATCAACCTACACAGAAACTGAAAGGAGGCAGGTAGACCTCTGTGAACACTATAGTTCCCTTACTATTTTATTATTATTAAGTGTTTTATATGATCTGGAAGAAATTGTGAGAAATGAAAGAAAATGATGTCTTTTCTATCCCTGAGATTTTTAATGCCAAAAGTTAAGAATGTGGCACAGAAGATAAGAGTTGAAACATTAGCTGAAACAACTTTGATACATGCAATTGGGTTATAATGCACCCATTTTAAGGTAAGAATGTGGATATTATGGTGTGGGACATGCTTCAACCCTGCCCCTCTCCCCATACTTTGGACTAGAGAAAAGGAAGAAGAAAGAAGCCATATATATTGAAAAGACCTTGGCATAAATATTTAGACAATTATTCCTTCTTTGATTTTTCTTTTCTTATTCCATGAAACTTTTTGCTTTTACTGTGGAAATTTCTATCTGTCTCTGTGTTTCAGAGGCAACAGGAAGTACAATTATATAAGAAACATGTGAAAGGAGGTCATTGGGGTTTAAAAAAAAAGGGGACCTGTCTGAGCATGGAACACCCACTGGAATCAAAGAGAATAATGGGTTATAACTAAATGGCTTCCTAGGGAGATGAAGGAAGAAGTGCAATCCACCCCGAGATATTTCCTCAGGTTTGATTAAAATAGCACCTCTCTGCTTGAAAAAGCAGAAGTTATTGGTGCATAGAAAGATGTATATGTGTGTAAACATTCTCATCCACCCCCAGGATGGTCATTGATTTCATCCACAGCTATTTCATTAGCATTCCACCTTTAATATGCTACTTTTCATCTAAGAGATCACATGTGTTTACCTGTGACCAAATCCCATCTCCCAAAACCCCAGACCAACAAATAAATAAAGAAAGAAATAATTCACTAAAACTCAATGATGGAGAATAATATTTCCCAAGGCCTGTAGACTGATTACTTACCTTTTATTTATTCGCTCAATAACAAAACTCTCTATTAGTTGATTATTTAAATACAAACAGAAGAATCACAGGAGGGTATTGCACACAGAAAGAATTCAATCAGTGGTGTGCTGGAGCTAGCTCATAATGTCTGGCAAAAGTTGACTGTTAAATTTTCAGGAATTTTGCAAGCTCATTGACATCATGTTAGTAGCTTGAAATAAGCCATGATGGGATGGAAATCGGCAAATGCTACAAATCAGGACTGTTTTTTTCCTCAGAGAGCAAGTTTTTAAACATTTACCTGTGCACCACCAGATTCAATCAAATCAATGCCATTTTTCTTGCAGATTTCTTCAGCTAGTTTCTTGCTAAGTTAATAGCATGGCATAGAATGATGCTTTTCAAATCTTTTTTTAACACAAGAAAAATTTTCCAGACAAAATCTTATACAAAAATATATATAAAGCAAAAAAAGCAGAGATGCTTTTATTGACTGGGAAGGGTGTGCCATCCCCTGGCCTTCCTCTTTCCCTGGGCCTTGTGAATTGTCAACCTACCACTCTACCCAACCCCACCACATCCTGGACCATGGAAGACGTATTTGGAAAACAATTGATCAAAAGGAAAGAACAGAGACTGAAAAAGAGAGATGCAAGGAATTATAACTCTAGTTTTGATCTCTGACCAGTCATTCTAGACCTTGCTTTCTTAATCATGAAATGAGGGATTTGAACAAATGACCTTGAGGATTCTCCAAGCTATAAAACTTTATGCTTCTGTGATTATGGATGCATGAATGTTTCATAGAAATCTGACTTTAAATGAAAGATAAATCCTACTACCAATTAACACTGTCATTTACTTTCATCTAACTTTAGGAAACTACTTTTTGCATTCAAATTAAGTTGTATGGCCTCATCCCTGCAGCCACACTCACAAAAGCCACCATCTTGCCAATGCCTATTCAAAGCTACTAACATTTTTACCAACATGTGTTCTCATTAAGTTGGTAGCATACATAGCTAAAAGGGACAAATTATCCTTCCTTGAATCTGTATTTGGTCTGTGCACTGATGAAAGTACCAATCTGGATTGTTTACTGTTTTCTCTTTATGTATTCCATCACCTTCAGCTCTCCTAGTTTCACTCTCTGTCCTTGATGGTGTACTTTCCTTTCAGAGCCAATATGAGTCATACTAGTAAAAGAATAGCTAAACAGTTCTGGAGTGGGTCTCCGTGGCTAGAGTGCTTGGAGGTGGTGAGAACAGAGTCCACAAAGTGAGATGATGAGTTTGCCTCAGCAAAAGCAATTGTGAAAGCAGAAACAGGTGTGTTACATGTGGGTGTGTAAATGTGTATAATGCACTCATAGACCCATCATTGCTCAAAGGAACTAGCTTCAAAAGAAGAGTGGTAAATATCTGCAGCCATCTTTCAATTATCTAGGGATAGATTAACAAGTATGTAGATTAAAATAAAAATATATGTAATAGCTTATGTATGAAAATCATTAAAAGTACTATGAATCGCTAGAACAGCTACATAACAGAAGGAACTATTGTTTAGATCTATAAAGTAATTGTTAGGGTTTAGGCAGGGAATGATGGTACACAAAATAAGTGAAGAGATTTTAAATGAAAAGACTATATAAAGGGTGTGGGCAGGATTAAGGCAAACCAACAAAAAATAGTGAAGCATAGAAGGGCTGGTAACAGTGAGGAAGTTTTACTGTCCCTTGGCCTGGCTGACAAGAGGAAGAAAAGATTACCAGATCCTGGAGAGATTAGCCTACTGTAAGAGAAGGCCACCTTCTGGGAGTTGTGATCTTTGAAAGAGGGATGTAGCTAACTGACAGTGAATTCTCTGAGAGGAAGCTATTAGAATAAATACACTGACATCTTTCTCTTCGGCCCCTCTAATCTCCTGTTGGTGCCCCTCAGTGGCCAAAACCAACCAAAAGCTAGAGGAAAAGGAAGCATGTTGATCCAGACCTAAAGGCTAGCTTCTTGGTGGCACAGAATAGAATAAAATGGTAGAAAGAAAATTTAGGTAAGGAAAATTGAAACTATCCATTACAGTAACCAATAGTTACTACATTGGGTCTAGTGGAATGTAAGAACACTCTTTCACCTTTATTCATTCACTCAATCTGCATTTATTTAACACTTACAATGTATCAGGCACTATTCACTGTGTTAATTTCATAACAGTGCACTGTGTTAATTTCATAGCAGTGAATAAAATAGAATTTCTATCCTCATGAAAGAAGTCTGACAATTAAAAAATCAATAAACAGTCAAAATAACTTTAGATAATGTTAAGTAATATTAAGGCAATAAAATAAAGAAGTATAATAGAATGAGCAGAGTGGTGGTGTGAACCTACTTCAGATAATGTGGCTAAGGAAGGCCTGCTTGAGAAGATAACAACTGAACTGAGACCTTAATGATAAGTTAGCTGTGCCCAAAACTAAGGGAAGAGACTTCTAGGCAAAGGGCACAGTGACTTCAAGGGCCATGAGGAAGGAACAAGGTTTCCACATCAGAAGAAGAAAAAGAGAGTAAGCATGGTTAAAATACAGAGAACTTAGTGTCAGATGCGTCTAGAGAAGTACAGGGGAAAAGCATCATGGGTGATGTTTCTGTTACCTATAACTGTGCATCAACCCACTCTAAACATAATGACGTAATACAACAATTTATTTTTCATCAGGATTTTGTGGGTCAGAAATTTGTTCAGACCTTGGCTCAGTGATTTCTCTACTCTGTGTAGTGTCAACTGAAAATACTTGTCAGTGTTCATCTGGTCACTGGACTTGGCTGAGTTGCCTGAGGCTCTCATATCCCTGGTGTACAGGTGCTTCTCCACATGTCTTATATCTAATGACATGCCAAGCTTGGGCTTCCTCAGAGGATGGTAGTCTTAGGGTAGCCAGACTTAATACATGACAACTAGCTTCCACCAGGAAAGAAGCCGGAGCTGCTAGACCTCTTATGATCTGACCTTGAAAGTCCAAGAATGTCACTTCCACTGCCTCTTATTAGTCAGAGCAAGTCACAGGGCTGACTTAATTTCAAGGAGAAAGAAAAGAGTCTACCTCTTGAATGATGGTCATTATCTTTGTAGACCAGCTACCATAAGAGCTTTCATAGGCCATGATATAGTGCTTGGATTATAATCCAAGTACAGTGGGAAGTCATTGAAAGTTTGAAAGGGAGTCATGTGATTTGATTTAGGTTTAAAATATATTCCTCTGGCTGCTGTGGAGAATCGACTTTAGTATTACAAGAACACACGTTGAGAAACCAGTTAGGAAACTACCATAGCAGACTGAGAGAAGAATGATGATGGCCTGTACTAGGACGGAGTTGGTAGATGCAGTGAAGCATGGACTGATTTGCATATATTTAAGAGGTAGAGCTGAGAAAACTTACTAATGGACTTAACTTGTGGAGTGAGGGAAAAGAGGAATTAAAGAAGACTCTAAGGGGCTTCCCTGGTGGCACAGTTGTTAAGAATTTGCCTGCCAGTGCAGGGGACATGGGTTCGAGCCCTGGTCTGGGAAGATCCCACATGGCATGCAGCAACTAGGTCCATGAGGCACAACTACTGAGCCTGTGCTCTAGAGCCCGCAAACCACAACTAATGAGCCCACATGCCACAACTACCAAAGCCCATGCGCCTAGAGCCCATGCTCTGCAACAAGTGAAGCCACCACATTGAGAAGCCCATGCACCACAATGGATTAGCCCCCACTCGCTGCAACTAGAGAAAGCCCACACACAACAGCAAAGACTCAACGCAGTCAAAACTAAATAAATAAATTTACACTAAAAAAATAAAAGAAGACTCTGAGGACTCAAATTTATTTTATCTGGAATGCTAAGGAGATTATGGCATCATCATCAATAAAAATGAGGAAGTTTGAGGGAGAGGTGAATCAAGAAAGAGAAAGAGAGAGAGTAAATTCAAGGTTTTCTTTTGCCAACTGCAAAACTGAGTAGGAGGCATATGAGATAATGAAAAGGTCTCCTACTCTCCCTACTAAAAACACATAAAAATAGTATTAATAACTTATGCTTAGTACTTATTATGTCAGGCACTTTTATCAGAGCTGTATATATATTAACTCATTTAAAACTCACACTCACTCTGTGATAAAGTTTTATTACCACTCCCATTTTAAGTATGGGAACACCTGAGGTATGGAAAGGTTAAGTAACTTGCCTGTGGTCACAGTTATTGATAGGTGAAGCCAGGATATAAACTCAAGAGGTTTGGATCTGAAGTCCATTGTTGGAACCCCCATTATGCTACCTTTCCAAATAACACATAACACCAAAGTGTTTCTCATACAAGGCAAGCTAAAAAATAAGTATGGGAAATCCCCATGTGCAAGAAGATTCAGATTGATGAATAAGACTTGTAGCTTACTTTTTTTGGTGCATGTTTGAGAATTCCTGGATAGCTTTGGGTGTCAAACATTACAGGCTTTTGCAGGCCAACCTGTGATTACTCTGGTGATGATACTACATAGTAAGCTTTCAGTCTCTGACTACACTCACAAACAAAGATGTTGTATTTGTATAAATTTCTAAAAGAAGTTTTATTAAGATATGATTCACATATGATAAACTCATCTAAGGTAGACATCATCAAAATTAAAACTTTTTGTGATACAAACCATACAATCAAGAAGGTGAAAAGAAAACCCTCAGAATGAGTGAAAATACTTACAAATCATAGATCTGATAAGGGGCTTGTATCTACAATATACAAAGAACACTTTCAAGTCAATCAATAATAAAAAGAAGGATCCAATGAAAAATGGGCTGAGGAATTGAATAGACATTTCTCCAAAGAAGATAGTTATAAATTTTTCTTTGTCAATTGTTTTTTTGGTGACCTAAGAAGTCAGGTCTAGAGAGTTCCCTGGAGGTCCAGTGGTTAGGACTTCATGCTTTCACTGCCAAGGGCATGGGTTCAATCCCTTATGATCATCTTAATAGATGCATAAAAAGATTTTGACAAAATTGAACACTGATTTATGATAAAAACCCTCCAGAAAGTAGACACAGAGGGAACTTACCTCAACATAATAAAGGACATATATGACAAACCCACAGCCAACATCATTCTCAATGGTGAAAAACTGAAATCATTTCCACTAAGATCAGGAACAAGACAAGGTCGCCCACTCTTACCACTATTATTCAACATAGTTCTGGAAGTTTTAACCACAGCAATCAGAGAAGAAAAAGAAATAAAAGGAATCCAAATCGGAAAAGAAGAGGTAAAACTGTCACTGATTGCAGATGACATGATACTATACATAGAGAATCCTAAAGATGTTACCAGAAAACTACTTACTGGAGCTAATCAATGAATTTGGCAAAGTAGCAGGATACAAAATTAATGCACAGAAATCTCTTGCATTCCTATACACTGATGATGTATTGCAGCTCTATTTACAATAGCCAGGACATGGAAGCAACTTAAGTGTCCACTGACAGATGAATGGATAAAGAAGATGTGGCACATATATACAATGGAATATTACTCAGCCATAAAAAGAAATGAAATTGAGTTATTTGTAGTGAGGTGGATGGACCCAGAGTCTGTCATACAGAGTGAAGTAAGTCAGAAAGAGAAAAAATAAATACTGTATGCTAACATATATATATGGAATCTAAAGAAAAAATGGTCCTGAAGAACCTAGGGGCAGGACAGGAATAAACACGCAGATGTAGAGAATGGACTTGAGGACATGGGGAGGGGGAAGGGTAAGCTGGGACAAAGTGAGAGGGTGGTATGGACTAATATATACTACCAAATGTAAAATAGATAGCTAGTGGGAAGCAGCCGCATAGCACAGGGAGATCAGCTCGGTGCTTTGTGACCACCTAGAGGGATGGGATAGGGAGGGTGGGAGGGAGATGCAAAAGGGAGGAAATATGGGGATATATGTATGTGTATAGTGGATTCACTTTGTTATACAGCAGAAAAGAATAGGAAGAGTTTGACCCAGAAATTCCAATTTTAGAAATTTATTTTAAAGCAATAATCAGAGATATATACAAAGGTGCATGCACAATGATATACATATCATCTTAATTTATAAGCAGGAAATATTGGAAACTTCCTATAGCAGAAGACTTATTATGTAAATTATGGCATAGTCATAAACAAGTTCCCCCTGCTACCCTAAAGGGGAGCATTCCTATGAAACCTTTCCTAAGCCCAAATTACATAAAGTGAAGAAGTAATTACCAATAATTTATATGGAAAAATGTTTTGAGCATTCCCAGACTAAGAAAAATAACCTACCAAGTCATACCAAAGAGCACATAAAACCTAAAATAACACTAACATATTTTCCAAAGCAAGAATGATATGATAAATACACAGCCTGTAAAAAGTAGAAATAATGTATGTACAGTGTAATTTCACTTACCAGAATATGGAAGGCAGAGAGCACAATGGAAGGCCGATAGGTTGTGATGATGGTGTGTTAGGCTAAGTCTTGGAAGTTTGGGGCATTGGGAGGTACAGGGGACTGGGGTGTAGGGGACAGAGGAAGAAGACCTTTTTTTAACATCTAATCTCTATCTGATTCCATTAATGTTTATACCTTCTTCTATGTCTGCCTGTCTCATTGTCAATGGTTGAAGTTCATTGTCTACAGTGGCTGATGTGGAAGGCTTGAAATACAATATTATACATGACTATTTAGCCTTGCACATTTTTCTATCATACAATTCTTTGTAGGTACTCAAAACATCCTGCAAACCTATGTGCCCTTTCAAAATTAAAGTCATAATTTTCTGTAATCACTGTAACACTGTCAATAGTAGTAGACATCTCATGTAAGTGATTTGTTCAGTTCCTGGATGACTTCACTTTCAGGCATTTCACTACTGTGCTGTTTGGATTCATATCTTTTCCTTTTGCAGTTGCCTCAGCTCTTCATCTGCCAGTTCTTGGTCATGAGATGCCCAAACCACTTCAACATCATCTTCATCCACGTCCACAAACCCAGGCTCCTTAACCAAAATCACTACTGATGTATTTATTGTTGTTGGTTTGAAAACTTTAAAATTGTTCCTCTAAGCATCACCTCTCATTCAGATTGTTAGCCTATCAAGAACATATCCAAGGGGGAACGAAGGTGGAGGTTGCCAGACCAGGTCTCAGTTTCGGAGGAGACGTGGCATTAGGGTGAGACGTGATGCTCAGAAGCGAGCTCAAGTAAGAAAACACACCCAAGTTGCAGTCAGATTTGAACAGTGAACACTAAAGAACTCGTGACTTCATAGTAATATAAACTACCTGACATATTTTAGGTGCACATTCAGTCCCTCTCAGTTGCCCCTGTAGGTGCTGACAAGTACTGGAGTCTCTTACAAATGCTGGGACTGGGGAAAGCAGATGCCCAAAGAGCAAGCGTGCAAACACTGAGTCAAGTCAGTCAAGAATAATTACGTAGAACGAGAGTGGGAAGATGGCGGAAGAGTAAGATGCGGAGATCACCATCCTCCCCACACATACATCAGAAATACATCTACACGTGGATCAACTCCTACAGAACACCTACTGAATGCTGGCAGAACACCTCAGACCTCCCAAAAGGCAAGAAAGTCCCCACGTACCCGGGTAGGGCAAAAGAAAATAAGAATAAACAGAGACAAAAGAATAGGGACAGGACCTGCACCAGTGGGAGAGAGCTGTGAAGAAGGAAAGGTTTCCACATACTAGAAGCCCCTTCGCAGGTGGAGATGGCAGGTGGCGGAGGAGGGGAGCTTTGGAGCCGCGGAGGAGAGGGCAGCAACAGCGGTGCAGAGGGCAAAGCGGAGAGATTTCCGCACAAAAGATCGGTGCCAACCAGCACTCACCAGCCCGAGAGGCTTCTCTGCTCACCCGCCAGGGCGGGCGGGTCTGGCAGCTGAGTCTCGGGCTTCGGTTGGAGCGCAGGGAGAGGACTGGCAGCGTGAACACAGCCTGAAGGGGTTAGTGCACCACGGCTAGCCGGGAGGGAGTCCAGGAAAACGTCTGGACCTGCTGAAGAGGAAAGAGTCTTTTGCTTCCCTTTTTGTTTCCTGGTGAGTGAGGAGAGGGGATTAAGAGCGCTGCTTAAAGGAGCTCCAGAGACGGGCGCGAGCCTCGGCTAACAGTGCAGACCCCAGAGACGGGCATGAGACGCTAAGCCTGCTGCTGCCACCACCAAGAAGCCTGCAGGCGAGAACAGGTCACCCTCCACACCTCCCTTCTGGGGAGCCTGTGCAGCCCGCCACTGCCAGGGTCCCGGGATCCAGGGACAACTTCCCCAGGAGAACACACGGTGCGCGTCAGGCTGGTGCAACGTCACGCTGGCCTCTGCCGCTGCACGCTCGTCCCGCACTCCATACCCCTCCCTCCCCCTGACCTGAGTGAGCCGGAGCCCCTGAATCAGCGGCTCCTTTAACCCCATCCTGTCTGAGCGAAGAACAGATGCCCTCCATGACCTACATGCAGAGGCGGGGCCAAATCCAAAGCTGAAGCCCTGGGAGCTGTGAGAACAAAAAAGAGAAAGGGAAATCTCTCCCAGCAGCCTCGGGAACAGTGGATTAAATCTCCACAATCAACTTGATGTACCCTGAACCTGTGGAATACCTGAATAGACAACGAATCATCCCAAATTGAGGAGGTGGACTTTGAGAGCAAGATTTATTATTTTTTCCCCTTTTCCTCTTTTTGTGAGTGTGTATGTGTATTTTGTCTGCATAGCTTTGCTTTCACAATTTGTCCTGGGGTTCTATCCATCCGTTTTTTTTTACTTAAATTTTTTTTTCTTAATAATTATTTTTTTTATTTTAATAACTTTATTTTATTTTAAATTACTTTATTTTCTTTTCTTTTATCCTCTTTCTTTCTACATTTTCTCCCTTTTATTCAGAGCCGTGTGGATGAAAGGCTCTTGATGCTGCAGCCAGGAGACAGTGCTGTGCCTCTGAGATGGGAGAGCCAACTTCAGGACACTGGTCCACAAGAGACCTCCCAGCTCCACGTAATGTCAAATGGCGAAAATCTCCCAGAGATCTCCATCTCAACACCAAGACCCAGCTTCACTCAACGACCAGCAAGCTACAGTGCTGGACACCCTATGCCAAACAACTAGCAAGACAGGAACACAACCCCACCCATTAGCGGAGAGGCTGCCTAAAATCATAAGTCCACAGACACCTCAAAACACACCACCAGACGTGGACCTGCCCACCAGAAAGACAAGATCCAGCCTCATCCACCAGAACACAGGCACTACTCCCCTCCACCAGGAAGCCTACAAAACCCACTGAACCAACTTGAGCCACTGGGGACAGACACCAAAAACAACAGGAACTACAAACCTGCAGGCTCCAAAAAGGAGACCCCCAAAACAGTAAGATAAGCAAAATGAGAAGTCAGAAAAACACACAGCAGATTAAGGAGCAAGATAAAAACCCACCAGACCTAGCAAATGAGGAGGAAATAGGCAGTCTACCTGAAAAAGATTTCAGAATAATAATAGTAAAGATGATCCAAAATCTTGGAAATAGAATAGCAAAAATGCAAGAAACATTTAAGAAGGACCTAGTAGAACTAAAGGTGAAACAAGCAATGATGAACAACACAATAAATGAAATGAAAAATACTCTAGAAGAGATCAACAGCAGAATAACTGAGGCATAAGAATGGATAAGTGACCTGGAAGATAAAAGAGTGGAAATAACTACTGAAGAGCAGAATAAAGAAAAAAGAATGAAAAGTACTGAGGACAGTCTCAGAGACCTCTGGGACAACATTAAATGCACCAACATTCGAATTATAGGGGTTCCAGAAGAAGAGAAAAAGAAAGGGAATGAGAAAATGTTTGAAGAGATTATAGTTGAAAACTTCCCTAATATGGGAAAGGAAATAGTTAATCAAGTCCAGGAAGCACAGAGAGTCAATTACAGGATAAATCCAAGGAGAAATACACCAAGACACATATTAATCAAACTGTCAAAAATTAAAAACAAAGAAAATATATTAAAAGCAGAAAGGGAAAGACAACAAATAACAAACAAGGCAATCCTCATAAGGTTAACAGCTGATCTTTCAGCAGAAACTCTGCAAGCCAGGAGGGATAGCAGGACATATTTAAAGTGATGAAGGAGAAAAACCTACAACCAAGTTTACTCTACACAGAAGGATCCATTTAGATTTGGTGGAGAAATTAAAACCTTTATATACAAGCAAAAGCTGAGAGAGTTCAGCACCACAAAACAAGCTTTACAACAAATGCTAAAGGACCTTCTCTAGGCAAGAAACAAGAGAATGAAAAAGACCTACAATAACAAACCCAAATCAATTAAGAAAATGGGAATAGGAACATACATATCGATAATTACCTTAAATGTAAATGGACTAAATGCTCCCACCAAAAGACACAGACTGGCGGAATGGATAAAAAAAAATCCAATATATATGCTGTCTATAAAGGACCCACTTCAGACCTAGGGACACATACAGACTGAAAGTGAAGGGATAGAAAAAGATATTCTATGCAAATGGAAACCAAAAGAAAGCTGGGGTAGCAATTCTCATATCAGACTAAATAGACTTTAAAATAAAGCCTATTAGAAGAGACAAAGAAGGACACTACATAATGATCAAGGGATCGATCCAAGAAGAAGATATAACAATTGTAAATATTTATGCACCCAACATAGGAGAACCTCAATACATAAGGCAAATACTAACAGCCATAAAAGGGGAAATCAATAGTAACACATTCATAGTAGGGGATTTTAACACCCCACTTTCACCAATGGACAGATCATACAAAATGAAAATAAATAAGGAAACACAAGCTTTAAATGATACAATAAACAAAATGGACTTAATTGATATTTATAGGACATTCCATCCAAAAACAACAGAATACACATTTTTCTCAAGTGCTCATGTGGCTATTCGAGGTCTTTTGTATTTCCATACAAATTGTGAAATTTTTGGTTTTAATTCTGTGAAAAATGCCATTGGTAGTTTGACAGGGATTGCACTGAACCTGCAGCTTGCTTTTGGTAGTATAGTCATTTTCACAAAGTTGATTCTTCCACTCCAAGAACATGGTATATCTCTCCACCTGTTTGTGTCATCTTTGATTTCTTTCATCAGTGTCTTATAGTTTTCTGCACACAGGTCTTTTTTCTCCTTAGGTAGGTTTATTCCTTGGTATTTTATTCTTTTTGTTGCAATGGTAATTGGGAATGTTTCCTGAATTTCTCTTTCAGATATTTCATCATTAGTGTATAGGAATGCAAAAGATTTCTCTGCATTAATTTTGTATCCTGCTACTATACCAAATTCATTGATTAGCTCCAGTAGTTTTCTGGTAGCATCTTTAGGACTCTCTATGTATAACATCATGTCATCTACAAACAGTGACATCTTTACTTCTTCTTTTCTGATTTGGATTCCTTTTATTTCTTTTTCTTCTCTGATTGCTGTGGCTAAAACTTGCAAAACTATGTTGAATAATAATGGTGAGAGTGGAAAACCTTGTCTTTATCCTGATCTTAAGAGAAATGGTTTCAGTTTTTCAACATTGAGAACAATGTTGGCTGTGGGTTTGTCATATACGGCCTTTGTTATGTTGAGGTACATTCCCTCTATACCTACTTTCTGGAGGGCTTTTTATCATAAATGGGTGTTGAATTTTGTCAAAAGCTTTTTCTGCATCTATTGAGATGATCATATGGGTTTTTCCCTTCAATTTGTTAATACGGTTTATCACATTAATTGATTTGTGTATATTGAAGAATACTTGCATTCCTGGAATAAACCCCACTTGCACATGCTGTATGATCCTTTTAATGTGCTGTTGGATAATGTTTGTTAGTATTTTGTTGAGAATTTTTGCATCTATGTTCATCAGTGAAATTGCCCTGTAGTTTTCTTTCTTTGTGATATCTTTGTCTGGTTTTGGTATCAGGTTGATGGTGGCTTGTAGAATGAGTTTGGGAGTGTTCCTCCCTCTGCTATGTTTTGGAAGAATTTGAGAAGGGTAGGTGTTAACTCTTCTGTAAATGTTTGATAGAATTTGCCTGTGAAGCTATCTGGTCCTGGGCTTTTGTTTGTTGGAAGGTTTTTAACCACAGTCTCAGTTTCAGTGCTTGTGATTGGTCAGTTTATATTTTCCATTTCTTCCTGGTTCTGTCTTGAAGGTTGTGCTTTTCTAAGAATTTGTCCATTTTTTCCAGGTTTTCCATTTTATTGGAATATAGTTGCTTGTAGTAATATCTCATGGTCCTTTGTATTTCTGCAGTGTCAGTTGTTACTTCTCCTTTTTCATTTCTATTTCTATTGATTTGAGTCTTCTCCCTCCTTTTCTTGATGAGTCTGGCTAGTGCTTTAGCAATTTTGTTTACCTTCTCAGAGAACGAGCTTTTAGTTTTATTGATCTTTGTTGTCATTTCCTTCATTTGTTTTTCATTTATTTCTGATCTGATTTTTATGATTTCTTTCCTTCTGCTAACTTTGGGGTTTTTTTGTTCCTCTTTCTCTAATTGCTTTAGGTGTAAGGTTAGGTTGCTTATTTGAGCTGTTTCTTGTTTCTTGAGAGAGGATTGTATTGCTATAAACTTCCCTCCTAGAACTGCTTTTGCTGCATCCCATAGGTTTTGGGTCCTCGTGTTTTCATTGTCATTTGTTTCTGGGTATTTTTTGATTTTCTCTTTGACTTCTTCAGTGATCTCTTGGCTATTTAGTAGTGTATTGTTTAGCCTCCGAGTGTTTGTATTTTTTACAGAATTTTTCCTGTAATTGATATCTAGTTCTTATTGCTTTGGTCGGAAAGGGTACTTGATATGATTTCAATTTACTTAAATTTACCAAGACTTGATTTGTGATCCAAGATATGATTCATTCTGGAAAATGTTCAATGAGCACTTGAGAAGGAAGTGTATTGTGTTGTTTTTGGATGGAATGTCCTACTAATATCAATTAGTCCATCTTGTTTAATATATCATTTAAAGCTTGCGTTTCCTTATTTATTTTCATTTTGATGATCTGTCCATTGATGAAAGTGGACATTGGAGAAAGTGGGGTGTTAAAGTCCCCTACTATGATTGTGTTTCCTGTCAATTTCCCCTACTATGATTGTGTTCCTGTCGATTTCCCCTTTTATGGCTGTCGATTTCCCCTTTTATGGCTGTCGATTTCCCCTTTTATCGCTGTTAGCATTTGCCTTATGTATTGAGGTGCTCCTATGTTGGGTGCATAAATATTTACAATTGTTATATATCTTCTTCTTGGATTGATCCCTTGATCATTTTGTAGTGTCCTTCCTTGTTTCTTGTAATAGGCTTCATTTTAAAGTTCACTTTGTCTGATATGAGAAATGCTACTCTAGCTTTCTTTTGATTTCCATTTGCATGGAATATCTTTTTCCATCCCCTCACTTTCAGTCTGTATGTGTCCCTAGGTCTGAAGTGGGTTTCTTGTAGACAGCATATATATGGGTCTTGTTTTTATATCCATTAAGCCAGTCTATGTCTTTTGGTGGGAGCATTTAATACATTTACATTTAAGGTAATTATCAATATGTATGTTCCTATTACTCTTTTCTTTATTGTTTTCAGTTTGTTATTGTAGGTATTTTCCTTCTCTTGTGTTTCCTGCCTAGAGAAGTTTCTTTAGCATTTGTTGTAAAGCTGGTCTCATGGTGCTGAATTCTCTTAGCTTTTGCTTGTCTGTAAAGTTTTTAATTTCTCTGTCAAATCTGAAGAAATCCTTGCTGGGTAGAGTAACCTTGGTTGTAGGTTCTTCCCTTTCATTGCCTTAAATATGTCTTGCCACTCCCTTCTGGCTTGCAGAGTTCCTGCTGAAAATTCAGCTGTTAAACTTATGTGGATTCCCTTGTACATTATTTGTGTCTTTCCTTTGTTGCTTTTAATATTTTTTCTTTGTATTTAATTTTTGATAATTTGATTAATATGTGTCTTGGAGTGTTTCTCCTTGGATTTATCCTGTATGGGACTCTCTGTGCTTCCTGGAGTTGATTGACTCTTTTCTTTTCCATCTTAGGGAAGTTTTCAACTATAATCTCTTTGAATATTTTCTCAGTCCCTTTCTTTTCTTCTTCTTCTTCCTGGACCCCTAGAATTCAAATATGTTTGCATTTAATATTGTCCCAGAAGTCTCTTAGACTCCTCATTTCATTCTTTTTTCTTTATTCTGCTCTGCGGTAGTTATTTCCACTATTTTATCTTCCAGGTCACTTATCCATTCTTCTGTGTCAGTTATTCTGTTATTGATTCCTTCTAGGGAATTTTTAATTTCATTTATTGTGTTGTTCCTCATTGTTTGTTTTCTCTTTAGTTCTTCTAGGTCCTTGTTTAAATGTTTATTTTCTCCATTCTATTTCTAAGATTTTGGATCATCTTTACTATCACTACTCTGAATTCTTTTTCAGGTAGACTGCCTATTTCCTCTTCATTTGTTTGGTCTGCTGGGTTTTTACCCCACAACTACTTTAAATTCTACTTTGGCAATAGTTTCAGCACCATTGTCCAACACTTTCTGTTTCAGCTTATTAAAAAGCCTGGCTGGTTTCTCCTTTAGTGTAAGATAACTTAACACAACAGCACACTTTGTATACCCATCTACCCACTCAAGCAAGTGTCTTTCCATTGTATTCATTACTGGATGCCAACTACAAAAAAGACCACTGTGCTACTAGTGGAATCAATATTAACTTGGGCAGCTTTCAAGATTCTCTCTCTCTGCCTAAATATCAATAGTATGAATGGCTGATTCAGGCAAGTTCAACACACACACAATATCTTTATCTCATTCACCACTGTCAAAATGCTTAATTATGTCCACTTTTCCATTAAGTGTAAACCCCTTCTGAGCTCTTTTAAGTTTTTTTGATACCTTAGGACATATGTTGCTAATAGATACAAAAAATAAATTGAGACAAAGCACAGATGCTCACAGATACAGTTCAAACCTATGGTAGCTTGATGCTGGGATGCTGAGTGTAGCTCCCAGGAAGGAACTTGGCAGTGCCACTCTTGCTGCATTGGGTGTGTGTTGCCTGTATAACAACTCACTGCAAAAACAAATGCTGAACACAAATTTCCCTTCTTGCATTTTTTCATAATAGTGAAAATCCTCTTTGGATTTCTTTCGGTTAGTGAAAACAGATACTAATGTTTGTCTTTTGTAAAAGACAAGTGGCGTAATGTGTGTAGAATACCGGTTATTGATCTGTATGCTACACTAAAAAATTATACTATAGAAGGTTATTTATTGACATGGGAAATACTTTATTTTTTAAAATTTATTTATTTTTGGGTGCATTGGGTCTTCGTTGTTGCGCACAGGCTTTCTCTAGTTGTGGCAAGCAAGGGCTACTCTTTGTTGCTGTGCACGGGCTTCTCATTGCAGTGGCTTCTCTTGTTGCAGATCATGGGTTCCAGGCACACAGGCTTCAGTAGTTGTGGCATTCGGGCTCAGTAGTTGTGGCTCATGGGCTCTAGAGTGCAGGCTCAGTTGTTGTGGTGCACAGGCTTAGTTGCTCTGCGGCATGTCGGATCTTCCTGGACCAGGGCTCGAACCCATGTCCTCTGCACTTGCAGGTGGATTCTTTTTTTTTTTTTTAACATCTTTATTGGGGTATAATTGTTTTACAATGGTGTGTTAGTTTCTGCTTTATAACAAAGTGAATCAGTCATACATAAACATATGTTCCCATATGTCTTCCCTGTTGCGTCTCCCTCCCTCCCACCCTCCCTATCCCACCCCTCCAGGCTGTCACAAAGCACCAAGCCAATATCCCTGTGCCATGCGGCTGCTTCCCACTAGCTATCTACCTTACTACGTTTGTTAGTGTGTATATGCCCATGACTCTCTCTCGCCCTGTCACAGCTCACCCTTCCCCCTCCCCATAACCTCAAGTCCGTTCTCTAGGAGGTCTGCGTCTTTATTCCTGCTTTACCCCTAGGTTCTTCATGACATTTTTTTTCTTAAATTCCATATATATGTGTTAGCATACGGTATTTGTCTTTTTCTTTCTGACTTACTTCACTCTGTATGACAGACTCTAGGTCTATCCACCTCATTACAAATAGCTCAATTTCGTTTCTTTTTAGGGCTGAGTAATATTCCATTGTATATATGTGCCACATCTTCTTTATCCATTCATCCGATGATGGGCACTTAGGTTGTTTCCATCTCCGGGCTATTGCAAATAGAGCTGCAATGAACATTTTGGTACATGACTCTTTTTGAATTTTGGTTTTCTCAGGGTATATGCCCAGTAGTGGGATTGCTGGGTCATATGGTAGTTCTATTTGTAGTTTTTTAAGGAACCTCCATACTGTTCTCCATAGTGGCTGAACCAATTCACATTCCCACCAGCAGTGCAAGAGTGTTCCCTTTTCTCCACACCCTCTCCAGCATTTATTGTTTCTAGATTTTTTGATGATGGCCATTCTGACTGGTGTGAGATGATATCTCATTGTAGTTTTGATTTGCATTTCTCTAATGATTAATGATGTTGAGCATTCTTTCATGTGTTTGTTGGCAGTCTGTATATCTTCTTTGGAGAAATGTCTATTTAGGTCTTCTGCCCATTTTTGGATTGGGTTGTTTGTTTTCTTGTTATTGAGCTGCATGAGCTGCTTGTAAATTTTGGAGATTAATCCTTTGTCAGTTGCTTCATTTGCAAATATTTTCTCCCATTCTGAGGGTTGTCTTTTGGTCCTGTTTATGGTTTCCTTTGCTGTGCAAAAGCTTTGAAGTTTCATTAGGTCCCATTTGTTTATTTTTGTGCAGGTGGATTCTTAACCACTGCACCACCAGGGAATCCCTGACATGGGAAATACTTTAAATATATTGTTAAATGTTTAAAAAATCAGGTTAAAATATAATGTATTTTATATAATCTAAATTTGGGGGAAAAATGTGTATCTTCATACACAAACACATATACACTTAGAAGAAATACTGTATGGATATGTATCAACCTAACAAAATGTTTAGAAGGTATATCTTTGAGTGGTGGTATTATACATCATTTTAATTTTTATTTTGTGCTTGTGCATTTGATATTATACATTTTTGTGTTTATGTTTTTTCTATATTATACTTTCTCTATTTTACTTATATGATAAGAAAAGAGTTATTTTATGAAATCAGTATATGAAATTAAAATGTACAATTTGCCCACTGAGATTTAATGTGACTTGAGTTTAAATGGATATACAAAGCTATAATCCCACTAAATCTATTAGCAGCTTGCACCTTTTAAATGTGACCTTCACCCTTTTGTACCCCAGATACATTATTAAAAGTCTTTTTGGAGATACTCATTTGGTGCTGATAAGCGAATTGATGATCTGAATCTTTCAGTTCTATTATTGGCCATGCCACAAACCCCTTTGTACCTGAAACAAGTCATTAGCCCTATGTGAGTATTCTTAAGTAATAACAGTTTGCATTTCTTAGTTAGAAGATCTATAAATAGTAGAACTTCAGACCTTTAGAGTATATCAACACAGATTTCAACACCTTTGTTGTTAATAAAACTAACAGCAGTGCCACTGAATCACTTTGCATCCCATGGAATATTTTGTCGTTAATTTGTCATCTTTTTACTGAACATAAACTATTTAGCATCTTAGTCAGAGTCCAAATTTAGAAATAAGAAAAGAACAATCTTGGAAATGGAAATAAATCTGAGTTTTAAGATCTGAAATTTCAAGTGAGCAAAAGTCTACAAATCCTTTATATATACTCCCCAAATTGTTCCATGTGCAGGGCTAGGAAAGCTGGGGATGATATTGAATTGCCCAATATTTAGCCTACTGGTGAGAAACTAGGACAAACACACAAAAGAATCTAACACAACAAGAGATCAGGATAACCATTGTAAAATGATATAGGGCAAATAGTCCTTAAGAGAGAAATGAGGAAACAAACATTTATTGAGTGACAACTTTACCACACTCTAGCTGCTGGGTCAGCAAGTACAGAGTCAGATTCTACTGCAGAATTTGGATTCAATTGAGCATTAATAAGAGATAAATAATTTCATACAATATCATCACTCTATTTCAAAGTAATTAGAACTATTATGTTGGTATAAATCCAGGCTTATCCTGTATATGTAAGCAAGCCTCTATTTTGGCAGCTATTCATTTTTTCTGTTTTAATTTAGTTTTTATTTAATCAAAGTTGTACAGGTACATAATTAAAATAGTCATATAGTTCTATTAGACACATTAAGAACAGTTCCCTGACTCCTTCTATCCCATATTTCCTGCCACCTAGAAACAATTAACCTCATTCTTTTTTTTTTTTTTTTTTGCGGTACACGGGTCTCTCACTATTGTGGCCTCTCCCGTTGCAGAGCACAGGCTCCAGATGCGCAGGCTCAGTGGCCATGGCTCATGGGCCCAGCCACTCTGCAGCATGTGGGATCCTCCTGGACTGGGACATGAACCCATGTCCCCTGCATCGGCAGGCGGACTCTCAACCACTGCTCCACCAGGGAAGCCCTAACCTCATTCTTTTAACTGATCATTTTGGTATTTACCATCATATTGCCGTATAATGTACAGTATTTATATTGCTGCATTTTAACTTTTTTACTAATTTTTCTGCATTATCTATTTCCTTCTTACTGTAGAAAATGAGGAGTAAGCTCTCTTTCACAATCTCTATTATACTTCCTGTGTCCCATGCTATCAATCAGTTAATTTATTACTCAGCATTTACATGATTATGACTAAGAAATGCTTAACTGAGCAGAGTTATATAGTAAACTGTATACTTTACTACCCAACTTTTGGTTTTCCCCTCAATTAGCAATTATTTTGGTTTTGATTATTTTGCTCTCTGTGTATTTATCACTAATTTAGCCCAAACTCTACCCAGTTTTGTAAATCTTCTTTCATACATTCAAGCACAATTTCACCTTCTTTATGTACTTCCAAGAACCAGTGTTTTGTATGATGGGCTCTCTGTTTTCCTCCTCTTTCTGAGTATTTTCTCTGCTTTCAAAGTTTCATATCCTGTAGTAGCTTACTGGGAAATGGTGCCTGGGTGGCACAGATTTTGAGACCCTGAATATCTGAAAAGTTTTTGTTCTACCCTCAGCTTGATTGATAGTTCATTAGGCATAGAACTCAAGGTGAAAATAATTTTCTACCTATCAGGATCTTGAAGTTATTGTTCTATTGTCTTCTAGCTTCCAGTACTGTTGAAAAGTCAGATACCATTCTGAGATCTGAATCTTTGTGTGAAATGAGTTCTTTCTCCCTGAATCTTTTAGGAAATTATTCTCTCCCCCAGAGTTCTAAAATTTTATGATGATGTGTTCCATTGAGGGCTATTTTTATCCACTGTGGTAGATACTTGATGGACCCTTTCAATCTTGAAACTCGTGTCCTTCAGGCCTGGGGCATTTCATTGAATTAAACATTTTTTTGATTATTTTTTTCCCTCTGATTTCCATATTCTCTCACTCTGCAACTCCTATTATTTGAATCTTGGATTTCCTAGATAGGTCTCTTATTTTTCTTGTCCTTTGTCTCCTATTTTCTACCTTTTTGCCTTTTCACTCTATTTTCTGTGATATTTCTTGAACTTTACATTTTAACCCTTCTTACTGAGCTTTTCCTATCTGACAAATTTTTAATTTTCAGAAGCTCTTCATTGTTCTTTTAATGTTTCTTTTTTTATAGCAAACTGTTCTTGTTTCATGGGTTAATAGCATCTCTTGTCTCTCTAAGGACATTAATTTTGTAAAATTATATTTTCATTCATAGTCTCTTTCCTCCAAGTTGCGTTGTTGTCTATTTATTTTGATATCTATTTTTATATTGGAGAATATTTTTCAAACATTTAGTGATCATGACTAACACTTCATAGTTAAATTATAGGCACTCAAAAGCAGATTGGAAGCTCTGTGTGCAGCCTGAGTTTTGTTGACTGTAGCTCCATAGTAGTGTGATCTGTCCAGATCATTTCCTTAGGGACACATGGATTTTCTAATCTCTTTACTATAGGCTATGGACCTGGCTGTCAGCATTCTGGAATCTCAGTGGGAGAATTATATGGTTCTTTTTTTTTTTTTTTGAGGTACACGGGCCTCTCACTGTTGTGGCCTCTCCCATTGCGGAACACAGGCTCTGGACACACAGACTCAGCGGCCATGGCTCACAGGCCCAGCCACTCCATGGCATGTGGGATCTTCCTGGACCGGGGCACAAACCCATGTCCCCTGCATCGGCAGGCAGACTCTCAACCACTGTGCCACCAGGGAAGCCCAAATTATATGAACTTTCACACAATCCCCTGGTTTAATACAATAGCTAAGTCTTTAGTTATATTTGGTTTCTCCCATTCCAGAGATCCTTTATTTTACCTTCTGCAGGAAACTGACTTCTATTATTTTTCCATGGATGGGAAAAGGACAGTGTGTCAGCTACACGAAATAGAGAAGGGGCTTGGGTTCTAACTGCTCAAGAAAATTCAAAGAAATATTTTAAACCAACTTTCCTGTTCTTAGTCCCTTATTCACCTTCCAGAGATTCCTGTCACTACCTTCCCTGAGGTTTTTTTTTGGGGGGGGGGTACAATAAAACTGGCTGCTTCTTGGTTTTCTCCACTACAAGCTTGAGATTTAGCTTTCCTGAGTGTAGCAAGTTAGTTTCTACTTATCCTTCTTCTTTCTGTACTGCAAAATTTTGTTTTTTGTTGTCTCCTCCCTTATATTGTTAATCCTATTGATATTATGCCCCCTTCCTGCTCTAAAATTTTGGCTATCATTTTAATGGAGTTTTAGGAGAGTGGCAAGGTATTTAGGCACTGTTTTTTAACTAGAAGTTGGCAGCTGTTTCTTGAAACTTCAAAATAGGACTGAGATGTGATCACAAAGTAAATAGTAGGAATTTTTGCTGTTTTCTGTTCTGTCAAAGTATGAGGTGTTTCCTTTTCAACAACTTAAATTAGGTCTTAGCTTAAATGTCACTTCCTCAGAGAAGCCTCCCTGAACTATTTATTTCAGGTCACTCCTTAATCTTCCATGATTTCCTAGGGCAGTGCCTTTTCTTCCTTTTCCCCCATAGTAGAGGCAATTTATATTTGTTTTGTTTTATAATATTAAGGGATTTTTTATCTTTTCCCCAAACTAGACTGTTAGCTCCTTGAGGGAAGGAGGGAGAAATGTCTCTCTGATTGACCAGCACTTAACATAGCACCAGGCACAGAGTAGGCACTAAATAAATATGTATTTAATTAAATTGAATTTAGAGCTGTCAACCTAAAGTGACCTTGAAACACTGCCTCAAACATTTTCAACAGTATCAAACAGAAAATGGAGAAACAAAACAAAATAAAATCGAATAAGTTTCAGTTTTACAGAAGACAGCTATTTATTTCTCAATCCTAATTATAATCCAGTAGTCCCTCCTTGCACTGGTCCCATAAACATTACTCCTATATATGATGTTTTGTTATCAGTTGAGAAATCAGAGAAAGACACAATCAATAAGAATTGCATCTGGCTTTTGTAACAAAAGTTCACAAAGCCTCAGATTTTTTTCTGGCTTTCTGAAGTCCAGAATTAGCAGGACTTTTTTTAATTGAATCTGGGCTATGAAGGGGAGAAACATTTTTGGAGCTAGAAAATGTTTGAATTGCTGCAGTATTAGAAATGAAACCAATTTATCGAATGGCACAGCTGTTCACTGTATGATCATTATGATCCTTGTTATTTGGGTGCTGGTTGGTATTTATATCTAATTAGCTGTCTTACACACCATCAAGCAATCTGCATTTAGGGAATAGAGAAAAACTAAAATATATAGAGTTCCAAGCTGCCAAACACATATAACGATGAATTCAGGTTTAATTCACTGCTGACCAATTATTAATCAACCACTGAAATTTGTTAGCTTGCATTTTTACTTGTGTGTTTTTTTTTTAAGAGGAGATGAAAAGGCAGCAGGAATAAACTTCTTCAGAAATTATTTTGATTTTAAATAGTTGGCATTTTTTTCTTATTTCTCACTGACCTTGAAGAGTTGGACTGCTGTCAAAATGAGATTTTGCAATCTATAACCTCATTGATGGCTTTTTATTGGTATAAACATAACATTTTATAATACATTAATAAAAATGTCAGTTCGTAGTTCTTTATTAGCAACTTATGTGTTTCACAGCTAAAGTCATGTTTCTGCTATACTGCCACACATAAAAAACACTTATGGACAGATTAGTGTTTATGAAAACACAAGTAGTCACAACCAAATTTTAAGGATATTGGTTGGTTATTATAAGTAGCAACAAACTAGATTATCATATATTGATGAGGAAAAATCATCATAATGACTCTATTGAAATGATCACCTTACAGTTTTCCCTCTCTCAATCTCTCTCCTCCCCCCCACACACACTGAGGAAAGCCCATGTGAGGACATAATAAGAAGGTGGCCATTTACAAGCCAGGAAGAGAGTTCTCATCAGAAACTGACCATGCTGGCACCATGATCTCTGACTTCCAGCCTACAGAACTGGGAAAAAAGAATAAATTACTCTTCTTTAAGCCACCCAGTCTATGGTATCTTGTTATGGCAGCCCAAGTTGGCTAAGGCAAGAGAGTTCTCCGATACCCCTCACCCAGACTTCCCTAACGTTAGCATCTTACATAATATGGTACATTTATTGAAATTAAGAAATTAACATTGGTACAACACCATTAACTAGTCTGTAAAATTTATTTAAATTTACCCTGTTTTTGTATTAATGTCCTTTTGCTGTTCCAAGATCCAAAGCAGGATACTACATTGTGTTTAGTTGTCATGTCTCCTAAATCTCTTTCAGTATGTGACAATATCTCAGGTTTTCCTTGTCTTTCGTGACCTTGATCCTTTGTCTGATGTTTTCTCATGATTGGTGTGAAGTTATGGATTTGAGAGGTGTCTATTAAAGAGGTGACATCACCTTCTCATTGTACCATATCAATAATAACAATATAACTTATTACTGGTGATCTTAACTTTGATTACTTGGTTAAGGTGGTGTCTGCTAGGTTTCTACATTGCAAAGTTACCATTTTTCCCTTTCCATACTACTGTATTTTCATTAGAAACAAGTCACTAAATCCAGCCACACTCAAGGGAAGGAGAATTAAGTTTTACCTACTGTAGGGAGCAGTATCAAAGAATTTGTGGGCATGTGTTAGGAAAAAAACACAGTAATTAATATTTTCAGGGAGATATTTTGAGACTACACAAGTTTCCTCTTTTCCCTTAAAGTTGTATCCGCTAATTTTAGCATGCATTCATTGATACTGCCTGCAGGAATTATTATTGTGGTATTTTAATGGTGATTTTCCAGCTCCTTCATCTCTTCAACATTTATCAATTGAAATTCTTCTGTTAGGAAGATTTATTCCCTTTTAACCATTATTTATATATTTATTCAACAATTTATTTATATCAGTATGGGCTCACAGCTATTTATTTTATTCTTTGGGTTATAATCCAGTATTATTATTTATTTTGCTACTCAAATTGTTCCATTTTTGGGCATTGGGAATTTTTTGAGGTTGACTACTGTGTTCTTTTTCTTTTTTTCCTTGAACACTTCTTTATTTTCATGGGTCACAAGGTGCTACAGGGGCATCTTGTATTTTCCCTGCTCGAGTTCTAAAATCAGCCATTTCACTGATATCCCTGGTTCCTTTTATTGGAAAATATTATTTAGAAGCCAAGATCTGGTAACTAGGTAATACTCATTGTGACTTTGGTGTCACTGCTTCTAAGCCTCTCAGAGGACAGAACTAGGAAATATTTGTAGATATCCTAATCCATGTATTTATACCCATCTATATTTACTCCTTTATCAATTTGTGTATAAATATTGAAACAAACATGAGTTCATATTGAGATCTCCAAGTCTAATCCAACACCACAGTGTTCATTCTAGCATTCCTCTTTTGTTTTTTTGTTAATTTCTTTTTCCGACAGTGTGAAACCTCGTTTACATTATCTACAACATATTTATTCATGCTTTCAAAACTAGTATATGTGTAGTTTCAGAATAGTTTACCTGTTTCACTGTGAGAAACAAATTTACCAACTAAAGTTCAGTGATTTTGTAGTGTTTTTTGATTTTTGTTTTGCTTTTATTTTTTGTCTTTAGCCGAATACTATCTAATCAAAACACTGTTTTACAAAGTTACTTAAGTCAGATGCTTTCTTCTCCACCATTTTCAGAAAGGTTCCTGAGCCCTATTCTAAGAGATTTTCTTTCATAGCTGTGGGTATGACTCCAGAATTTAAATTTTTATTTTATTTTATTTATTTTTTTATTTTATTTTATTTTTATTTTATTCTTATGCAGATAATGCAGATAATCACTGGACCTCATTTTGTGATTTACTGACCTGGGATATGTTGAGAATAAATTGAACACATCCCCATTTCTCAATCCTGCAGAGTCCAAATGAATTAAAGAAAACAAAGCTAAAAAAATACCTCATTAAACCAATCCAGAAAGGAGAATTATGTGTGTTCTTTGGAGATTTAACTCTTCTTCACATATTTACTTTCTCTGAAGTTCTTCTACACTGAGTTCTACTTTTGTGAATTCTAAGGAAGAGGGATGTCTAATAAAAGGGGCTTCTATCTCCTCCTTCAGTATTATCTAGTAACAGAAACTGGGAAGCCATCCTCAGGAAACTGGGAGATCAGAAAAAATCAGACTTATAGCAGGAAAAATCTGAGGTCAACCTCCTTTGTAACCTTCAGTTCATTCTTTATTATGAGTACTCTGGCCCTTCACTGCTTTGGCATTTCATTGCTCCAGCTCAATAAGACATGAGAGCTGCAGTCTTCAGCAGACAATACTCATAATAAAACTATATACCTTTCATTTGTAATTTCCAGAAAATGTTATTCATGCTAATTCCTGCTGCAGACTTAAAATTAGCAGTTTATTATCATTTTAGAATGACAAAAGAGAAACACTTAGTACTTAAATCACTAAATTAATAATCCAGATTAACTCTGTCAATTACATAAGATGAAAACAATCTGTTTGTGTGGTCTCTCTATTTTACTGGTCATTTTCAGAGACATTTACTTGCATAGACTTTGAAGAACAATATACCTGTCTGCTCATGGTAACATGGAGAAAGTCAAACTATGACCCAAATATGGTAAAGGTTCTAACTTTTAGTTTTCTTTTCCACTTTTCAAGCTTCTACACCAAGGTAACATTTCTTACCTTGAAGTATGATAACTGGGGACCATTTCATGTGATACCAGCCAGCAGTTAGCTGTATAGAGCTGCTAACATTTCAATAAGAAGAATACCTTTCTAAATCTTAGCAATACAGTGATGTTATTAAATAGAATGAATGGTTTGCAGAGAAAAAAATCCAACCCACTTTGAAGAGCTCCGTTGTTCAACTGGTAATCATCAACAAGGCAGTTCTCTCAGACTTAGCATCTGGTATTCCATTAGAATTCATAATTCAGGAGAACTGTGAAGGAAAATCCATTCAGAGGTTAGCTTATTGGATTTGGATGCATTTTTTTAAAGGGAAAAATTAAAAGCCTATGTTCCTTAGAAATCATGTAATGCATTTTTCATCACTCTTGTCTATGTTCCCCTTTTACCTTTTTAAATATAGAGGCTAGGTTACTGTAATCCAGCAGTCACTACCAACCAACATGTCATTATTGTGTGGCTTGCTCTGGCTTTCCTCCCTCCTTCCTCCATAACTCCTGCCACTACCCCATATGCACTTAGCCACTCACTGATAATAAACTGTCATTCTACTCTGAAACCAATTGAGCCACTCCCCACAACTCCTCAGAAATCTATGAAAATAGAGAGGAAATGGGAATTCAGAATGCATTCAATCTTACAGCTGGCACTGCTGTGCTCTAAATCTGGTCAGTGGATATATTTACTTTAGAAGGTTGTGAGTCAGTGGAAAACAGGGATTTTGCAAATATCAAACTGTTATGCCCTCTCATTCCTCTGAAATTTAGTACCTGACAATTGGCCAATTAGCAAAGAATCTGTACGTGTTTTACATGATTCTTTTGGCATAACTCAACATCTTTCCATCTTGGGAGACTACAAATACTGTACATGATTGTATTATATAATTTTGTACTATATTATCTACAGCTAGTAGATAGAGACATTGCTGCATGGAGCTATGTCAGATTTAAATGTTTAAATGGTATCAAAGTGAAAATTCTTTGTTCAGTTGCATATAAATGGAACAAAAGGACATGATTTGTTTAGCCTGGGCAGTGTTCTCAGCATAGTACAGAGATTAAGCATTTAAATCATATATAGAGAGACACTTTGTCCTCAAGGGATCTATAAACAGCATCTATCACATTCAGGGAAAGACTTCTCATTTGAGCTCCTAGAAATATTTCCAAGGTATCTTTTATCCCTGCCAGCTGTTGTCATAGTCTGACAGTGGATGTATCAGCAAGGCAACAATGTCTAATTGACTATAACTTGTCAATTCAATATGGTGTGGCTTTGGTCATCCACACCCTTACTATGATAATAATCAAAAGAAAAGTAAATGTAGGAGAAACATAAAAAATATTGAAGTGTCTCGTAAGTAAGTTGTCAAATAGAGAGCTTTTTGTTCAATACTCAACGATCTTTAAAACTGCCACCCAACTTAATTCTAAATATTAAGCCTTCCATTATACTGTAAAACTTTGAAGAATATAGATTTTGAAGGAAAAGGAATGTAGACGTGTATCTAGACCATGGCCTCTGGCAACTTCCATTCAATGACAAGTTCATGCAGTCCTACATTTTCTCTGGCAGAGGATATTGGAGAAAGAGACTGAGATGTTCTCATTCCCAATTTTGGAAAAAGAGGATCATCATAGCCAACTCAGCAATAAGGTCATAACAATGGAAAAGATATTGTTCATACCCAGGCCTAAGACTTCTGATAACTTCTGATGCAAATAGAAGTGAAGGTAAGAGGGACTACATCAATGAAAGGGAATGAGGGAGGAGGTGGTCTAAATAGCAGCACATGATGAGGAAGAACTAAAGACAGAACCTCACTGCAATATATCAAATAAATCTTGACTGCATGTCAATGAAGATTTCAGAGGATACCTGTGTGTGTCCTAATGAAGCACCATCTGAAATAAGGAAAAAGGAGGTATCACAATTCTGTGTGCCTACTTTATACCAGGCTCCATGCTTGGTGCTTTATATATGTCTGATCTCCCTTCATCTTCAGAGAGATGTGGAAATAAAGGTTCAAAGAGTCTGGCCCAATTCTGTCTTGCCCAATTCTGTCACATTACTTCTGTATGATTAAATTTCTGGCACCATCTGTATCAACTCAGGCACACTTCCTTAGCCACAATTAGAAAAATTACTGAACACTGAAAGTTGAGGATGGCTACAGGGCCCTCCATAGTCACTGAAAGTGGTTCTTCACAATCTTGCCACTCTGATTTTGGAAAATCCTCGTCCAGTACGGGAAAATTATTCTATACTCACAGCTTCTTTGAATGTTTCCTTCCTTTGTTTATCCACTCTGTAACTTGGCAGTTCCCTGAAAACATTTTCCTTTTTTTGCCATTGCCTCACATGGGCACTGTTTGGTTTTCTTTTCATAATCCATAAAACTCGGATGTTGAGATTGGTATCCTCCTTGCTTCCCAATGTTACTTGTGGACTTTTACTCTCCTCAACCTTGTGAAAAAACCTGTTCCTATTAGATCACACAGTCATTAGAGTTCACTTTTTTTAAAATTTATTTATTTATACACCAGGTTCTTATTGCTCATCCATTTTATACACATCAGTGTATACATGTCAATCCCAATCTCCCAATTCATCACACCACAACCCCCAGTCCCCACTGCTTTCCGACCTTCGTGTCCATATGTTTGTTCTCTACATCTGTGTCTCTATTTCGGCCCTGCAAACCAGTTCATTTGTACCATTTTTCTAGGTTCCACATATATGCGTTAATATACGATATTTGTTTTCCACTTTCTGACTTACTTCACCCTGTATGACAGTCTCTAGATGCATCCACATCTCTACAGATGACCCAATTTCTTTCCTTTTTATGGCTGAGTAATATTCCACTGTATATATGTATCACATCTTCTTTAGCCATTCGTCTGTCAATGGGCATTTAGGTTGATCCATTACTGGGCTATTGTAAATAGTGCAGCAATGAACATTAGGGTGCATATGTCTTTTTGAATTATGGTTTTATCTGGGTATATGCCCAGTAGTGGGATTGCTGGGTCATACGGTATTCAATTTTTAGTTTATTAAGGAACCTCCATACTGTTCTCCATAGTGGCTGTATCAATTTACATTCCCATCAACAGTGCAAGAGGGTTCCCTTTTCTCCTCACCCTCTCGAGCATTTGTTGTTTGTAGATTTTCTGATGAAGCCCATTCTAACTGGTGTGAGGTGATACCTCATTGTAGTTTTGATTTGCATTTCTCTAATAATTAGTGACGTTGAGCAGCTTTTCATGTGCTTCTCGGCCATCTGTATGTCCTCTTTGGAGAAATGTCTATTTAGGTCTTCTGCCCATTTACTGATTGGGTTGTTTGTGTTTTCAATATTGAGCTGCATGAGCTCTTTATATATTTTGGAGATTAATCCTTAGTCTGTTGATTTGTTTGCAAATATTTATTGCCATTCTGAGGGTTGTCTTTTCATCTTGTTTGTGCTTTCCTTTGCTTTGCAAAAGCTTTTAAATTTAATTAGGTCCCATTTGTTTATTTTTCTTTTTATTTCCATTACTATAGGAGGTGGATCAGAAAACATCTTGCTGTGATTTACAAAAAAAAAGTGTCCTTCCTATGTTTTCCTCTTAGAAGATGTGTCTGGTCTTACATTTTGGTCTCTAACCCATTTTGAGTTTATTTTTGTGTATGGTGTTAGGGAGTGTTCTAATTTCATTCTTATACATATAGCTGTCCAGTTTTCCCAGCACAACTTATTGAAGAGACTGCCTTTTTTCCATTGTATATTCTTGCCTCCATTGTCATAGATTAGTTGACCATAGGTGCGTGGGTTTATCTCTGGGCTCGCTATACTGTTCCATTGATCTATATTTTTGTTTTGGTGCCAGTACCATATGGTCTTGATTACTGTAGCTTTGTAGTATAGCCTGAAGTCAGGGAGTCTGATTCCTCCAGCTCCATTTTTTTCCCTCAAGTCTGCTTTGGCTATTCGGAGTCTTTTGTGACTCGATACAAATTTTAAGATTTTTTGTTCTAGTTCTGTAAAAAATGCCATTGGTAATTAGATAGGGATTGCATTGAAACTGTACATTGCTTTGGGTCGTATAGTCATTTTCACAATATTGATTCTTCCAATCCAAGAACATGGAATATCTCTCCATCTGTTGGTATCATGTTTAATTTCTTTCAACAGTGTCTTATAGTTTTCTGCATACAGATCTTTTGTCTCCCTAGGTAGGTTTATTCCTAGGTATTTTATTCTTTTTGTTGCAATGGTAAATGGGAGTGTTTCCTTAATTTCTCTTGCAGATATTTCATCATTAGTGTATAGGAATGCAAGAGATTTCTGTGCATTATTTTTTAGACTGCAACTTTACTAAATGCATTGATTAGCTCTAGTAGTTTTCTCGTGGCATTTTTAGGATTCTCTATGTATAGTATCATGTCATCAGCAAACAGTGAAAATTTTACTTCTTCTTTTCCAAATTGTATTCCTTTTATTTCTTTTTCTTCTCTAAGTGCTGTGGCTAGGACAGGCAAAACTTTGTTGAATAATAGTGGTGAGAGTGAACATCCTTGTCTTGTTCCTGATCTTAGAGGAAATGCTTTCAATTTTTCACCATTGAGAATGATGTTTGCTGTGGGTTTGTCATATATGGCCTTTACTATGTTGAGGTAGGTTCCCTCTATGCCAACCTTCTGGAGAATTTTTACCATAAATTGGTGTTGAATCTTGTCAAAATATTTTTCTGCATCTATTGAGATGATCATACAGTTTTTATTCTTCAAATTGTTAATATGGTGTATCACATTGATTGATTTGCATATATTCAAGAATCCTTGCATCCCTGTGATAAATCCCACTCGATCATGGTGTATGATTCTTTTAATGTGTTGTTGGATTCTGTTTGCTAGTATTTTGTTGAGGATTTTTGCATCTATATTCCTCAGTGATATTGGTCTGTAATTTTATTTTTTTGTAGTGTCTTTGTCTGGCTTTGGTATCAGGGTGATGGTGGCTTCATAGAATGAGTTTGGGAGTGTTCCTTCCTCTGCAATTTTTTGGAAGGGTTTGAGAAAGATGGGTGTTAGCTCTTCTCTAAAAGTTTCATAGAATTCACCTGTGAACCCATCTGGTCTTGGACTTTTGTTTGTTGGAAGATATTCAATCACAGTTTCAATTTCATTACTTGTGATTGGTCTGTTCATATTTTCTACTTCTACCTGGTTCCGTCTTGGGAGGTTATACCTTTCTAAGAGTTTGTCCATTTTTTCCAGGTTGTCCATTTCATTGGCATAGATTTACTTGTTGTAGTCTTATGATGCTTTGTATTTCTGCAATATCTGTTTTAACTTCTCCTTTTTCATTTATATTTTTATTGATTTGAGTTCTCTCCCTCTTTGTCTTGATGAATCTGGCTAATGGTTTATCAATTTTGTTTATCTTCTCAAAGAACCAGCTTTTAGTTTTATTGATCTTTGCTATAGCTTACTTTGTTTCTATTTCATTTATATCTGCTCTTAATTTTTTTGGGGGTGGGGGGCTGTACGTGCGCCTCTCACTGTTTTGGCCTCTCCCATTGTGGAGCACAGGCTCCAGATGCACAGGCTAAGTGGCCATGGCTTACAGGCCTAGCCGCTCCGTGGCATGTGGGATCTTCCCGGACCAGGGCACAAACCCGTGTGCGCTGCATTGGCAGGCAGACTCTCAACCACTGCACCACCAGGGAAGCCAGTGCTCTGATCTTTAAGATTTCTTTCCTTCTGCTAATTTTGGGTTTTGTTTGTTCTTCTTTCTCTAGTTCCTTTAGGTGTAAGGTTAGATTTTTTTTTTTTTTTTGTTTAAAATGGAAAGTTTATTTGCTCAGTACACCAAACAGAATGCAAGCACTGTCATGACAAATATACAGAAATATGCAGATCAACATAAAATAGTAATTTAGTTTAAAGGAAGGGAAATCTCTTTAAATGTTATGACAACGTACTCCCAAGAATCTTTTTTTCAGTTAATTATACATTTCAATAAAATACACGGTAATGAATTAAGTGGAAGTTAGCTTGTGAATTTTTCTTAAAAATAAAAATCCAGCCCTATTAATCCATGCCAGTTAAACACTCTAACTAAAATCTCCAAGTAAGTGCAAACGGAGATGGAGTTAGTTACCTCTTTTGCTTGAACAGCCCCAAGGAAAGCGGTTACTACAAACACAGCAGGCAAACTGTTAAGACCGACCGATCTAGAACATAGCGTTGAACTAATCTCAGTCTCAAGTTGTGCTAAATGCTCATTAGTATGGCACAGTTTGGTCCATGATACGGTTTAATGCCAAGACAGATCCCAATTTGTTACAGAAACACACAGATTACTGTTGCTTTTTTTTCTTTTGTTTCTAAATATATATATTTTAAAAAGCCAGGTATACTTCCACATACAAAGGCAGGTTTTCCCTGGAGGAATTTACAGAAAGTAGTCTGGGGTGCGCCGGGTCACGTGAGGCTCTCCACGACGAGGTGCTGGGTCAAACTGAAGGAAGGAATACTTCAAAGTGTCATCTAATTCCATGATAGCAGCCTGGTTCCCACAACGATAACAGTAATTCGGTGCGCTGAAAATGGTAACCACATTCCGATCGTGACACCAATTGTATCCCTCCATTACAAGTTGGTGAGCACGAGAAACCAGTGTGAGACCATTGGCATGGTTAAACGTTTCAGAAATATCTTGTCCAAATGTGTAGCCAGCGCCGCGTGGTGAAATACCCCACCCACCACGATCATCTGGATCTGACCATAATAGATCACACATTGGGCCCTCATGTGGAACTTCTTGTAAACGATCCAGGGCTCTTATATGATCCAGTGTATCTATGGATGGGGAGAGGCCACCATGGAGGCAGAATATCTGCCCATCTACTAAAGCTGTAAGTGGCAGATAGTCAAACAGATCTGTAAAGTATTTCCAAACATTGGCATTCCCATACTTTCGCAGACATTCATCATAAAAGCCATATACTTGGGTAATTTGTCGGCTTTCGTGGTTTCCTCTCAATATTGTAATACGTTCTGGGTAACGCACCTTTAATGCCACAAGAAGAGTCACAGTCTCCACAGAATAATAACTTCTGTCTACATAGTCACCCATGAATAGATAGTTTGTATCTGGTGACTTCCCACCGATTCTAAAGAGTTCCATAAGATCATGGAATTGACCATGCACATCTCCACAGACGGTAACAGGACAACGGACCTCTTGCACATTTGATTCTTTTGTTAAAATTTCCTTAGCCTTTTCGCACAGCGTCCGCACCTGGTTCTCGTTCAGTTGTTTACACTCGTTCAGCTGCTCGACCCACTGGTCCAGCTCCTTGGTGAACGCCTTGTCGTCCATGGTGGCCCGAGCCCCTCCCCCGCTGCCTCCCGCCCCCCTCCCCGCCCCCGCGCGCCCCAGCCCCGGGCGCCGCTCCCCTCGCCCGGCGCCGCCGCCGCCGCCAGCTCCCAGCGGGAGAGGAAGGAGCCGGGGAGCGCGACCCCGCGCCCCGCCCAAGCCCCGCGGGCGGCTCCGGGCGCACGGCCTCCGGGAGACCCCTGCCCGCCCTGGCCCGTTGGGCCGCGCGCCCCAGGAGTCGGTGAAGGGCGCGGGGAGGTGCGGGGCTTCCGCGCAGCTCCCGCCGGACGATGGGCACCTGCCGCCGCCGCCTCCCGCCCGCCGGCCGCTCCCGGTTCCCTTGCCCCTTGTCTCTCGCTCTTTCTCAGGTTAGATTTTTTATGTGAGATTTTTCTTGTTTCTTGAGGTAGGTTTGTATAGCTATAAACCTCCCTCCTAGAACTGCTTTTGCTGCATCTCATAGGTTTTGGATCATCGTGATTTCATTGTCATTTGTCTCTAGGTATTTTTTGATTTCCTCTTTGATTTCTTCAGTGATTGCTTGGTAATTTTGTAACGTATTGTTTAGCCTCCATGTGTTTGTATTTTTAACGTTTTTTTTCCCCCTGTAATTAATTTCTAATCTCATTGCATTGTGTTCAGAAAAGATGCTTGATATGATTTCAATTTTCTTAAATTTACTGAGGCTTGATTTGCGACCCAGGATGTGATCTATCCTGGAGAATGTTCCATACGCACTTGAGAAGAAACTGTAATCTGCTGGTTTTGGATGGAATGCCCTATAAATATCAATTAAATCTATCTGGTCTATTGTGTCTTTTTTTTTTTTTTTGCAGTACGTGGGCCTCTCACTATTATGGCCTCTCCCACTGCAGAGCACAGGCTCCAGACGCGCAGGCTCAGTGGCCATGGCTCCTGGCCCCAGCCGATCCGCAGCAGGTGGGATCCTCCTGGACTGCGGCACGAACCCGTGTCCCCTGCATCAGCAGGTGGACTCTCAACCACTGTGCCACCAGGGAAGCCCTACTGTATCATTTTAAGCTTGTGTTTCATTATTAATTTTCTGTTTGGATGATCTGTCCATTGGTGTAATTGAGGTGTTAAAGTCCCTCACTATTATTGTGTCACTGTCGATTTCCTCTTTTATAGTTGTTGTTTTATGTATTGAGGTGTTCCTATTTTGGGTGCATATATATTTAGAATTGTTATATCTTCTTGAATGATCCCTTGATCATTATGTAGTGTCCTTCCTTGTCTATTGTAACATTATTTTAAAGTCTATTTTATCTGATATGAGTATTGCTACTCCAGCTTTCTTTTGATTTCCATTTGCAAGGAATATCTTTCTCAATCCCCTCACTTTCAGTCTGAATGTGTCCCTAGGTCTGAAGTGGGTCTCTTTTAGACAGCAAATATATAGGTCTTGTTTTTGTATCCATTCAGCAAGGCTGTGTCTTTTGGTTGGAGCATTTAATCGATTCATGTTTAAGGTAATTATCAATATGTATGTTCCTATGACCATTTTCTTAATTGTGTTGGGTTTTCTTCTTTTCTTTTTTTTTTTTTTTTTTTTGCAGTATGCAGTGCTATCACTGTTGTGGCCTCTCCCGTTGTGGAGCACAGGCTCCAGACATGCAGGTTCAGCGGCCATGGCTCATGGGTCTACTCACTCCACGGCATGTGGGGTCTTCCCGGACCAGGGCATGAACTCTTGTCCCCTGTATCGGCAGGCAGACTCTCAACAACTGCACCACCAGGGAAGCCCTCAGTTTTGTTTTTGAAGGTCCATTTTTCTCTTGTGTTTCCCACTTATAGAAATTCCTATAGCATTTTTGTAGAGCTGGTTTGGTGATGCTGAATTCTCTTAGCTTTTGCTTGTCTGTGAAGCTTTTGATTTCTCCATCAAATCTGAATGAGATCCTTCCGGGTAGAGTAATGTTGGTTATAGGTTTTTCCCTTTCATCACTTTAAGTACACCATGCCACTCCCTTCTGGCTTGTAGAGTTTCTGCTGAGAAATCAGCTGTTAACCTTATGGGAGTTCCCTGGTATGTTATTTGTCATTATTCCCTCGCTGCTTTCAATAATTTTTCTTTGTTTTTAATTTAATTTTTGCCAAATTGATTTCTATGTGTCTCGGCGTGTTTCTCCTTGGGTTTATCTTGTATGGGACTATCTGCATTTCCTGTACTTGGGTGGGTATTTACTTTCCCATGTTGGGGAAGTTTTCAACTATTATCTCTTCAAATATTTTCTCTGGTCCTTTCTCTCTCACTTCTTCTGACACCCCTAATAATGCAAATGTTATGGTGTTTAATATTGTCTCAGAGGTCTCTTAGGCTGTCTTCATTTCTTTTCATTCTTTTTTCTTTATTCTGTTTCACAGCAGTGAATTCCACCATTCTGTCTTCCAGGTCACTTATCCATTCTTCTGCCTCAGTTATTCTGCTATTGATTCCTTCTAGTGTATTTTTAATTTCAGTTATTGTGTTGTTCATCTCTGTTTGTTTGTTCTTTAATTCTTCCATATCTTTGTAAAACATTTCTTGCGTCTTCTCAATCTTTGTCTCCATTCTTTTTCCGAGGTCATGGATCATCTTCACTATCCTTATTTCTAATTCTTTTTCTGGAAAGTTGCCTATCTCTCCTTCATTTACTTGTTTTTCTGGGGTTTTATTGTGTTCCTTCATCTGTTACATAGCCCTCTGCCTTTTCATCTTGTCTATCTTTCTGTGAATGTGTGTTTTGTTCCACAGGCGGCTAGATTGTAGTTCTTTTTCTTTTTTTAAACATCTTTATTGGAGCATAATTGCTTTACAATGGTGTTTTAGTTTCTGCTGTATAACAAAGTGAAGCAGCTATACATACACATACATCCCCATATCTCCTCCCTGTTGTGTCTCCTTCCCACCCTCCCTATCCCACACCTCTAAGTTGTCACAAAGCACCCAGCTGATCTCCCTGTGTTATTCGGCTGCTTCCCACTAGCTATCTATTTTACATTTAGTAGTGTATGTATGTTCATGCCACTCTCTCACTTCGTCCCAGCTTACCCTTCCCCATTCCCATGTCCTCAAGTCCATTCTTTACAACTGCATCTTTATTCCTGTCCTACCCCTAGGTTATTCAGAACCATTTTTGTTTTTTTAGATTCCATATAACAGTATGGATTAGCATACAGTTTTTGTTTTTCTCTTTCTGACTTACTTCACTCTCTGTGACACTCTCTAGGTCAACCCACCTCACTACAAATAACTCAATTTCTTTTTTTTTTATGGCTGAGTAATACTCCATTGTATATATGTGCCACACCTTCTTTATCCATTCGTCTGTCGATGGGCACTTAGGTTGCTTCCATGACCTGGCTATTGTAAATAGAGCTGCAATGAACATTTTGGTACATGACTCTTTTTGAATTATGGTTTTCTCAGGGTATATGCCCAGTAGTGGGGTTTCTGGGTTGTATGGTAGTTCTATTTTTAGTGTTTTAAGGAATGTCCATACTGTTCTCCATAGTAGCTGCATAAATTTACATTCCCACCAACAGTGCAAAAGGGTTCCCTTTTCTCCACACCCTCTCCAGCATTTATTGTTTGTAGATTTTTTGACGATGGCCATTCTGACCATTGTGAGGTGATACCTCATTATAGATTTTTTTTTAACATCTTGGAGTATAATTGCTTTACAATGGTGTGCTAGTTTTTGCTTTATAACAAAGTGAATCAGTTTTACATATACATATGTTTCCATATCTTGTCCCTCTTGCATCTCCCTCCCTCCTATCCTCCCTATCCCACCCCTCTAGGTGGTCACAAACCACTGAGCTGATCACCCTGTTCTATGCGGCTGCTTCCCACTACCTATCTATTTTACATTTGGTAGTATATATTAGTCCATGCCACTGTCTCATTTTGTCACAACTTACCCTTCCCCCTCCCCATATCCTCAAGTCCATTCTCTAGTAGGTCTGTGCCTTTATTCCTATCTTGCCCCTAGATTCCTCATGACCATTTTTGTTTTTCCTTAAATTCCATAAATATGTGTTAGCATACGGTATTTGTTTTTCTCTTTTAGACTTACTTCACTCTGTATGACGGACTCTGGGTCTATCCACCTGACTACAAATAACTCAGTTTCATTTCTCTTTATGGCTGAGTAATATTCCATTGTATATATGTGCCACATCTTCTTTATCCAGTCATCTGTTGATGGACACTTAGGTTGCTTCCATGTCCTGGCTATTGTAAATTGAGCTGAAATGAACATTTTAGTACATGACTCTTTTTGAATTATGGTTTTCTCAGGGTATATGCCCAGGAGTGGGATTGCTGGGTCGTATGGTAGTTCTATTTTTACTTTTTTAAGGAACCTCCATACTGTTCTCCATAGTGGCTATATTAATTTACATTCCTACCAACAGTGCAAGAGGGTTCCTTTTTCTCCACACCCTCTCTAGCATTTATTTTTTGTAGATTTTTTTGATGATGGCCATTCTGATCTGTGTGAGGTGATATCTCATTGTAGTTTTGATTTGCATTTCTCTAATGATTAATAATTTTGATCATTCTTTCATGTTTTTTTTTTTTTGGCAATCTGTATATCTTCTATGGAGAAATGTCTATTTAGGTCTGTAGTTCTTCTTGCTTCTGCTCTCTTCCCTCTGGTTGATGAGGTTCTCTAAGTGGCCTATGCAAGTTTCGTGATGGGAGGGACTGGTGGTCAGTAGAGCTGGCTGTTGCTTTGGTGGGCAGGGCTCAGTAAAATATTAATCCACTTGTCTGCTGATGGGTGAGGCTGGGTTCCACCCCTGTTGGTTGATTGGCCTCAGGCAACCCAACACTGGAGCCTACCCGGGCTCTTTGTTTGGGCTAATGGCAGGCTCTGGGAGGGCTCATGCCAAGGAGTACTTCCCAGAACTTCTGCTACCAGTGTCCTTGTCCTCACAGTGACACACAGCCACCCCCCCACCTCTGCAGGAGACCCTCCAACACTAGCAGGTAGGTCTGTTTCAGTCTCCTATGGGGTCACTGCTCCTTCCCCTGGGTCCCAATGACACACTACTTTGTGCGTGCCCTGCATGAGTGGAGTCTCTGTTTCCTCCAGTCCTGTCAAAGTCCTGCAATCAAATCCCACTACCCTTCAATGACTTATTCTCTTGTAATTCCTCTTCCCGTTGCCAGACCCCCAGATTAGGAAGCCTGATGTGGGGCTCAGAACTTTCACTCCAGTGGGTGGGCATCTGTGGTATAAATGTTCTCCAGTTTGTTAGTCACCCACCCAGCAGTTATGGGATTTGATTTTATTGTGACTGTGACCCTCCTACCATCTCATTTTGGCTTCTCCTTTGTCTTTGGATGTGGGGTATCTTTTTTGGTGAGTTCCAGTGTCTTCCTCTCGATGATTGTTCAGCAGTTAGTTGTGATTCTGGGTTCTTTTAGGAGGGAATGAGACCACGTCCTTCTACTCCACCATCTTGAACCAATCTACACTTCACCGTTTTTTCAATAGTATTAACCTAGAAAAATTTGAATCTACATGATCAATTTCTTGCCAAGCAGATAAGCACCAAATAACCATGTGCATTTTTATCTTTTACCCTATATGTGTGTTGTGCAAATTAAAAGAACACTCAACAAATTCCAGAAATTTTTAACTAATGTCTCTTTAACCTTGCTTTCTCTCTGCAATCACTTTTTCATATCTTGTTTATTCTTCCTGAATATTCAAGCTATCCATCATTGCCCTATGTCTCATACTTCATAGAGAAAGCTGAACCTCTTATAGGGAAGCTGTCACATCATCATCAAACCAGAAGAAAAACTTAGTAATGTCTGTTTCTATCTTTGCTTCTTCTGTTACAGTAAAGGAAAAGGAGGAAATTCTAACACATACATGATCTTCAAAACACAGTTTTCAAAAGACCATGATAAAGGATACAATTCACATTTAAGGTAAAATAGAGCTGTATATCTAGCACCAAGTAACATAGTAATAGCATTTACAGAGCAGAGATCATAGGAAATGAAAGGAAAATTAGATAAAAATGTACTAGTAGAATGATAATTCTCTTTCAGTCTATATCAAATCAAATGGGCAAAAATAAGAATATAAAATAATTGGATAATATCATTGATAGGTAACTTTTTGTATATATTTAATGCTGTATTCTAAAAAATAGAGAAGAAACTTTTCCAATAGATTCTACAGCATTCACTAATATTGATGTAATACCAAAAAAAAGCACAAAACTCTTTGATTATAAGTCGAGAACTTTATAAATCTTTTTTTTTAATATCATGAAAAGAGTATTTTCTGCCTATAAATAAAAAATAAGGGCTTCCCGCGTGGTGCAGTTGTTAAGAATCTGCCTGCCAATGCAGGGGACATGAATTCGAGCCCTGGTCTCGGAAGATCCCACATGCCGCGAAGCAACTAACCCTGTGAGTGACAACTACTGAGCCCATGTGCCACAACTACTGAAGTCCATGCACCTAGAGACCATGCTCCACAACAAGAGAAGCCACCGCAGTGAGAAGCCTGAGCACCACAGTGAGGAGTAGACCCCTCTCGCTGTAACTAAAGAAAGCCCGTACACTGCCATGAAGACCCAATGCAGCCAAAAATAAAATAAAATAAATAAATTTATTTAAAAAAGCAAATCCTCATAATTTTTGAGGGTTATAGAGGGAATTAAAAATTGAAGAATATCTTTAAAACAAATATAACTAAAATATTATATTGTAGGACATATGAAATACAGCTAAAGCAGTGTTCATGGGGAAATTCATGGCCTTAAATATGTATATCAATAATAAAGCAAAATGAAAATAAATGAATTAATAATCTGGCTTAAAATTAGAAATGTAGCAACAAAAAATTAAAGCAGGGATTCCCTGGTGGTGCAGTGGTTGAGAGTCCGCCTGCCGATGCAGGGGACATGGGTTAGTGCCCCAGTCTGGGAAGATCCCGCATGCCACGGAATGGTTGGGCCTGTGAGCCATGGCCGCTGAGCCTGCGCATCTGGAGCCTGTGCTCTGCAATGGGAGAGGCCACAACAGTGAGAGGTCTGTGTACCCCCCCCAAAAAAAAATTAAAGCAAGTTTAAAGTAATGATTTAATAAAGATAGAAAGAGAAATTGAGTTAAATAAAGAAAACATGTTAGAGCTAATAAATAAATTAAAAATATACTGCCAGCTAATCTAATTAAGAATAGCAAAGGAAAAATCACTAATAAAAGGTAAAAAATGATAAGGAAGACATTTCTACAGAATTAATTAAAAGGATGAGAGACTACACTCCTCAAACCTATACAATTTAAATCAAAAGTATGAATGAAGTATATAATATTCTAGAAAAATATAGTTTACCAAATTTATCACAGAAAATATAGGAAATCTAAACATATGCATTTATACGGAATAAATGAAGAAGATGATCAAAGTGCTACCTTTCAAGCAGCAATAGATTTACATGGTTTCATAGAAGATTTTCCAAAACTTTTAAAAGACAGATAATTCCAAAGTTGGTAAAACTGCTCCAAAAGGGAAAACTTCCAAATTCCATTTATGAAGTGAGTTCAGTACTAACATCAAAACTTGAAAAAAATTGAACAGAAAAAAAAGGCTACAAATATAATTTTTATGTATTGATGCAAAACTCTTAAGCAAGATGGACAGCCACAGAAAAAGCCAAATAGGGCCTCAGAAAATCTAGAATATTGGCAAAAATTGTCCACTAGAAAAATTTCAGAGTTCTGGAAATTAACTGAATGCTTTCAACAATCTGGGTAATGTTTATTCAAGTAAAACCTTTGAATCTTAGCAATACCAGCAAAATCTGTGGCAATATAACTTGCCCTATTCTGATCTGATTCTCTCCAGCATCAGTGTAGCCTTGAAAACCAAGAACCTGAAATCTTGGTGAAAACCAGCAGCCTGGCAGCAACCAGAGGGGGAAGAATGAGGTTGGATCTCTTTCAATCTCCCCATTTTTAGGTAATTTTTATTATTCCACCTGTTTGGGGATTCCCTGGAATACCCTACTTGCAAGGCTGCCTTTATTTGACCTGTCTCAATGTTCAGTCAGTGCAAAAAGCCTTTCTCTGTGGGCATTTGTCCAAAAAGTACTGGTGTGTTTAATTTTGTGGCTGCCTGAAGAGGTAGATAACAGTTGGGGCAAACAGCAGACTATTAAAAAACAATCTGAAAGGAAAAGCTGGGGAGAGAGAGTTTCATAAGGCCTTTATAAAGCTCTGACATATTCCTGCGAATTTTGAAGGTCATGCACATGTGTCAGATTGTGCACATACCAACGGCTGTGCACATACCCAGACCCTTGCATCTGCTCAGAAAAGACTTGAGAAGGCCTTAAACTCTCATGTCTGGTTGACCTAGAGTCTCCTTAAGTAGGAAGTGAAGGCTAAGGCAGAGTTGTCAACTGCCTCGCTCAGTGTTCAAGGTATGCACCGACATGAACACAGAGTCTCCCAGCGAAGACTGGAAAATGTATTGGATTCAAGTGTTTAAGGAAATCTCTGTTCAATTGTCACCTGACCTTTAAGCTCACTAAACAGAGACTTCAGTACTCACATATGACAAAGAATGTAGCCTTTACAGAATTAGTTCAGAAAGGTCACTAAAAAACAAACAACTACAAAAAGCAGCAATAACAACATAGTTATATAAAATGATGTTTTATATTATATAATAATGTAAGTGTAACTTAACACTATATTATATAAAATGTTTCAACAAAAAATTATATAAGCCATATAAAGAAACAGGGAAAAAGAATCAATAACAGCTATTCTTGAAGAAGGTCAGATGTAAGATTTATTAGGCAAAGAATTTAAATCAGCCATTTAAAATATGTTCAAAATGCTAAAGGAAACCATGTCTAAAGAACTAAAGAAAGTATGAGAATGGCATTTCACCAAAAGGAAAATATCAGTAAAGAGATAGATAGAAATTATAAAGAAAAACAAATAAAAATTCTGTAGTTGAAAAGTACAATAGCTAAGTTGAATAATTCACTAAAAGAACTCAACAGTAAATTTGAGCAGGCAGAAAAAAATTAGTAATGTGAAAATAGGTCAATTGAAAATATTTAGTCTGAGGAACAGAATGAAAAAAAAATGAAGAAAGGTGAACAGAGACTTAAATACCCATGGGACACCATCAACAATATCTACATTTGAAAAGTGGAGTCCCAGAAGGAGAGGACAGAGGCAAAGCGATAGAAAAAATATTGAAGAAATAATTACTGAACACTTCCCAAATATGAGGAAAGACATTAATACATACATTCAATAAACTCAATAAACTCCAAGTAAGATAAAATAAAAGAGATCAATACCTAGATACATCATAATTCAACTGTTGAAAACCAAAGAAAAGAGAAAATTGAAAGCAGCAAGAAAGGAGTGACTCATCATGTGTAAAGAGTCCTCTAAGATTAACCTTATTTTTCATCAGAAAGCATGAGACTAGAGGGTAGAAAGATTACACTAAAGGCTGAAAGAACATTCTGGCAACAAAGATTTCTGTATCTGACAAAATTATCCTTCAAAAGTTATGTAAAAATTAAGACATTTTTAGATAACCAAAAACAATGAGAGAATTTATGGCTAGCAGACCTGACCTATAAGGAATACTAAAAGGAGTGTCTGAATAATGACAGGACAAGACACTAGACAATATCTCCAATCCTCATTAAGAAATGAAGACAACCATTAAGGCAACACACAGGTATAAATATAACTGTATAAATATATTTTTGTATGTAACTCTTTCTTTCTTCTATATTATTAAAATACAAATGAACTAAGTTGATGGATATGCAATCTATAAAGCTATAATGTTTATGACAATAATAGCACAAAGAAGATAAGTTGGAGACTCACACTTTCCAATTTTAAAAGTTATTATAGTGCTACAGCAGTCAAGACCTTGTGTTTTGGCATAAAGATAAACACAAAGATCAATAGAACAAAATAGAAAGTGCAGAAATAAACCTGTACATTTATAGTCAATCTATTATTAACAAGGTTGTCAAAACAATTAAATGGTGGAAAGAATAGTCTTTTCAACAATAGGTACTGGGACAAATGGATATCTACATTCAAAAGAATGAAATTGGATCCCTACCTCATGTCATACACAAAACTTTACTCAAAGCGGATCAAAGATCTAAATGTAAGAGGTAAAACTATAAAACTCTTAGAAGAAAACAGAGCAGTAAATTTTTGTGACCTTGGATTAGGCAATGGATACTCAGATATGACACCTATAGCACAAGAAACCAAAGGAAAAAATTTGATAAATTGAACTATGTCAAGTTAGAAATATTTGTGCTTAAAAGATATTATCATGAAAGTGAAAGGACAACCCATAGAATGAGAGAAAATATTTGCAAATTCTTTATCTGATAAGGTCTAGTATCTGGAATGCATAAAGAACTCAACAAAACTATAAACGCACAAATAACTCTATTAAAAATATTTGAATAGACATTTCTCAAAAAAGCAGAAATAACCAATAAACACATGAAAAGATGCTGAGCCCCAACAGTTACTAGAGAAACAGAAATCAAAACTACAATTAGGTACCACTTCACACCCACTTAGATGGCTATAATAAAAAAGACAGACAATTACAAGTGTTGTCAAGGATATGGAGAAGTTGGAACCATGCATTGTTGATGGAACTGTAAAATGGTGCAACCGTTTTGGAAAGTGTTTGGAAGTGCTTCAAAATGTTAAAAATGCTATCATACAATTCATCAATTCCATCCCTAGGTATATACTCAAGAGAAAAGAAATATTATGTCCACACAAAAACATATACCTGATAGTCATAGCAGCATTATTTATGAGCCCCAAATTGGAAATGTCCATCAATGGATGAAGACACAAACAAAAGTGATATATCTGTACAATAGAATATTACTCGGTAATAAAAGGAATGAAATACCTACTACAACATGGATGAACATTGAAAACGTTATGCTAAGTGAAAGAAGCTGTGCACAAAGACCATATATTGTATGATTCCATTTATATGAAATACCCAGAATAGACATGCATGCATATAGAAAGTAGACTAGCAGTTTCCAGAGCTAGGGTTGGGAATTCATGAGTGATTACTAATAAGTAAGGAGTTTCTTTATTTTTTTCTTTTTAAGGAGTTTCTTTTTGATGAGATGAAAATATCCTGTAATTAGTGGCCAAGGTTGCACAACCTTGTGATTTTAACGAAGTCACTGAATTGTACACTTTAAAAGGGTGAATATCATGGTATATGAGTTATATCATAATAAAAACATAGTGAGAAAAATCCAAAACAAAATATTAGTAAGCCAGAATCCAGCAGTACCTTTTAAGAAACATGCATCCAGGCCAATAAGACTTATTGTAGGAATCAAGAATGGTTCACTATTTGGAAATCTACTAAAATAATTGATCCTATTAATTGATTCATGTAGAAAATTATATGCTTATCTCCATAGATGCTGAAAAGGCATTTGACAAAATTCAATGACAAGTCTCAATTTTAAAAACTCAATAAGAATAAATCAATACTTCTTTAACATGATTAACTGTACTTATCTCAGCCTAAAATTCAATATCATGGGGAAACACAGCCATTGTAACCACTAAAATCAGCAAGAAGTCTGGAATGTCTACTATCTCCATTATTATTTAACACTTTACTACATATAATAGCTGAAGCCATTAGATAAGATAAGGGACACTCAAGTATAAAAATTGGAAAGAAGAAAAAGAGTACTATCATTCTTTGCAAATTGCATAATTGAGTAACTGGCAAATACAAGAGAATCAACTGAGAAAAGTACTGCAGACAAATAAGAGTTTAGTAAGATAGTGGAGTAAATATTAATGTATGGGTATCATATATATATACACATATATGCATAAAATTAACTAGTTAAAAGTTATATTAAAAACCCATTAACAATAGCAGCAATATTATAAAATAACCAAGAATAAACTTATAAATATATAATACCTACATAAAGAAAAGTTTTTTAATAGATAATGTAGTTTATTTCCCAGACAAAGCAGAATTGTTTACTTCCTTAATTATATTTTATTATCAATAACCTTTCTTCATTTTTTTAAACTTTTAATTGTGGTAAAATACACATAAAATTTACCATTAAATTTTTACACTATATCTTCATGACTTATTTAGTTATTTACCTTATAATTGGGAGTTTATACCTTTTGACCAACTTCATCAATTTCACTCCCTGACCCCCACCTCTGGCAACTACCATTCTGTTCTCTGTATCTAAGAGTTCAGTTTTGTTTGTTTTTTTTAAGATTCCACACATAGGTAGGATCATATAGTATTTGTCATTCTCTGTATGACTTATTTCACTTTCTTAACCATTTTAAAGTATACTGTTCAGTAGTGCTAGAGAAAACTTTTAAACACTAAAAAGAATACAAGAACACATGGATAAACCCACCATGTTCCTATGTGGAAAGAAGATTCAATGTTACATATATGTAAATTCTCCACAAGAAAAGCTATAAATATATAATGTGGTCTCAATAAAAATATTAATGGGTTATTATTCTCAGTTGGAACTAGAAAAGCTGATTCTAAAATTCATATGGAAAATAATACAAGTAACAACACCAAAGACAATTCTAAAATAGAAGAGCAATGAGATTATATTTTGAATCTGGCCCACTCTGCGAGACATCTTCCTCAGTTGTGATGAATTGCTTATTAAGTTCTTGTTGTTCCCCTTTGATATCTGCCTTCCATAATATCACCCTTCATTCTGTCAGTCAAATCTGAACCCCAATTGTATACAGGATTTTTTTTTTCTATGAGAGTCTTGAAAAATTCATATTAGGGACCATGTTTGGATGTCTGTTTAAGTGTCCCAGAACATTCCATGACAAGAAGGCTTTGTCTGCCCAGAGCAAAGAGACAATTTAATTCAATGTTGCTTACTGACACAGGCTAGCTTACTCAAGTTTTAGCTCTGGCTCCAAGCTATTAATAAACCTTAAGAATCAAGAGGCAGGGCTTCCCTGGTGGCGCAGTGGTTGAGAGTCCGCCTGCCGATGCACGGGACACGGGTTCGTGCCCCGGTTCGGGAGGATCCCACGTGCCGCGGAGCGGCTGGGTCCGTGAGCCATGGCCGCTGAGCCTGTGCGTCTGGAGCCTGTGCTCCGCAACGGGAGAGGCCACAGCAGTGCGAGGCCTGCGTATCAAAATAAATAAATAAATAAATAAAAAATAAAGAATCAAGAGGCAATTAAGGGAAATGAAAGACAAGTGTACTACCATCATGAACCAGGATCCTATAAGCATCATCCAGTCTTGTGCAAGTGGTAAAATATTCCAGCGTTATTTGTCATTCATTATCTTTTTCCTGCTGGATAAAAAAGCGCCCTCAAATCAGATGCAGAAATTTTGAGTATTTAAAAGGATGTGTGCTTGTGTTTGTGATTTTTTCTATTTATAGGATAGGCTTCAGACCTTATTCACGATTACTCCAGTAAAAACTGTAGCCAATCTTCTATCCTAATGGACATCAATTCATAGCATCATGCCTATCATTCCTACTGAAATTGTTGTGTGTTAACTTCAAAAAAGGGTAGATTCTCATTTCAATGAGCAAAGGGATTTGTGTGTGTTTATAAGTTGATAGTCTAAAGGAAGGCTCATATAAATTTACCTATATGTATATTTTTCTTTGTAGATGTAATTAAGCTGTTAAAAAGAAATATTTTCCCTGAATATATCTATTAGCAAAATGTTAATGTACCTCCTAAGATATTTTGCTTGTTACTTCATACACGATTTAGGTTAAAGGAAGAAAGAGGAACAGATTAATATTGAAAAATGCAAGAATCAGTTGAGGTAGAGGTATCTAAGATTGACTATACAAATATGATATAAATATACTTATGGCTATTAGGATTTATTTTTCTAACTTCTACAGCCTACAAATCATTCTACCCAGTTTTTTTTCTCTTTTTTTTCTCTTATGTATTCTACTTCTCCTCACGTTGAATTTTTTTTAAATGGACAATAAGTCTTTCTTTTTAAAATTAATTAATTAATTTATTGGTTGTGTTGGGTCTTCGTTGTTGTGCATGGGCTTTCTCTAGTTGAGGTGAGTGGGGCTTATTGTGGTTGCTTCTCTTGTTGTGGAGCATGGGCTCTAGGCACACAGGCTTCAGTAGTTGTGACATGTGGGCTCAGTAGTTGTGGTGCACGGGCTTAGTTGCTCCACGGCATGTGGGAATTTTCCCAGACCAGGGATTGAACCCGTGTTCCCTGCATTGGCAGGTGGATTCTTAACCACTGCACCACCAGGGAAGTCCCTCTCACCTTGAATTGATATTTGGAAAACTTAACACATGAAGAGATTCATAGATAAAGTTAAGAGTGAAGTAGTTATCACTTGAAGAATTCCTCAGCAGAATGTTTTACTAGATTTTGACCATAAGGTGATAATTGCATGACTTTACATTTTTCACCTATCTGTGACCACAAACTGACAATTTACAGAGTTGTTTACCATTGAATGATCAGTGTAATAATTCAATTTAGTCCTTAAGCTGATTGAAAAAAACTGGACTATACTCAATTTCTTTTTCCTGATTGCCCTATAACATAATCAAACAAGTAGTTATGTATAATCAAGTAATAAAAAGGTTGTCAGTAATGTTCCGTGAGAGCACATTTCTACTGTAAACAAACTCTACTATCACTTGCTATGCAAGTGCCAAAAAAAAAAGAAAAAAAACCCCACAATATGTGCTTCCATTTAACTAATATGATAATATATTTAAGATGGTGGTTTCCAATATTTTTAATTTTGTGCAAATATGCTTCATATAACTGCTACCTCTTTCATGCCTGGTAGCTGAATCTCCTGCTGAGCCCTTTTGTATTTGCTGATCAAATATCACCTCCCATTTTGTTGTGTAACTCCTGTTGTCTTTCTTTTGTACTGTAGGATGAAACACCTAAACACTCTTCAGCTACTTGAATTTTCTCATAATCATTATAAATCTTTGGGCTCTATTCTAAAACTTGAAAGAATTTCCTTTTAAAATCCAATAGAAAATCTGTCAGAATATCTTATTAGACTGTCCCCCACCAAAAAAAATTATACATCAAGAAAAATAAGACTACATCAAGAAAAAAATAAACATAAGTTGATTGCCCCATTTTACTCAAATTCCAAGAAGGTTGCATCCTGGAGTTTGCAAACAAAAGAGTTGTGATTACACATGAGCCTCAACTACATTTTTATTTTCCCACTTTTTAAAAGGTAACAAAAATACGTTAATAAAAGTTTCCAGTCATATGTATAGAAAATAATATAAAACTAGTGACTACATGTATAATAAATGTGTAACTAGTATATTAAACAAGCATGCCTTATTGGGTGTAATAAGAAACAATATAATCCCACTGCTTCATTAACATTTATTCAAAGGGAGAAAGTTATTTCTTTATTATGAATAAAAATTTGGAAAATACCAAGACATTTCTCATTCAAAGTCCTCCAGTCACTTTTAGTGACAAAATCAATCATATATTGTCCTTTAGAGAGAGAAAAATATGAAATGGGAGAAAATGAGGAAGAATTCTTCCTTGAATTAGAATATCAGTATGAACTTATGGTTTCTTAAAAACCTATTTCTTTGTAGTGTATTTTAGAAGATCCTAGAAGCATCCCTAGCACCCAGATCTGGGTTTCTAAATACCATTCTTCATAAAAGGAAATGAAGCTCCTTTGAAAAATAACCAGTCCCAGCCCTGGAATAGGCAAAGCAAAAGATAAACCTATATAAGAACATATTGTTGTGTTATAAAGCAAGGAAGCATTCAAGGAATGATGGGGGCATGTCAAAAAGGGGCTGGCATTGGCCACATCTGGAACTGCATCTGGAGAAATTTGAGCAAGATAAGATATTGTAACATGTTAAATAAAAGAGAATCTGTGAGTCCATAATAATATTCAAAAAGAGGGAGTGAAGGAAAGCTTTTATTTACAGATTAATGACTGCTACTAAGTATAGAAGGAATTAGAAAGTCACCACTTTATATCTACAAATATAATAATTGATTCAGGTGGGGATCACCAATGAATGTAAGGTTACTAGGAAATAAGACATATACATAGTTTCAAAGTATAACTCTGAAGATTAACTATTAATTTACAAAGGTGAAAATGTACCTTTAAAATGGACACATCTAGGATTGCCCACTTTAGATGCATATTAAACATTTTGAGGAATTGCCCTAGTTAGGAGTTTACTGAGTCCACAGGTAAAGGAATTTTCCAGTTTAATAAATAATAACTTTCCAAAAGAAAGCAATATTGCCTATAGTTCCCATTTATGGTTTTAAATTATAGACAAAAGCAGGGGGAATACTAAGCACAAAATTTAGGGTAGTGGCTCTTCCAGGGGAAAGATGGATGTTGTGATGTGGAGGGCATACTGGTAGCTTTAAAGGCACTGGAAGTATTTAACCCTTAAACTGAGTAGTGTATAAATGGGTTTTCATTTATTATTTTTTAACTGTACACATACATTATATATATTGTATTGGATGTAAAGGGTGGGCAAATACATAGCAGACAAACTCACAAAAATGTAACAGGTAATAATTTCATCCTCTTTTTAAGCATACATGAAAATTTACAAAAATTTGACATTTTATTATCTATATTTATTGTATATATTTATCTTCATAACATTTGATTTTTAAAAACTCAATGAGAACATGTATAAACATGTATTTTGTATGTAATTTGAAAATTATAGTACCAAAACATTCAGAATATATTTTGATAATTTAATTCAACTCAAAATGTAGGAATGTATTAAATGTCTCTGAAAAATATAGCATGTAAATTTCCTTCTAGGGTATAGAAAAGCAAATTAAAAAACAATCAAAATAAGCCTTAATAGGGACTTCCCTGGTGGTCCAGTGGTTAAGATGTCATCTTAGAATACAGGGGGTCTGGGTTTGAATTTTAGTAGGGGAGCTAAGATCCCACAAGCCTCATGACCGAAAAACCAAAAACATAAAACAGAAGCAATATTGTAACAAATTCAATAAAGACTTTAAAAATGGTCCATATAAAAAAAAAACCTTTAAAAAATAAAGCCTTAATAAATTCCCCCAAATCAAATTAAACTTATATAATTTACTGTCTCAGGTGATACAATAAAAGTAGATATTAATAAAAATTTAAACAATAAAATATATAACTATTTAGAACAAATCATCACACAACTATTAAAAATAAGGATTGAGTAAAAGAGAATATCAAAGCATAATGAACACAGCACTTATAAAATAACAACCAATGAGAGTTAAACCTATTAAAATGTAGGTAATATTGCCCAAACTTCATTTAAAAAAAACTCATAGTCTTAAAAACTTTCATAATTAAATAAAAGTTAATGGATTAAAGAAATGAATTAGGGAGACCTTCAAGATGGTGGAGGATAAGACATGGAGATCACCTTCCTCCACACAAATACATCAAAAATATATCTACATGTGGAACAACTCCTAAAGAACACCTAATGAATGCTGGCAGAAGAACTCAGACTTCCCATAAGGCAAGAAAATCCCCCCATACCTGGGTAGGGCAAAAGAAAAAAGAAAAAACAGAGACAAAAGAATAGGGAAGGGACCTGCACTTCTGGGAGGGAGCTGTGAAGGAGGAAAAGTTTGCACACACTAGGAAGCCCCCTCACTGGAGGGGATGGGGGCGGAAGCTTTGGAGCCACAGAGGAGAGCACAGCAACAGGGGTGCAGAGGGCAAAGCAGAGAGATTCCCACACAGAGAATGGGTGCCAACCAGCACTCACCAGCCTGAGATGTTGTCTGCTCAGCTGCTGGGGTGGGTGGGGGCTGGGAGCTGAGTCTCCAGTTTCGGAGGTCAGACCCCAGGGAGAGGACTGGGGTTGGCTGCGTGAAGACAGCCTGAAAGGGGCTAGTGTGCCACTGCTAGCCAGGAGGGAGTCCAGGAAAATGTCTGGACCTTCCAGAGAGGGAAGACACCATTGTTTCGATGTGAGCGAGGAGAGGGGTTTCCTGCTCTTTTTGCCCACAGATGGCAGCCACTGAATGACATGCTATTATACACAGAGAATCCTAAAGACTCTACCAGAAAACTACTAGAGCTAATCAATGAATCTGGTAAAGTTGCAGGATAAAAAATTAATGCACAGAAATCTCTTGCATTCCTATACATTAATGATGAAAAATCTGAAAGGGAAATTAAGGAAACACTTCCGTTTAGGACTGCAACAAAAAGAATAAAGTACCTAGGAATAAAGCTACCTAAAGAGACAAAAGACCTGTATGCAGAAAACTATGACACTGATGAAAGTAATTAAAGATGGTACAAAGAGATGGAGAGATATACCATGTTCTTGAATTGGAAGAATCAACATTGTGCAATGTGAAAATGACTCTACTACCCAAAGCAATCTACAGATTCAATGCAGTGCTTGTCAAACCACCAATGGCATTTTTCACAGAACTAGAACAAAAAATTTCACAATTTGTATGGAAACACAAAAGACCCCAAATAGCCAAAGCGATTTGAGAAAGAAAAACAGAGCTGGAGGAATCAGGCTCCATGACTTCAGATTATACTACAAAGCTATAGTAATCACAACAGTATGATACTGGCACAAAAACAGAAATACAGATCAATGGAACACGATAGAAAGCCCAGAGATAAATCTACACACATATGGTCACCTTATCTTTGATAAAGGAGGCAAGAATATACAATGGAGAAAAGACAGCCTCTTCAATAAGTGGTGCTGGGAAAACTGGACAGCAACATGTAAAAGAATGAAATTAGAACACTTAACATCATACACAAAACTAAACTCAAAATGTATTAAAGATCTAAAGGTAAGGCCAGGCACTATAAAACTCTTAGAGGAAAATATGGGCAGAACACTTTATGACATAAATCACAGCAAGATCCATTTTGACCCACCTCCTAGAGAAATGGAAATAAAAACAAAAATAGGCAAGTGGGACCTAATGAAACTTAAAAGCTTTTGCACAGCAAACGAAACCATAAACAAGACCAAAAGACAACCCTCAGAATGGGAGAAAATATTTGCAAATGAAGCAGCTGACAAAGGATTAATCTCCAAAATATACAAGCAGCACATGCAACTCAATATCAAAAAAGCAAACAACCCAATCCAAAATGGACAGAAGACGTAAATAGACATTTCTCCAAATAAGATATACAGATTGCCGACAAACATATGAAAGGATGCTCAACATCACCAATCATTAGAGAAATGCAAATCAAAACCACAAAGAAGTATCACCTCACATCAGTCTGAATGGCCATCATCAAAAAATCTGCAAATAGTAAATGCTGGAGGGGGTGTGGAGAAAAGGGAACCCCCTTGCACTGTTGGTGGGAATATAAATTGATATAGCCACTAAGGAGAACAGTATGGAGGTTCCTTTAAAAACTAAAAGTAGAACTACCAAAATGACCCAGCAATCCTGCTACTGGGCGTATACCCTGAGAAAATCATAATTCAAAAAGTGACATGTACCACAATGTTCATTGCAGCTCTATTTACAATAGCCAGGACATGGAAGCAACCTAAGTGTTCATTGACAGATGAATGGATAAAGAAGACGTGGCAAATATTTGCAATGGAATATTACTCAGCCATAAAAAGAAACAAAACTGACTTATTTGTAGTGAGGTGGATGGACCTAGAGTCTGTCATATAGAGTGAAGTGGGTCAGAAAGGGAAAAATGAATACCGTATGTTAACACATATATATGGAATCTAAAAAAAGATGGTTCTGATGAACCTAGGGGCAGGACAGGAGTAAAGACAGAGACAAAGAGAATGAACTTGAGGACACGGGGGTGGGGAGGGTAAGCTCGGACGAAGGGAGAGAATAGTACTGACATATATAGACTACCAAATATAAAATAGATAGCTAGTGGGAAGCAGCTGCATTGCACAGGGAGATCAGCTCGGTGCTTTGTGACCACCTAGAGGGGTGGGATAGGGAGGGTGGGAGGGAGGGAGACACAAGAGGGAAGAGATATGGGTACATATGTATATGTATAACTGATTCACTTTGTTATACAGCAGAAACTAATACAACATTGTAAAGCCATTATACTCCAATAAAGATGCAAAAAAATAAAAATAAATAAGAAAAGGTGAAAAAAGAGGTGTAGAAATGGAAGTTCAGCAAAGTATGCTCTTCATATAATTGAAGTCCCTGGTAAAGAAAAGTAAAAACAATGGAATAAACTAGTAAGATCTAATATTTAAAAGTATATTTCTAGAAATTTATGAAGTAATCAACCTAAGTTTGAGTTTACTGGTTCTTTTTCTCCTGAAGTCGCTCTCCTTGGCTTAAAGGTCGCTACCCCTTAGCTGTGTCTTCACATGGCCTTTCTCTGTGCAGACACATCACCACTTATAAGAACACCAGACATATTAGATTAACCACCACCTCCACCAAATTTAACATTAATTACCTCCTTAAATGCCTTATCTCCAAACACATTCAAATTGGTAGTTAGGACCTCAGCATATACATTTTTTTCTGGTGGACACAATGCATTAAGTTACAGACATTTTAGTTATTTCAAGTGGCTTAATTTAATTTCAGTTTAACAGTAAGAAATTCAGTAATTTCAACTTCTCCCATCTCTCATAGCTGTGTAACTAGGATTTCACAGGGAGCTATTGCCCATGAGGGTAAGTGTTTGATCACCTCTGTGACCAATACCCTTAATTTAGTGTCCATTTGGTAATGACCTGTGCTGGCTCTACTTTTATTATTACTTCTTTGTGGTAAAAGAGATATACAAACATAGAAAAATTTTTAAAATGCAACATGACACTAAATGAAAAGACTCATCCTTCTTTCCTGCTCCATGCTCTATCACAATCCTTTTAACTTTTTCTATTTCTAGTTATTTTTATATACTAAAGGGACTGTTTTCTATATATAGTAGTGTGTATACATTAATCCCAATCTCCTAATTTATCATTTCCCCCCATGTTTCCCCTTTGGCAACCATAAGTTTTATTTTGAGATCTGTGAATCTGTTTCTGTTTTGTAAATAGGTTCATTTGTATCATTTTTGTTGGATTCCACATATAAGTGATATAATCTGTTATTTGTGTTTCTCTGTCTGACTTACTTCACTTAGTAATAGGTAACTAATAAGGACCTACTATATAGCACAGGGAACTCTACTCAATATTTTGTAACAACCTATGTGGGAAAAGGATTTGAGAAAAAATGGACATATATATATGTGTATGATGGATTCACTTTGCTCTACACCTGAAACTACACAACACTGTAAGTCAGCTATACTCCAATAAAAATTAAAAAAACAAAACAAAACATGAATTATCATCTAACCAAGAAAATACAAAAGAGAACAATGAAATATTCCAAAGAAAATCAAGGGGAATGATATAGTAAAGCTAAAGGCAGAAATAAATTTCTCAGACAAAGTAAAATCCATAGAATTGAAATTTTAATTTAATCCAAGAATTAGTTCTTGGGGACAAAAAGAAAAAATAATTCTGCTTAATCTGAAATGTGTAATTTGAAAAATTATGAAAGCAAATTAAAGAAAATTATAAGTAGTAAAGAAAACATAATAAGAGATGTAGATTATTTAATTAGTAATAATAAGATAAGGCTATGTACAATTTAATAATTTTAAACCTCAGAGTAGTAGATAATTTTCAAAATTAATTAATAAAATAGAAAGATCTGAATGAACAAATGACCATAGGAGAAACTATTAAGTTTCCTTCCAAGCTCTTCTATCAGTTTACTAGCTATTAAACAACAAATTAAACTATCAATTTCTTCATATATCTGGCAACACTAGATATAATAAATATGTTTCATATATTTTGTCAAACTAAGGAAACAATTGCCTCTAATTTTTATTTGATATTCTCTTTTGCCAGTGTGATTAATTATCTTTGTGTATTTATATTACCATTTTGACTTTCTTTTCTTGTGAACTGCATGCCCATGCACATTAAAATAACTGCATTTTTCTTATTAATTTGTAATAGCTTTTTGTGTACTAAAGACATAAAACTTTTGGTTTCTTCCTCCCCAAAATTTGTCATGTTTTTTTTCACTTTAATTGATATTTTGCCACACATTTTCCTTTTTATTTAGTCAAACTTATAAATATTTTTCTTTATGGTTTCTGGAGTGTGTTATGCTTAAAAATGTTTTTTTCACTTCAAGACTATAGACATATTGACTCACCTTTTAATCTAGTATTTCTAATGTAAGTATTTTATCTATCTAGAATTATACTTTATGTAAAATATGATGTTAGATATTTTTTCCCAGATGACTAATTTTCCCAGTAGCATTTAACTATTGAGCTCTTTTCATGGTACTGATTTGAAATTGCTACTTTTATCATGTACTAAATTCCCATACATGTTTGTATTAACTTCTGGACTCTCTATTCTTTTCTATTACATAGCTATTCTTTTGCCACTATCAAACTTTCAATTTCTTCAGCTTTATAAAATAGTGCCAGTCTACAATATATTTGTAATTCTCCTTGGTATTTTCACATATTTATTATTACAAATGGACAATATCATTTTGTAAAAATTAAAAAAAACATTTTTTAAAGTTAGTGGTGTTTTCACTGGGATTCTGTTGGATTTACAGAGTAATTTTCATAAAACTGACATTTTCTCAATCTTACTATCTAAGAACAAGTCATATCTTTCCATTAAGATTATAAACTTTAAAAAGACCACCAAAATGGTAAATAATGGTGAGATAATATAAAGACCAAGAGAATATATCCTAGTATCACTATTACTTTTTAAAACTTTTCTTTCAAACCAACATATTAAACATAGAATAGAAAAAAGTGGTATAACTTCTGAAAAGAAAGGAAGAGACAAAAAACACTAATATATTTACATATGATATAGACCTAGAAAATCTAAGAGGTTCAACCATTAAATTCTCAGAATTGGAAGTTTAGGAAGAGCAGAATAGATAATAAATATAAAAAAGTCAGTGTCTTTTGTTTATGGAAGCAATAACTCATTAGAAGAAATGAAAGGGAGAAAAGAATCCACTTAGGATTGCAACAAAATATCATAAGAAACCAAAGAATACCACTGCAAAAATTTTGTAGAACTCCTGCAGAGAGTCTGTAGACTCCCTGCATTCAAATTGTGGCACTGATACTTAGTAGGGCTGTGACATGGCCATATTAATTAAGTCTAGGACTCCCTTTTCCTCATCTATCAGTATAAGATAAGGATAATCATAGTGCCTAACTCATAGGGTTATTGTGAAGACTATACATAAAGCACCTCAAAAATGCCTGGTACATAGTAAGCACTCAATACATGTAGGCTTGTGCAAAGTTACAAACTTTACTGAAGGAATATTGAAAGAAATAAGGAGAGAGAATTGAGCGTGTCTTGTCACATTTGATATATTGAATATTTTCTGTCTATCCTTTCAGATTCACTCTTCACTCTGCTCTGTACCCTAGGAGACTGGAGGCTGACCTAAACAGACATCAATAGACTTCTTTCTGTTCCCTCTGGTGTCCAATAGAATTTGGCTAATGGAGGACCCCAGAAAGAGATCAGAGGGAGAAAGGAGAATGAGGTAGGTTAGGGTGTTAATTTCCCTTACTCCCTCTCTCCAGAGCTACTGGGCTGTGGCTGTGTTAATTTATAACAGGTTACAGTTCCTGTCAGACAGTCCTTTCCACAGTCCCCTGTCTTGGAATTCCTATAACTTGCATATTCAGGCCTAGGGTGCTAATGGAGTCCACTATTACTAGCCCTGGGTTTCTGTGAGAATTATTATGGTTTTCTTACATTTTGGCCACACCTGATAAAATAGTCCCTTTATTAAACTTCCTTAGAATTATATTAATTTAAGGGTGCCATCTGTTTTCTACTGAGACCTGTCTAATCCACTTGATATTAAAATGTATTATAAAACCACAAGAATTATTTCAAAATGGATTATTCCTAGATTCTTCCTTATAATTTACTAAATTTTATAAAGTCTCTACAACCAACAACATTTTCCTTTTATAAGTGTAAAAATTACATAGAAAATGGATTATTAACAAAAAATGTAAAATATCAGCTGATATTTATTAAAACATAAAGAAAATAATGAAGAAAAAAATTCAGTGTAGGTGTTGTGAGTGAATATTTAGAATGGTCCTTCAATGTGACATTAACGTTCTGAAGAGTTACTTGGCAATGACTTATAGAAATCAAGATAAGCATACTTTTAACACAGTAAAACTGCTTTTGAAACTCTATTCCAGAGAAATAATTTAAATAAAAGATGGACATATAAATCATTATGACTTAGCTATACATTTCAGCTAGGGCTAGAAATAGTCTAGATGGTCACTGTGCTAGATATAATAGCAGATTATTATGTGTTAATGGAGTAGTGCATTTCTGATTACTGTCAGAAATGATGCATTTAAGAACTGAGTAGAAATATGTAAAGGACTTTACACATTGATGCAAGTTAAAAAAGAAAGTGGAACTTAGAGTAATATATGCATATAGAGAGCAAGAATATAAAATATGGGGCCTTTCCTGGTGGTGCAGTGATTAAGAATCTGCCTGCCACTGCAGGAGACACAGGTTCAAGCCCTTTTCTGGGAAGATCCCACATGCTGTGGAGCAACTAAGCCCGTGAGTCACAACTACTGAGCCAATGTGCCACAACTAGTGAAGCCCACGTGCCTAGACCCTGTGCTCTGCAGTAAGAGAAGCCACTGCAGTGAGAAGCCCGTGCACTGCAACGAAGAGTAGCCTCACTCACCGCAACTAGAGAAAGCCTGCGTGCAGCAACGAAGACCCAATGCAGCCAAAACAAAGTTATAATAAATAAAAAATCTTAAAAAATGAATATAAAGTATAAATAGCAGAGTACACATAACCAAAAGTCAATTGTTACATCAGAAGAAAATTATGGAACAGTATCCCTTATAAATATTGAAGCAAAATTTTCAAATACTAGCTAACTGAATTCAACAGTACATTAAAAAGATTATTCACTATGACCAATGGGACTTATGCCAAGAATGCAAGGGTGGTTCAACATAAGAAAATCAATCTAATACACTATACTAATAGAATAAAGGAAAAAAAAAACATGATCATCTCAATAGATGCAGAAAAGGCATTTGACAATATCCAACACCTTTTCATGAAAAAGCTAGGGATAGAAGTGGACTTTTCAACATGATAATGATAATGGGCATTTCTGAAAACCCCACAGCTAATATCATTTTCAATGGTGAAAGACTGAAAACTTTCCTGATAAGGCTGGATCAAGACAAGAATGCTCACTTTCACCTTTGCAATTTAACATTGTACCAGAAGTTCTATCCAGGGTAATTAGAAAATAAAAAGAAATAAAAGGCATTTAAATTACAAAGGAAGAAGTAAAACTATTTCAATTGGCAGGTGAAATTATCCTATATACAGAAAATCTCAAAGAATCCACAGAAAAGTACTAGAACTAGTAATGAATCAACAAAGTTGCAGGATACAAGATGAACACACAAAAACCAGTTGTTTCTAAATATATACAAAGATCAATTGAAAAAGGTAATTAAGAAAGTAATTCCATTTACAACAGCATCTAAAGGAATCAAATACTTAGTAAGTTTAACCAAGGAGGTGAAAGACATACAATGAAAACTACAAAACATTGCTGAAAGAAATTAAAAAAATAAACAAATGGAAAGACCTCCCATTTTTATGGATAGGATAGGAAAGCTTAATATTGTTAAAATGTCAACAATACCTAAAGTGATCAACTACAGATTCAATGCAATCCCTGTCAAAATCCTAACAGCCTTTCTGAGAACTGGAAAAGATAATACTTAAATTTATATAGAGTTACAAGGAGCTTCAAATAGCCAAAATAATAATGATAAAGAAGAATAAAGTCAGAAGATTCATACCTCCTAATTCCCAAACTTACTACAGAGTTATAGTAATCAAAACAGTGTGCTACTGGCATAAGGATTGACATATAGACCAATGGAATAGAATTGAGAACCCAGAAATAAATCCATAAGTCTATGGTCAGTTGATTTTTGACTAGGGCTCCAAGTCCATTTAATGAGAAAAGAACAATCTCATCAACAAATAGTGCTGAGATAACTAGATTTCCACATGCAAGAGAATGAAGTTGGACTTTTACCTCATATGATATACAAAAGTCAACTCAAATAGATCAGTCACCTAAATATAGGAGCTGAAACCACAACAATTTTAGAAGAAAACAGAGTTAAATCTTCATTACCTTGAACATGGTAATGGATTCTTAGCTATGACAACGAAAGAATGAGTAGCAAAAGAAAAAAAAATAAATTTTACATTATCAGAATTAAAAACTTTGTACACCAAAAAACATTATCAAGAAAGCAGAAAGACAGTCTATAGAATGAGAGAAAATATTTGCAAATCATATTACTGATAAGGGTTTAATATGTAGAAAATATTTTAAAACTGTTAAAACTCAACAACAGAAAGACAATACAGTTTAGAAAAATAGGCACAAAACTTGAATAGGCATTTATCCAGTGAAGATATACAAATGGCTGATAAGTACATGCAAAGATGCTCAACATCCTTAGCTATCAGAAAAATTTGAATCACAGTGAGATACTACTTCATTTCTTCACACTTACTAGGATGGCAAAAGAAAAAGAAAGGAAGAAAGAAAGAAAGAAAGAAGGAAAGAAAGAAAGGAGAGAGAGGGAGAGATTAAGAAAAGGAGAAAAATAAGAAAGAAAGAAAGAAAGAAAGAAAGAAAGAAAGAAAGAAAGAAAGAAAGAAAGAAAGAAAGAAAGAAAGAAAGAAAGAAAGAAAAAGAAAGAAAGAGAAAAAGAAAGAAAGAAAGAAAGGAGAGAGAGAGAAAAAGAAAAATAAATGTTGATGAGGATGTGAAGAAACTGGAATCCTTGGACATTACTGGTGAGGATATAGAATGATGCAGCCACTGTGGAAAACAGTTTGGTACTTTCTCAAAAAGCTTAACATAAAATGATCATACAACTCAGCAATTCCACTCCTAGGTGTATATCCATAACAGCTGAAACCAGAGATTTGAGCAGAAACTTGTACATCAGTTTTCACTGCAGCATTATTCACAATGACCAAAAGGTGGAAACATCCCTAGTATCCATCAAAGATGAATGAATAAACAAAATGTGGTATATGCATCCAATATAATATTATACAGCCATCAAAAGTAATTAAGTTTTGATACATGTTACAACATGGATAAATCTTGAAAACATTATGCTTAAAGAAATAAGCCAGACACAGAAAGACAAATGTTGTGTACTTCCACATATATAAAATATCCAGAATAGGCAAATTCATTAGAGACAGAAAGTAGATTAAAGATTATCAGGGACTGGGAGGAGGAAGGGATGAGCAGTTATTGATTAATGATTTCAGAGTGTTTGTAAAGAGATAGTGGTGATGATTGCACAACATTTTGAATATAATTCATGCACTAAATTGTACATTTAAAAATGATTAAAATTGAATATTTTATATTATATATTTTATCAAAAATAGTCAATTTACAAATTAAGGAGTGATTTTTAATTGCTATTGCTATTTAAATATTGCTAATTATTTTATTTTTAAATTAATAAACTATTTTTGAGCAGTTTTAGGTTTACAGAAAAATTCAGCAAAAGGTCCAGAGGGTTCTCATATACCCCTCAACCTCCCCAGTTTCCAATATTTATTAACATGTTGCATTAGCATAGTGCATTTCTTACAATTGGTGAGCCAATACTGACACAACTATTATTAACTAAAACCTATAGTTTACATTAGGGCTCACATCTCTGTGTTGTATATTTTATGAGTTTTGACAAATGTATAATGACATTTATCCATCATTATAGTATCATACAGAATAGTTTCACTGCCCTATACAACCCCTGTGCTCCACCTATTCATCCTTCCCTCCCTCCCCTAGAACCCCTGGCAAGCACTGATCTTTTTACTATCTCCATAATTTTGCCTTTCCCAGATTGTCAGGCATATGAATGGACCACCATGGAAATGAATCTTCTAGGCCCAGTCAAGTCTTTACATGACTGCAGACACAGTGACATCTTGACTACAACCTCATGAGAGACCTTGAGCCGAAAGGACCCAGTTAAGGCACTTCCTGAGTCCTAACTCACATAAACTATATGTGTTATTATTTTAAGCTGCTAAATTTTAATGTTATTGTGGTGTAAATTTTTGGTGGAATTTGTTATGCAGCTGTAAATTACTACACCTTGATCCATAGCCTTAGTGTACTTTTAGCTTTGTTCCTGTCTTTCCTTACACTTGTCCTATTCTACTATTTGAGTCTATAGACTGTCCTGTCTAGAAAATTGAGATTCTTAATATCTTGGATTTTAGTTGATTCCTATTCATTTGTAGTCACTAAGTCCTAGCACTAATCTTTCACGCTCCTCTCAAACTCTGAGTCAATATAGAACAAAGCAAGGAAGTAGAACAGAGTGGTTTTTTTTTTCTACTAGTGAGTAGGCTCTTCCACTCTGGTGTCTTTTATGGCTTGGATGAAATCTTCAGCCTTCTCTCTCTAACTCTTGTCGTGTTTACATGAGTCAAATCCTTAGAAATTGGTATCTATCTTAGTTAGTGAACTGGAAGAGAGCTAGAATTCTGGCTTGAACCCAATTTGCTTTGCTGGGTCCCAACACCCTAAACCTGGATTTGAATCCCAGCTCTCCCACCCATTGGTATATGATCTAAATAAGTGATTTAATTTCACTGAACTGGTTTTTCAGTTTGAAATATGGATATGTCTTAACTTATAGAGTTGTGAGGTGAAAATATCATGTATGTTAAGTTCTTAGCACAATGTATGGTCTACAAAGGGCACTCACCCTTCTCCTTCTTTGCAGTGTACCTCCCTAGAGAATGAATATTTCTTTGTGCCATTCAAATCTATAATATACCTACCTGTTTGACTCTAAATTTAGCACTGCCAAAAAACCTGAAGCTAATGACCCTTCCTGCAGACTAAACCTCCTTGAATACTAATAGCAATCTTTTAAAGTCTGAATTCAGCACTCCCCTTTGAATGTTATGATCTTAAATGAATAGTGTACCCTCTATGAAAGACAGTTACCCAAATTCTAGTCTCCTCCACCTTTGTCACCGACCATCCCTGGAGTTCCCAAAATGTGGTCAATTTTTTCTGTGTTGTCACAGCCTGAGGATTTAATGAGTGTGAATTTTAAAAAGAAACATTATTTTTCTGCTGTTATTACACAGGTGGTTTTGTCTGACCAGAATCCTTTCCTTCAGGAAATAGCCCATTCTCCACTCCACATAATTCTGATAGGACTGTCACTAACAGAACTCTGCTCCCCTGACCATAGGATAAGTATGTGACCCAAGGTAGACTTATCAGACTTTCCTTCTTGAGAATTTGGTTTTTGATTGGTGATACATAAAAACTAAGACAATATATCCATCCGATAAATCTCTTTTTCTTTCTTGATGTAGTCAGAGTTACTTTTTAAAGCTTTCATAATTTATTTTTGAAAGTCTGCTAATTGATGTACCTATGAAAAGCATTAACAATTGTAAAAACCTTGGAAAATGTTGATTAGTAAAACTAAAATATTGAAAATCACATATTTTCCCACTATTTTAAGAAGATCTATTGTTAACATTTTGTGCTGCAGTGTGTACTGCTTTATTTCACTTAATATTATGTCATAAGGATTTTCTATGACATTTCTCTTCAAAAATATGATATTAAAGGTTGCTTATTTTCCATCATATGGATATGTCATAATTCACTTAGTTTTCTCATGATCATTGAATATTAGGTTGTTTCCAGTTTTTTGTTATTATAAACAATGCTGCAATGCAATCTCCACATGTAAAGTTTTGTTTTCATTGTGAATTACCTTTTTGTAGAGTGATGATTGAGTGCAACCCCATCTATAACTCCTTTATTTTTAGTTGCTTTCCATCTACAAGTGGTCATGTAACCCCCTGCTGAACAGTGAAATGAAGCAGAAAATGCTGGGTGAGACTTTTATGAAAGATTTTTTGAAGAGTCAGAGCTTTGCTGGCATAAACCTTCTTTCCCAAAACAAACGATGATGAGGATGATGGAAGTGTGAAGGTCTTCCTTCTGCTACTTTCACTGTGCTGCAAGTACTCTCACGATGTTATCTTCTGCATGAATTCCTCCAGCTACCTTCTTCTCACTCCTTGAATAAGTCATAGGCTATCCAGTTTTCTTCCAAAAGACCCTGACCTCACCTCTATGTTATAGTCAATGATTCTACTAGCTACATCTTACCTTCCTGCTACCCACAACAGGGGTCGCCTACTTTGCATTCTCAATGTCCTGATTCTGGCCTGCACCATAAAGGAAGGAAAGATTAAAATGTGAAAAGAATCAGTGTAACTTAGTGGTTCACAGCATACTCTATGGGGCAGGATGGGTTTTTATCTTTAGCTCTGTCATCGGCAATTTTCTTAATCTCTCTGTTCCTCAGTTTCCTCATCTGAAAAATGGGAAAAATAAATAGTCACCTCACAGTGTGGTTATGAGGATTAAACAAATGAATATTAGTAAAGCACAGATATTAAGTGCTACATAAATGTTTGTGAAATCTCATATCTCATTCTCTTGATCTACCACACTCATGTAAAAAAATAAGTAATAAATAATAACAATTTTAATAAGCAATAACACCACTGTGTTAAGGTCTAGTGTTTTCCATTAACTACTTGAAATATCTTGAATTCATTAATTAACAAACATTTATTGGTTCATGTTTGCTAGGTGTAAGAAAGGGAAAATACATAAAACAATGATAAGTAGTATTTAGCTTTAATAGCTTCTGCCCAGATACTTAGAAGAATATCAGACTTTAATAGTAAGACTCATATTCATTAAGATCACAAATCTTCTCAGTGAACATATATACCTGGCTTTTTAAATAATTACTAAAATTACCTAACTACAAAACAAAACAAAAAGTTTCTCATCAGTGATGAATAGCACTTAAAATATTTATATGCTACAATTATTTGACCTGTGGAATAGAGCAAATATGGACAGTTTAAAATTGCCTCCTATGTTTAAAATGGTCTTTATTCATGCTGAGGAACTACATATTTAAAATAATCAATATACTTTCAGAAGTTCAAAGATAAATATTCAAATAAAGAGACCAAGAATAAAACTATAAGCATGTCACCAGCTGTATGTTCTTTGTGAAGCTTCTCAGACTTAAACAAAATATTAAAAAACTTCCCCAAATCACAATTTTAAGATAAAGCAATTTGGAATAATATGAGCCCAATTGATCTCTCTCCTCTTTCACTTCAAACACAGAGTCACAAGATAACTGCATCCTGAAATCATCTTTCATCAAACTGACACATTTAATGGATCACATGTTCTGAGTCTAAAAGACTTATATTTTCTTTGGGATTTGGAAAACAAATGTACATGTAACTAGATACACTTACCTTTCATTTTCAGGGCATAACGGGTCAATTGCAAACATTTCTTGCAGGAAGAAATTGATAAGTTCACAAACCTTTTAAGGCTACCTTTAAAAAAATTATTCCCCCTCTTTTCCACATTTATTTTGTTGGCTTTGTTTCTGCTTCTCACTTGCTTGCAGATTTTCTAAGTACCAAAATAACATGTGAAACCTCACTGGTTAACTGAAAATCTGTAAAGCCACAAAACTGAAGAAATGTCCCTTGACAATAATAAATCCTTAAAAATTCAGCAATACCACATGCTTTTCCCATTCACCTTGCTGATAGAAAAGAATATTTAAGAAAGACTTCATAGACTGTGAAAGCTTTAACACGTTAATCCCATTCCATACATATAGAATTCCAGTAATAGTCAACTGTTTCCAGGCACATTTTCTTTCTTTCCTTCTTTTTTTTTTTAAAAAAAGTTAGTTCTTCTTTTTTATTTAGTTTTTTTATTATTTATTTTTATTTATTTATTTTTGGCTGTGTTGGGTCTTCATTGCTGTGCACAGGCTTCCTCTTGTTGTGGCAAGCAGGGGCTACTCTTCCTTGTGGTGCACATGTTTCTCATGGCAGTGGCTTCTCTTGTTGCAGAGCATGGGCTCTAGGCACATGGACTTCAGTAGTTGTGGCACAAGGGCTCAGTAGTTGTGGCTCATGGGCTCTAGAGTGCAGGCTCAGTAGTTGTGGTGCATGGGCTTAGTTGCTCTGTGGCATGTGGAAGTTTCCTGGACCAGGGATTGAACCCGTGTCCCCTGCATTGGCAGGTGGATTCTTAAGCACTGCACCACCAGGGAAGTCCTCAGGCACACTTTCTAAAATCACAACAAAAACCCCTTGGAAAAGTTTATTTAGTGTCTTGCGCTTTTTATTCTAAAAAAGATGATAACTAGTAAAAACAAACAAAAAACATCACTGTCCAAATGACATTTCATATAAGCCCTTAATGTATATCTCCTCTTCAGAATAGAGACAGTATAATTACAATAAAAATGGAATCTTATTAATAAACTTCTGAAGAGTCCGAGTAACAACGAAAAGTTAAGGTTTAATAATAATAGGAATTAGCTGGTTTAAGCACTTTCTAGTACAAATGCATTTGGATTAGCAGCAAAGTATTTGACCTCTTCAAAAAATTCAATATTATCACTTTCAGAAATTTTTTAAAAAATTAAGCAGGTTTTTGTAAGAAGGAAGCTTATACCTTTCTTTCGTATTTACTTTTAAATTAATCTGTGGTAGATGAATAAACAGAAAGGACCCAATAATTTTATTTTCAGATGTCAGTCAGGAGAGAGTAAGAGTTTAGAGGTTCTAAAAACCAGCAGCCAAAACACAAGGTCATTTCCTCAGCAGGATTACTAAAAATGCCAATGATTCTCAGATTATCTGCATTAGTTGTATGCATTACATGTTCTAGACCAGTGGATCTCAAAGCTTAGGCCCTGGACCAGCAGCACAGGCATCATTTGGAAACTTAAAAATACAAATTCTCAGAGCCAAGATGGCGGCCGAGTTGGAGTACGAGTCTGTTCTATGTGTGAAACCCAATGTCAGCATCTACCCGATTCTTCCCTGGGCCTCCAACCACAGTTGCAGGGTATCTGACTGGAAATTAGATCAATCTGATTGGACTGGTTGCCTCTGAATCACTTCAAAAGGGAAGATTGCTTATATCAAACTCGAGGATAAAGTTTCAGGGGAGCTCTTTGCTCAGGCACCAGTAGAAAAATATCCTGGTATTACTGTGGAGACAGTGACAGATTCCAGCTGCTACTTTGTAATCCGGATCCAGAATGGTACTGGGCATAGTGCTTTCATTGGCATTGGCTTCTCAGATCGGGGTGATGCCTTCGACTTTAATGTCTCATTGCAAGATCACTTCAAGTGGGTAAAGCAGGAATCTGAGATTTCCAAAGAATCTCAGGAAATGGATAATAGTCCCAAGTTGGATGTGGGCTTCAAGGAAGGGCAGACCATCAAGTTGAGGATGCTTCTAAGTCCAAGACTACAGGAGCTGGGGGCCTAAGCTTACTCCCACCCCCATCTGGAGGCAGAGTCACAATTCCTTCACCATCCTCCTCAGTTGCCGTCAACAATCATGTCAATCCACCACCCATACCAAAATCCAATCATGGAGGTAGTGATGCAGATATCCTTTTATATTTGGATTCTCCTGCTCTTGTAATGACACCAGCACCAGCTCCAGTTTCTACAAGCAATGACTTGTGGGGAGACTTTATCACTGCATCCAGCTCTGTTCAAAACCAGGCACCACAGCCATCCAACTGGGTCCAGTTCTGAAGAGCACTGGCAGGACGTTAAGGACAGACTTGAAGAATCAAAATGACCTTGACAGCACCAATCTGTGAGGGTAGCTCGGAACCCCTTCCCTCCCCAGAACCAAAATTATTGAGCAGTTGTTTTCATAGCTTCTCCATTGAGTTCAGGCTGGTTGTGTCACTCCCTGGTGTTGTTCCTTGCTGTACAGCCAAGAAAGTATTTCTTATCTCCTGTTCACTATCAGGGCAGGGAAATAGTGGGTCTTATGATACTTGTGACTGACTATGCAGGGCTCTAAAGGCCAGGGTCTCTTTGGTGGGGAAATAACCTCTAACATCTGTAAAGTTTTCTCCATCTTTAAATTCTTTAACTTATTTCAGAATCATCTCGTGACCCTTGTGTGCCTCTTTGTGAAGCCCTGTTTAGCAGTTTCAGGGGAGACAAAAACCTCAGAACTTCTTTTTTCCATTAACTGAAGACTCTAAAAATGGACAGACTGATCTCAGTGCTTACAGATTCAGAATTTTGATAGGGGTGGATGTGAAGAAAGACCTGTTTCCTGGGTCTCTGCTGTATATCCTCCCTCTGGCTTGTCTTATTCAGCGAACATCCAGTGCTGGGTGCAGCCCTCTTCTAGTGTGTTTACATGTCTCTTCCTGTGACAAGAGCGTTGTGTTGGTGGCACCCCACTCTTCTTTTGTCTGTTGAATAGTGCAGCATCTCTGATCAGTGGGTGTCTCTTGGATGAAGGAGGTTCAAGGGGCTATATTTTCCTAGTTATATTCTAGAGAAGCAGTTACTTTCTTGCAGCTCCATCTAGTTGCTGCATTTGAAGCACAGCATTACTTTGTAATGGCCCCATTATTTGTCCTAAAGTTAAAGGGTTTAGAGTTTTTAACCTAATTTGTAGAGCAGAGAGGTTGAAAGCACTTAACTCTTGTTCAGTACCCACATTACCTTGCTACCTGGGTATCTGGCTCCTTTTCATAAACATTTACTTTTTCAATCCAGTTTTTCAACAGAAAGCTGCTATTACATGCACCATCATTTATGAAGCAAGCTGGCGAGCCATGGTTTTAGCTGTGGTAGGTTTTGCCCAAATGATGGCTGCGATACCCATCACCAGGGGTATGTCAGAAGCAAGTTGCTCCCCCACCACTTTCCCTCCCTCTGCCCACCATTCCTTTTACAGTGCTGTGAAGGGGTCCCGCTCTTAGGTGAACTGGCACCAGCTATTTTGTCAGTTAAGGGGCAATTTTGAGAGTGAAATGGGAGGATCTCACTTCTTCCCTTAGCACCTATTTGGATGTGTACCCTCTGGCTGAAGGGAGTCCTTATATTTAGTTTCAAAATAGATTCTCTCTCTTGGATTTCCTTCTTGACTCTTTTTCACTTTGGGTCCTTTTTTTTTTTTTTTCATTGTTTTCCGTTCCAAGCAGCTCTATCCTTACAGAGCCATGGCAGGACATTTAAAAATTCCAATAGAAAACACTAAAAGGAAAGCTGTAGAATACTAGTGACTAACTACTGGGAACCTATTTTCTCAATCTTCCTCTGTGTTGTGTTCTTTGTATTCTCAAGATGATAATATATTATGTATTTGAATTCCTGAAAAATTGAAAATGAAGTTTCAGATATATGTATATAGAGCATATGTATGCTGTATTGGTGCAATAAAGGTAATTAAAAATATGGGAAAAAAAAGTAATGCAAATTCTCAGGTCCCACCTCAGCAGTACTGACTGAGTCAGAAACTATGTGTTGGGCTCGGAAATCTGTGATTTTACCACACCTTCCAAGTAATTCTGATGCACCCTAAAGTTTGATAATTGTTCTAGAATGTTATATTTAATTTCAGCAGTTGTAAACTTAATTCATCATGGAATGAGCATTTTATAAATGTTGTACTCTATGTATTCTAAGGACACTACAGTAGCTTTATTAATGAGGTGGAAAGAAAAATAAAATCTTCAGCTTTAAATGCAACATAATATAGGAACTTAATTATGCCCTCTCTCTTTACCAATCTGATTCATTCTCTCTCCCTTTCCCTCCTGCCTGTAAGCAGGAGATTATATCCCTCCTCCCATTAAAGTCCTCTAATGGCTGTCTATCTCACTCAAAGTAAAAGCCAATGTCCTTATAATGGTTATAATGGTTTACAAGGCACTGAAGACTATGCTACCGATTCCTCATTATTTCTCTGATCTTATCTCCTTCTGTACCTGGCCTCATTCCCTCAATTTCAGCCACACTAACCTTCTTAAATCTCCTTACATTTGCCATGCATACATACACCCATCTCAGAGACTATGCATTTACTGTTCCCTCTGCCATCAACACTCTCCCTTCATATTTGATTTTATGTTTTTTTTTTTTTACCTCTTTAGGTTTTTGCTCAAATCTTACTGTCTTGATAAGGCCTTCTCTGGCTACCCTATCTAAAATTATGATGTCCTCTACATCCTTTTTTCCCAATTTCCTGTTATATTTTCCTCCTTGACACTTATTTTTATTCTTGGAATATTTTCTGACTGGTTACATCTTTATTGGAAGTCTCTCCTCACTAGAATGCAGATTTGTGGAAGCCATTATTTCTATGTGTTTAATTCACTGCTGATTTCCAAGTGGCTAACACGGTGCCTGACACATAGTTGGTAAACAATAAATTCTCGGAAAAAGTAGGAAGACTGGAATGAGAACTTTATAGTGGTCCTGTGATTGATCAAAGTTACTTTCCACTTGGCCCAGGTATAACTTCCAGATAATATTAAAATTCTCTTTTTGCCTAAATATCTCAAATACTTGGTAATAGTTTTTCTTTATTCCTTATCTATCAAGTAATTTCCTTCTAATCTCCCTATGATCTTGAATTTCATCCTTAAATCAGCTGAAATTGAATGTCATCTTGTCTAATAGTAAGATCATGATCAATGCTTTCTTTTTGTTTGCTTGTTCTCAGGATAAGTTTGTCCATCCTTTTATTTTCAATCAGTCTCAATCATTTTGTTTGATATCTATTTCTTATATATAATTGAGTTTATCTTTTAGATAACATCAGAAATCATTACTCTTTTAATTTGTAAATTTAACGAATTTACATTTAGAGATTTAACAGATATGTTATGAATGTCATAGCATTTTGTATCATTTTTTGTTTTTTTAAAATAAAATCTTCCACAGTGTGGTTTGCTTGCTTTGCTTTACTTTTTAATAGATCCCTTGACACTTAGAAAAGTTTGTATTTTTGTTGAAGTAATTATATTTGTAATGACTGTACATAATACCTTGGTACTATATTCTTTTAAACTGTATTTGTTAGTTTCCTACTGGAAGCAATGATAAAATTAGCACGTCTCCCCTCATCATTTCCTCCTCATCCTCTCACCAATCAATTTTAGTCAGTAATATTACTTTTCTTCTTTTTAAAATTTTTATCATAGTTACATTACAATATTGTGTTAATTTTTGCTATACAGCAAAGTAAATCAGTTATATATATACATATAGCCACTCTTTTTTTTTTTTTTTTTTTTGCAGTACACAGGCCTCTCACTGTTGTGGCCTCTTCCATTGCAGAGCACAGCCTCTGGACGCACAGGCTCAGTGGCCATGGCTCATGGGCCCAGCTGCTCCGTGGCACGTGGGATCCTCCTGGCCCGGGGCACGAACCCGCGTTCCCTGCATCGGCAGGCAGACTCTCAACCACTGTGCCACCAGGGAAGCCCTATCCACTCTTTTTTAGATTTCTTTCCCACTTAGATCACCACAGAGCATTGAGTAGAGCTCCCTGTGGTATACAGTAGGTTCTCATTAGTTATCTATTTTATACATAGTAGTGTATATATGTCAATCCCAATCTCCCAATTCATCCTACCCTCCTGTTCCCACCTTGGTAACCATAAGTTTGTTCTCTACATGTGTGACTCCATTTTTGCTCTGCAAATAAGTTCATCTGTACCATTTTTCTAGATTCCACATATAAGCGATATTATATGATATTTGTTTTTCTCTTTCTGATTTACTTCACTCTGTGTGACAATCTCTAGGTCCATCCATGTCTCTATAAATGGCACAATTTTGTTCCTTTTTATGGATGAGTAATATTCCATGTATATATGTACCACATCTTCTTTATCCATTCCTCTGTTGATGGACATTTAGGTTGTTTCCATGTCCTGGCTATTATAAATAGTGTTGCAATGACCATCAGGGTGCATGAAGTTTTTCAAATTATGGTTTTCTACCGATATATGTCTAGGAGTGGGTTGGCTGGGTCATATGGTAGCTCTATTTTTAGTTTTTTAACTAACCTCCATACTCTTCTCCATTGTGGCTGTACCAATTTACATTCCTACCAACAGTGTATGAGGGTTTCCTTTTCTACACACCCTATCCAGCATTTATTGTTTTGGACTTTTTAATGATGGCCATTCTGACTGGTGTGAGGTGACACCTCATTGTAGTTTTGATTTGCATTTCTCTAATTATTAGTGATGTTGAGCATCTTTTCATGTGTTTGTTGGCTATCTGTATGTCTTCTTTAGAGAAATGTCTGTTTAGGTCTTATGCCTATTTTTTGATTGGGTTCTTTGGTTTTTTTGATATTGAGCTGCATGAGCTGTTTACATATTTTGGAGATTAATTCCTTGTCAGTTGCTTCATTTGCTAATATTTTCTCCCATTCTGAGGGTTGTCTTTTTGTTTTGTTTATGGTTTCCTTCACTGGGCAAAAGCTTTTAAGTCTTATTAGATCCCATTTGTTTATTTTTGTTTTTATTTTCATTACTCTAGGTGGTAGATCAAAAAAGATCTTGCTGTGATTTATGTCAAAGAGTGTTCTGCCTATATTTTCCTCTAGGAGTTTTATAGTATCTGGCGTTACACTTAGGTCTTTAATCCGTTTTGAGTCTATGTTTGTGTTTGGTGTTAGGGAGTGTTCTAATTTCATTGTTTTACATGTAGCTGTCTGGTTTTCACAGTACCAGTTATTGAAGAGACTGGCTTTTTTCCACTGTATATTCTGGCATCCTTTGTCATAAGTTAGGTGGCCATAGGTGCGTGGGTTTATCTCTGGACTCTCTATCCTGTTCCATTGATCTATATTTCTGTTTTTGTGCCAGTACCATATTGTTTTGATTACTGTAGCTTTGTAGTATAGTCTGAAGTCAGAGAGCTTGCTTCCTCCAGCTCTTTTCTTCTTTCTGGTGATTGATTTTGCTATTTGGGGTCTTTTTATACAAAATGTAAAATATTTTGTTCTAATTATGTGAGAAATGCCCTTGGTAATTTGATAGGGATTGCATTGAATCTATAGATTACTTTGGGTAGTAGTGTTTGATATGCTTATACTCCTGTTGGTAGCATATCAAGGGGGAACAGTGGGAGTGGACCAACCTGGGCATAGCAATAAGGAGGTACACTGTCTATAAGTAATTTAAAAGCAATAACAAAAACAACTGAATACATCTGCTTTTTATTATTACCATGTACCAGAAATTTAAAACTATATCAATGTAAAATACTCCCTCCTGAAGAGACATGGATCACTCCTACTATTCACCCCCTACCCTACTCCTTGGTTCACCTCTGTGTTCTATTGCTTTGAAATTTTTAAATGATATGCTTTGAATCCCAGCTGTTACAGATAAGGCAATCAGTGAACCAGTTCTGACTCCTGCCTCTACTTTCTTTCTCCATTCTTTTGATTTCTTTTAGTTCTATTATTTTACCATTATTAGGACATACACAATTTTTCTTGTGTTCTTTCTCTGTATTCCATCCAATGGCTTTAGTCTTAGGTATACTGTTAAAGATTTTCAATGTTCGCTGACTGTCCTTTGTTGTAGTTTTTCCACTCATCTCCTGGTTGACTCAAAGTTGTTATCTTGTAAGTTCCAAAAGAAAAGTTTATATGCATTATTTCTTCATCTCTTCCATAATTGATACTTTTGCCTGTAGAATCTACATTTGAAGGGCAGTTTGATGGACTTAATTAAATCCCTGACTTCCTCTTTCCTTCAGGGTTAACAGATTTATATTCTCAAGAACTTCAGTTGTTGTAAGTAACTATGTATGAAATGTTTAATGACATGAAAGATCATATCAAATGAGCAAACAATAAAAGACTATCAAAAATGACCAGTAACATTTGATAAATTGTCAAATACAACATTAATAAATGACAAAATAGTTAAATTAAAACTCACTGTTTAGGTTTTAGAGTAGATTATAAAGAACTGAAAAGAAAAAATAAGAAAAAATAGTGACTGAGATGATATTACCTAGAGAGATAAGGAGATTTTAGAGACAGGATAAAATGAGAAAGTCTAAGATAATTAACTATGGCAGGAGAATATAATATAGAGAAGAACTTTATTTAAAGAGATAATAAATGAAAATATTCCAGAACTGATTAAAAAAGAAACAAACAAGTGCATTGATACAAGATTTAACAGTTAACAAGCATGATTTAAAACACACACACACGGGCTTCCCTGGTGGCGCAGTGGTTGAGAGTCTGCCTGCCGAGGTTGGATGCCTGCCGATTCATCCATCAAGTAACACGGGTTCGTGCCCCGGTCCGGGAAGATCCCACATGCCGTGGAGCAGCTGTGCCCGTGAGCCATGGCCGCTGAGCCTGTGTGTCCGGAGCCTGTTGCTCCACAACGGGAGAGGCCACAACAGTGAGAGGCCCTCGTATGGCAAAAAAAAAAAAAAAAAAAAAGAGATATGTCTAATACTTAAAAACATGGAAAATTTAAAAGGAAAAGGATTGAAAAATATATACCAGACAGATACTAACTATATACTAACAGATATTTTAAAATGTTGGCACAGCTATGTTAATACCAGACAAAAGATACCATAAGATAAAATATTGTTAGGGGTAAAGAGGGTCACTACATGATGATAAAGGGATTATGTGTGTGCATCTAATAACATAGCTTCAAGATTTATAGAGCAAAAAATGATAGAACTTCAGGTATAAATATACAAATCAATCATTATAGTTGTAAGATTTCAACAGACTTCTCTTAATTGACATGTTAAGCAGACTGAGTTTAATAAAAATTTTAGAATATTTGCATTAGAAAATTAATATATTTTACTTAAAGGATACATACTGTTAAGTGCAGGATTATATATATATATGTATATATTTCTAATTACAGAACATATAATTATATAATCCTAATTACATATTATATCCTGCACTCAACAGTTAGAGGGTGTGCCTCTTCTTTGTAAGAACACGTTCATGAAAACTGAATACACATTAAACATAAAGAAGCTATCAAAAATTTCAGAGAATAGATATGCAGAATAATTTCTGATGATAATGCAATTGAATTGGATTATCAATAAGGAAAGGACACTGATACTTTCAGAAATTAAAAGCGCATTTCTAAATCAGTCAGAACAAATAAGTTATAATGGAAATTTGAAAATGCTGAGTAATAAATGACGATAAAATTACTACAATCTAAACTTCTGAATATAACAAAGATGGTAGCTAATTTTTCCAGTTTTTCAAGCTACACTTTTCAAGGCCTTCTTCATGTTTATTCCTGCCTTTATGCCTTTGCTAGTGCTAATTGCTTCCCACCCACCTTGAGAAGATCATCTCTTTTCTATTCAAGTTTTCAAAAGTTCACCTCCAATTTCACCTCATTGTGAAGCCTTAGCCTCTGCTTGTTTGCTAATTGTTTGCCATATTCATTTTGCATTCCAAACTAGATGGTAAGATTTTTGAGGGGGCAAAGACCTTGCATTTTCTCGTAGCACAATGCAAAGCACCACCCCCTCCCAGCTCCATGCCTATTTGTGTTCAAAAAAAGCTTTTTGAATGATTTATAAAATAATTTATAACCTTGCAATGAACTGTCATCTCAGTATGTTTTAGAACAGTATAGCATGGAATTATATTGATGCAATAGTTCACTGGCTTTCTATTTTGCTTCCCTCATCTTCAAAATCTGATTTATAACTAGAAAACTATTTGTTCCTTAAATTCAAGGTCTTAATGTGAATATAACATCTGTTTTTCTTGCTAAATATATCATTAGCAACTAACTTCTTTTGAGGGGGGTGAAAATGTGCTTAACATGAATGAAGTGACAAGAAAAGCATAACCAGAATCCAAATAATCAAAACCAAGTCTTTAATCAGTTAACATTTTACACATTTTATGATTTTGTTTGGTATACTAATAATGGGCCATACACTCGACAGGTGGAAGTACTTGAGGGCCATTGAGCACTGAATTTTCCTAAAGCAGTGCAATTACAGAAACACCTGTGTTAAATAAACAAGCACTGATTTACTATGAAAATATGCAGAGTGTTTAGCAGTACTCCAAAATTGTGATTTGCTTTGATAGACTTTGTGGACTTACAATGAGTAAATGACAACTTATTGTCAGGCAAACTATTACACTTTATAAATTAGTCAAAACTATCCATATACCTGTTAAATGCATATGGAAGCAGAAATGCATGCAGAGTGAGACCACTTAAAAGAGCTCTGTTTGCTCTCTGATAGCATAACAGAAAGAAAAACACAACCAAACTTTAGTCACTCCTCTTTGTCTCATTAGAGGTTTAGATTTGGTTTTTAAGATTGTACTTCCATAATCGTATCCAAAAGTTAGCGCAAAATGGCTAAAATTACTTCTAGAGAGCTATTAATATATCTTTGATGTTGACAAAACAAAAAATAGGAATGCAATCACATTGGCCAGGAGCTTATAATATACACTTAAGAGAAAAATAGAGGGAATCAATACTTTCCAGGTGGGGAAAGACAAAATGAATGAGCAGAGAAAAAGCATTTTCATGTTCTTAAAAGGACATTACAAACCTGGTGATTAAAACCTTCAGAAAGTATTAAAATAATGTGGTGGTGTGCTCTGACTGTTAGAAGTAATATTGATTCAACATAATATTGACTTGCCTAAAACATCCCCTTTTAACATCTGTAAACATCTTTTGGACAAGGCTGAGATGTTTTATAAGCAAAAGTGCCATAGTGGATTAAGGGAATCTTAAGAAATCTGTAAAGTAATATATTTTGGGATACCATAAATATTTTTCTGCGTTTTGGCTTATAATTATTCTCAAAAATACATTTTTCCTTTCTTATAAGATGAACTCAACCAACTAAATATCACTTAACACAATTTTAAGAAGAGAAACTTATAAGAAATTGGAAAATTGGTTACTAAAATTTCAGATAGATCCCTTTCATCCCCTGGTAGTGTCTTGCCTTCCTTAGCCTACCTTCAGTTGTAAGGCAAGAGAACATAAAAGAGCCACTTGAATGTTAGCTGAAGTATAAAATACACAGGATTAATTCTCCCATTGAGCCAGTTGTCTGGATTAGAAGAGAGAAGAAGACTTGATTAATGAAAATTATACAGATTTAGAAATACTTTTGCATATAAGAAATTTCCCAACATATGTGATTTTTTTACATACACAGGCACACACACACGCAATTTGGGTAGAAGCCTGTTTTTAATCCAATGTTGACACAAAGAGGATAACTAGGTAAGACAAGCCAATATGCCTAGCAGTAGAACATAAAAGCTAGAAAGATGAAGACTACATGCCACCAGTTGTGTAAAAGGTAACTTGTATCATGTACCTCCTAAGGAAATAATTGTTCATTAACATGAGAGAAGTGGGAGGAAAACTTGTGAAGAAACAGCAAGTATAGAGTTACTGCATGGGGATAATGTTTCAGAGGGGCCTGTGTAGAGTAGGGATGAGGAGTGGAGGGTTAGGAGGATGCATCAATTGTCTAATTCCACAATAATGTCCTGCAACAAACAATCACAAACCTCGCTGGCATACAACATTAAGTGTTTATTGCTCATGTGCCTATGATGGCTTTCTAGGGGCTTTGCTGATCTTCGTTGGGTTCTCACATGTCTGGGATTTGGCTGGCTGCCCACTCACTTAAACTGACCTTGGCTGGGCTGCTGAGGGCAACTTGGTTCTGTTCACACATCTCTTACCATTCAGCAGGTTATCCCAGACATGTTCTGATGGCAATGGAAGAGGAAAAAGAGAGAGGGTATGCCCAATGGTGCAATCATTTTCAAGACTATTCTTTCATGTTCGCTAACTTCCCAAAGGAGGTAATATGGCTAAACCCAGTGTCAAATAGAGGACTCTGAAAAAAATATGGCAAAGGACAAGGATAAAAGAAGGGGTGAGGCAATTTTTGTAATCTACCATAGGGTTCCTGGAAAGAAAGTGCAACCCTATCCTCAATTTAGTAAGCCAAAGGTGAAACAAAAACAATCTAACCTCCTCTGCAGTGATTAAAATTCAGTAGTCTTATTTAGGGTTTTGGTTTGTTTTCTTTTCATCTTTATATTTATCAAATTGTGCAAGATAATGTTGCAGTAACTGAAAACCCTCAAAATCTTAGCTGCAGGTGGGGTCCTACTCAGGGTAGCAACTCAGGAGTCTGAGCTGATGGAAACTCCATCTCCACATCTGTTTCCACAACTGCTGAAGAGGCAGGAAATGGGAAAGTAGCCAACTGAGTACTGGCTCTAAAGGCTTCATCCATCAAGTAACCTGTGTCCTTTCTGCTCATATTTTATTGGCCAAAATAAGCCACATGACCTCAGCTAAACTCAAAGGATGTACAATTCAACCCTGCCATGGACCAGAAGGAGAAACATAATATTTGTGAATGACCCTAGTGACTACCCAATATCTTACTGGAGAGAGATTCTTGAAGTGATAAGTCTCCATCAATGTCTCCCCACCTTAAAAAAGAAAAGAAAAGAAAAAGAACCTCAGGTGAAGTCTTTTGTTTTACAGGGAAATTTAAAGAATATTATTTATTTTTACAGTGAGAAATGCCTAATATGTTGAGGAATACCTGAACTTTTTTTTTTTATCAATTCCTTATTATAATTGCCTTTTTGAAAGGACAGGTAGGTCAGCCAATCCACAGAATGAAAATACTTAATTTTCAGAGGTGAGACTATTAGAAGTCTAATTAGCTAAATTGGCATGAAACAACTTCCTTTTGGCCTATAAAAATTTTCAAACATTATTTGATTGCATTCAGAATACCAAGGATAAAAATTGATCTTTCTGTTTTAATGTCCCTTTATAACAAACACTGTACGGTGACCTTTAAAGAAGACAAAAATTAATATACACACATCAAGAAATTGGAGAGAAAATCATCTGAGAGCCAGATTTCTATACTGAGAAGTCTTTCAAATTATTGACTTAAGTAGTTATTGTTATTTTAAACAGCCCGCTACTGTGATCAAATCTAATGCTCCACTGCCTCTTATTTTCATCATAAAAATCATTCAGTGAAGTTGTTTCTTAAAAACAAGACAAAATAAAGTATTACATATTGAAAATATCCACATGATAAACAGGAGAGTGAAACCAAATGAATGTGTGCTCCACTTCTTATGTTATTATTATTGTTGAATCTGTGATTAGCTGAAAACTATCGTGGGGTGTACTATATGTGCATGTTTGTGTTTCTTAAAAAGAAGGTAATGCTCTGCAGCTCACAGATAACACAAATAGCATGCGATGCAGTAGTTGCTAAGGGCAACCACAATCCTTTTTTTTTTTTTTTTTTTTTTTTTGCGGTACATGGGCCTCTCACTGTTGTGGCCTCTCCCGTTGCAGAGCACAGGCTCTGGACACACAGGCTCAGTGGCCATGGCTTATGGGCCTAGCCGCTCCGCAGAATGTGGGATCTTCCTGGACCGGGGCACGAACCCGTGTCCTCTGCATCAGCAGGTGGACTCTCAACCACTGCGCCACCAGGGAAGCCCACGACCACAATATTTTCTCTCATTTTTTTAATCCCTAAATGGCCAAACCTAATGATGTCCCCAATACCATAAAATCTGTGGATCTGACCTTAGAAGTTTGACAGGATACAATCTACAATGATTATTGGGTATGTGTGTGTGAGGGGAGGAGGGTGTGAGACATTTGAAGTGAGTGGCCCTAAAATTCATTGCTTCAGGCTGAGGAAAAAAGTATGTGCACTATATTAAAATCTGACTCAATACTAAATATACCCAAAACATGAATAAGTATTGAATAATCCAAGAAGATTGATTTAGCATATGATATTTCTATGCTTTGTGTTCAAATTTCCATAATGCAGTTGGACCAATAGTAGAAAATGAATTTGATACCTTATTTTGAAAAATTCTAAAGATCAAACAATTACTCTGGTTGGTGATAACCAGAGAAATACTCAGCAGCAAATATTGCCAGTTAGGGAATCAGGTATTCCTATCCATTTCTGTTTGGGTTTATTAGAAAGCTATATTATGAAATTCAACAGAAATCTCTTATGTTCTAAAATAGAAGAGGAGATTAAGAGACAAACATATAACTCATATTTTCAAGATAGAATTTGTGTTTCATAGCAAATAACATCCATAGTACATTTGATGGCATCAAGACTAGTCATAAATACTTGCTGAATGTGGAAAATATTCAGTTCCACCCTCTGAGATTTCCAAATTTTTGTCTCGTCCTTTGTTTTTGAAGCCATGTTGCTATTGTTGCTTTACTGAAATTCTGCCACAGGGGTCCATAATAAAAAGTGAATGGGTTCAAAGAGGGACAATTGGCTAAAGGGCCTCCTGTCACTTTGGCAAAATTATTATTGTCTCTGCAGCTGCCACCCCTCTCCTGATGGCAAAGGAGTCCTTATAGGACCAAAGAAGTTTCTGAAGCCAACTGACCTTTGGAAACCATTAGGATATATTGATTTTTGTGTTGCACCATTAATTTGCTGCTATAGTCTGAATGTTTGTGTCTCCCTAAAATTTCTATGTTGAAATCCTAACTCTTGATAGTATTAGGAAGTGGAGCCTTTGGAAGGGGCTTAGTGAGATGAATGGGATTAAGCCCTTATAAAAGAGGCTCCAGAGAGCTCCCTCACCCCTTCCACTATGTGAGGACACAGAGAGAAGGTGCCAGCTATGAATCAGAAGAGGACCCTTCCCAGAAGGTGACCATGTTGGCGCCTTGATCTTGGCCTCCAGAACTGTGAGGAGTAAATTTCTGTTGTTTTTCAGCAACCCAGTCTGTTGCTAAGCCCCCACGAACTAAGCCACTTCCTAAGTGACACACTAGTGTATATTTAGTGAGCAACAGCCATGCTTTATCACATAAAATGCTAATGGCCATGACAGAGTTAGTGTACCTCTGAACCTTTTGTATACTCTTAGGAAAAAGCTTGCCCACAGAGAAGTTACAAAACAAGGCTCTCTGGTAGGATTGATTTTTCATAGTGCAGTCTGTGAGGCACATTTAGAAGAAGAGGAGGCAGATACCTGTGAGACTGTGCTTTTATAAAAGAAGACAGGCTTTTTATCCAGTTGGAATGTTTGTTTGTTGGTTGGTTTTACAAAACACACTAAACCCTTTGTCTGACTGTCTGTTTGCCTGTTTATACCCTAGCTTAGACCCCAAAAGGTGATTTTGTTTAATTTGCTTCTTACTCTGTCTGATTTAAATCAGCACAGGGAAAAACAAAAGCAAAAAACTCCACACTTTATCTGTAATTTTATTACCAGTATTTTACACTCATTTATTTGTCTTTTGATTATATCATGCACATTTTTTTATCATTAAGTAATCAAAAGTATTTCATTGCATCTGGATTTGCGTAAGAGTTAGAAATCTTTCCCTAGTCCCAGGTAATGGGTATACAGTTTCTATTTGGAGTAATGAAAAAGTTCTGGAAATAGATTGTGGTGATGGTTGCACAAAATTGTGGATGTACTTAATGCCACTGAATTGTACACTTAATTTTATGTTACATGTATTTTAGCATAAAAAAATGGTTACAAAGGAAAAAAAATAATAGTAAATGAGCATGGCCACCTCTGTAGAACCAAGATTCCACCAGACTCTTCTAGGGTCACTGGAGATTGATGGCACGTGAAGTGTTCCACCCTCTCCCCAGCCCTCCTTTTCTGCTGTTGCTTCCTGTACTTTGTTTGGAAAGAAGACAGACACCTCATTGTTGTAGTATCTCAGCCTGATTCTATTGTATATGAAATAATCGCAGGGCTAATCAGGCTGCTTCTGCTGGGCCCACTCCACAGCTGTGGCTATCAGCAGCACACAGCAGGGCCTGACAACTCCCAGACTGACAACCCCTCCCAGCAAAAAGCTTGCCAATTAACCTGCAGTCACACTGGATCGAAGACTGACATTCATTATTTTAATGAAAACAGGAAGAAAGGGCACTATTGAGACCCCCGAAAACGAACCCATTATTCTGTTGTATGTTCTGCTTAGCAAGGTACAAAAAGAGAGCTCAGGGTCGGAAAGACAGGGTGCTGTGTGCGCCAAAGAGGAATAAAGAACAGCCGCCCACAGCTTCATGCTCCTCACAAAACATCTCTGAAAGCTTTTGTAACCCAGGCTAGAGAAGAGGATGGAAGTTGCTTGTACCTCAGGAGGGAAGTATTTCAAGATGACTGAAGGAACACGGTGCACATAAAATGTATTATTGTGGTTTTCTCTGAACTTCTCTTTCCTGTAACTCATGTAATGTTTCTTCCAGAGGCTTTGCTTTGGTGTTATTCTGCATCTACCCTGAACTCACTAGAGTTACTTTATCTATTGATAGATCTGACAGAGTTAATAAATACTCTGACTTTTTTCAAGAATATTGTGGAAATTGCATAAAAAGCTCCTTATAGATAGAGAACCTCTAAAAAATCCTCTTCATTCCTGCTTAAGGAATCAAAACTATGTACTGAGCCATTGATATAACAAGCATTTATTAAGAGCCTACTATATGCTACGTACAGTGGCTGTAACCATGAAGAAGTTGGAGGGTTCCACTTTGGAGAAACTCAGTGTTTTAAATCTTGGGGGGATGTGGTTGGTACCATTGCTTTCATTTGAAATCCCTCAATATGGGCCTGGGATCATGTTTAGCCTCTTCCACTCTAGTTCTAAGCCCACTTATACGGAGATACCAGTGGACTTAACCACTTTTTGAAGGAAATTAGCTTAGAATTTAAGTTTAAATCATTCATATCATTCAAAGGCTCAGAGTAAATCCAAATAGTAGGCCCCAGCTAGCAGCTTAATGTCTTGGTTTGTTCTGTTAATTTTTCATTCATTATTTCAGAATATTTTTCCTTTCAGTTAAACATAAACATAAGCATACAGACTAATTAGCAGATGCGTAAAAGAAATGTGCTCTGGCACAGTGCGGCTCAGTCAAAGCTTTTCAAACACTGAGCCTCATCTCTCTTGCATGCACAGAACTAGAGGAACTTTCTTTAGGTATGGTTCCAGAGTCTGGCCTGGAGCCCAGCCTAGACCGTTCTTGTTGAAAAGTTGACCTGTAGCGAGGAGTATCCATGTTCAGTTCCAGGCTAGGAGGAGAGGAGATACGTTTCCTTGTCTTTCTTCTCCTGCTTCTGTAAAACCTTGATCAGACTTAGTTTTAGGAGAACCTGCTGTCCAATCCACTTGAACAGGAAATCAGGCAGAGTACATCTGCCAACCTATCACATTCCTTCACTAGTATTTCTGGCATGTAATTAATATACATACACCTAGGAATACTTGGAATTTAGGGATTACCCTGTCTCTTCTCACTCAAACCAAATGGCATTTGACTGCAAAGCCAACATTTTTCAACTGAAAGGATTTGAAATGATTCTTTTGTGCATAACATACAAGGTCAGACTGAGTTTATACTCAGGAAACATCTCAGTAAGTGCACATTACAGTTGCATCATCCTTCCAATGGGACTTCTTTTTTCACCAATTGAAGTGTAGTAGTTGAGAGTACGAATATTGGAGATGGGACATTGTGTTCAAATCACAGACTTTGATAAAGTTGTCTAACCATTCTGTATCTCAGTTTCTATGTTTGTAACTTGGAGACATTATTTGTCTTCCACCACCAGAATGGAAGCTCCACAAAGAATCTCTGTTTTGTTCACTGTTGCCCAAATGCTTTGAACAGTGCCTGTTACAGGTTGGGAGCTTAATGTTTACTAAGTGAAGAGAACCCACCTCCTGGGGATATTATGAGAATTACATGAATGAATACATGGAGAGTCGAAGAGGCTGGCACACAGTAAATATTCAATAAATGTTAAGCTACTATTATTATCAAGATTATACTCTCAAACTTGAATATGAATAAGCAGGCTTCCCCACCTGCTCCGTTTGGAAGCTAGTTATAAAAAATCATGGCTTTATAAGAAAATGGTAGGGAGCTCTGGAGCCAGCTCTGCTGTGGCCTTGTCTCAGTTGCAGGTTCTGGAAGACGCAGGGTGGGGCTGTGAGTGTACAAACCTCAAAAATCTAGGGTCTGCTGCAGTGGTCTTGCAAGGCTGCCTATCACTTGATGTGTTTCCCTCTCCCTTTCTTTCAAAATGAAAATAATTCAGGTGCGTTGTAAAATTTCCAGAAATTTCTTAAAGAGATAAAGAATAAAAGTCACCTATAATCCATTCTCAGTATTTTTATATATTTTAACCAGTCTTTTGTCTATAATTATGTACACATACACACACACACACACACACACACACGTATATGTCTGTGTGGATATACATGTGCATATATATATATATAAGGACACACTAAAAGTATTTTAAATTAATACTTCACTTAAGAATCTTTTTATGTTATTAATAGAGTTTTACAATATGTAACTCTTTCTATAATAAAAGTTGTTTTTAGAGAATGGCATTAATTAGCACCATGGAGAATGAAGAGTATAGATTTTAGCCTGAGTTCAAAGAGAGTCTCTGGAAAGGGATAGAAACCTTATGAAGCCACATTTTCTGAGAGTCCGATATATCCCAAGTTTACCATTAGGAGATTAAACTGGTGAAGCAATTTTAAAAATTACTTACCCCTAGATTTTGGAGGTTTCTCTCCATTATAAGCTTCCCAAATAAATATGAGTTCCTATTCAAATTTAAGTAATAAATATTATTTATTATTGAGGGCACACTACAGGGCAAACAGGCTGCAAGGAGCTTTATGATGTTTCATATAATCTTTTAGTAACACTTGGAGGGACTTTTTTTTTATATACAGCAGGTTCTTATTAGTCATCAATTTTATACACATCAGTGTATGCATGTCAATCCCAATCGCCCAATTCATCGCACCACCATCCCCAACCCCTGCAGCTTTCCCTGATTGGTGTCCATATGTTTGTTCTCTACATCTGTGTCTCAACTTCTGCCCTGAAAACTGGTTCATCTGTACCATTTTTCTAGGTTCCACACACATGTGTTAATATACGATATTTGTTTTTCTCTTTCTGACTTACTTCACTCTGTATGACAGTCTCTAGATCCATCCACGTCTCAACAAATGACCCAATTTCGTTCCTTTTTATGTCTGAGTAATATTCCATTGTATATATGTACCACATCTTCTTTATCCATTCGTCTGTCGATGGGCATTTAGGTTGCTTCCATGACCTGGCTATTATAAATAGTGCTGCAATGAATATTGGGGTGCATATGTCTTTTTGAATTATGGTTTTCTCTGGATATATGTCCAGGACGGGATTGCTGGGTCATATGGTAGTTCTATTTTTAGTTTTTTTAAGGAACCTCCATACTGTTCTCCATAGTGGTTGTATCAATTTACATTCCCATCAACAGTGCAAGAGGGTTCCCTTTTCTGCACATCCTCTCAAGCATTTGTTGTTTGTAGATTTTCTGATGATGTTCACTCTAACTGGTGTGAGGTGATACCTCACTGTAGTATGGATTTGCATTCCGCTAATAATTAGTGATGTTGAGAAGCTTTTCATGTGTTTCTTGGCCATCTGTATGTCTTCTTTGGAGAAATGTCTATTTAGGTCTTCTGCCCATTTTTTGATTGGGTAGTGTGTTTCTTTAATATTGATCTGCATGAGTTGTTTATATATTTTGGAGAGTAATCCTTTGTCCGTTGATTCATTTGCAAATATTTTCTCCCATTCTGAGCGGTGTCTTTTCGTCTTGTTTATGATTTCCTTTGCTGTGCAGAAGCTTTTAAGTTTCATTAAGTCCCATTTGTTTATTTTTGTTTTTATTTCCATTACTCTAGGAGGTGGATCAAAAAAGATCTGGCTGTGATTTATGTCAAAGAGTGTTCTTCCTATGTTTTCCTCTAAGAGTTTTATAGTGTCCAGTCTTACATTTAGGTCTTGAATCCATTTTGAGTTTATTTTTGTGTATGGTGTTAGGGAGTGTTCCAATTTCATTCTTTTCCATGTAGCTGCCCAGTTTTTCCAGCACTACTTATTGAAGAGACTGTCTTTACTCCATTGTGTATCCTCGCCTGCTTTGTCAAAGATTAGTTGACCATACATGCATGGGTTTATCTCTGGGCTTTCTATCTTGTTCCATTGATCTATGTTGCTGTTTTTGTGCCAGTACAGTATTATCTTCATTATTGTAGCTTTGTAGTATAGTCTGAAGTCAGGGAGCCTGATTCCTCCAGCTCCATTCTTCGTTCTCAAGATTGCTTTGGCTATTTGGGGTATTTTGTGTTTCCATACAAATTGTGAAATTTTTTGTTCTAGTTCTGTGAAAAATGCCATTGGTATTTGACAGGGACTGCACTGAACCTGTAGATTGCTTTGGGTAGCATAGCCATTTTCACAATATTGATTTCCAATCTAAGAAGATGGTATATCTCTCCATCTGTTGGTACCATCTTTAATTTCTTTCATCAGTGTCTTATAGTTTTCTGCATACAGGTCTTTTCTCTCCAGAGGGAGGTTTATTCCTAGGTATTTTATTGTTTTTGTTGCAATGGTAAATGGCAGTGTTTCCTTCATTTCTCTTTCAGATTTTTCATCATTAGTGTATAGGAATGCAAGAGATTTCTGTGCATTAATTTTGTATCCTGCTACTTTACCAAATTCATTGATTAGCTCTAGTAGTTTTCTGTGACATCTTTAGGATTCTCTATGTATACTATCATGTCATCTGCAAACAGTGACAGTTTTACTTCTTCTTTTCCAATTTGTATTCCTTTTATTTCTTTTTCTTCTCTGATTGCTGTGACTAGGACTTCCAAAACTATGTTGAATATTAGTGGTGAGAGTGGACATCCTTCTCTTGTTCCTGATCTTAGAGGAAATGGTTTCGGTTTTTCACCATTGAGAATGATGTTTGCTGTGGGTTTGTTGTATATGGTCTTTATTATGTTGAGGTAGTTTCCCTCTATGCCCACTTTCTGGAAGTTTTTATCATAAATGGGTGTTGAATCTTGTCAAAAGCTTTTTCTTCATCCATTGGAGATTATCATATGGTTTTTATTCTTCAATTTGTTAATATGGTGTATCACATTGATCGATTTGTGTATATTCAAGAATCCTTGCATCCCTGGGATAAATCCCATTTGATCATGGTGTATGATCCTTTTAATGTGTTGTTGGATTCTGTTTGCTAGTATTCTGTTGAGGATTTTTGCATCTATATTCATCAGTGATATTGGTCTGTAATTTTCTTTTTTTGTAGTATCTTTGTCTAGTTTTGGTGTCAGGGTGATGGTGGCCTCATTGAATGAGTTTGGGAGTGTTCCATCCTCTGCAATTTTTTTTTTTTTTCGATACACGGGCCTCTCACTGTTGTGGCCTCTCCCATTGTGGAGCACAGGCTCCGGATGCGCAGGCTCAGCAACCATGGCTCACGGATCCAGCCGTTCCACGGCATGTGGGATCCTCCCAGACAGGGGCACGAACCCACGTCCCCTGCATTGGCAGGCAGACTCTCAACCACTGCGCCAACAGGGAAGTCCCATCCTCTGAAATTTTTTGGAAGAGTTTGAGAAGGATGGCTGTTAGCTCTTCTCTAAATGTTTCATAAAAGTCACCTGTGAAGCCATATGGTCCTGGGCTTTTGTTTGGTGGAAACTTTTTAATCACAGTTTCAATTTCATTACTTGTGATTTGTCTATTCATATTTTCTATTTATTCCTGGTTCAGTCTTGGAAGGTTATACCTTTCTAAGAAATTGTCCATTCCTTCCAGGTTGTCCATTTTATTGGCATAGAGTTGCTTGTAGTAGTCTCTTAGGATGCTTTGTATTTCTGCGGAGTCTGTTTTAACTTCTCCTTTTTCATTTCTAATTTTATTGATTTCAGCCTCTCCCTCTTTTACTTGATGAGTCTGGCTAATGGTTTATCAATTTTGTTTATCATCTCAAAGAAGCAGCTTTTAATTTTATTGATCTTTTTATTGTTTTTGTTGTTTCTATTTCGTTTATTTCTGCTCTGATCTCTATGATTTCTTTCCTTTTGCTAACTTTGGGTTTTGTTTGTTCTTCTTTCTCTAGTTCCTTTAGGTGTACAGTTGGATTGTTTATTTGAGATTTTTCTTGTTTCTTGAGGTAAGCTTGTAGGGCTATAAATTTCCCCCTTAGAACTGCTTTTGCTGCACCCCATAGGTTTTGGATCGTTGTGTTTTCATTGTCATTTGTCTCTAGGTATTTTTTGATTTCCTCCTTGATTTCTTCAGTGATCTCTTGGTTAGTTATTAACGTATTGTTTAGCCTCCATGTGTCTGTGTTTTTTAACATTTTTTTCCCGTGTAATTCATTTCTAATCTCATAGTGTTGTGGTCAGAAAAGATGCTTGATATGATTTCAATTTTCTTAAATTTACTGAGGCTTGATTTGTGACTCAAGATCTTATCTATCCTGGAGAACGTTCCGTGCACACTTGAGAAGAAAGTGTAATCTGCTGTTTTTGGATGGAATGTCCTATAAATATCAATTAAATCTATCTGGTCTATTATATCATTGAAAGATTGTTTCCTTATTTATTTTCATTTTGGATGATCTGTCCATTGGTGTAAGTGAGGTGTTAAAGTCCCCCACTATTATTGTGTTACTGTCTACTTCCTCTTTTATAGCTGTTAGCAGTTGCCATATGCATTGAGGAGCTCCTATTTTGGGGTCATATATATTTATAATTGTTATATCTGTTTCTTGGATTGATCCCTTGATTATTATGCAGTGTCCTTCCCTGTCTCTGTAACATTCTTTATTTTAAAGTCTATTTTATCTCATATGAGTATTGCTACTCCAGCTTTTTTTGATTTCCATTTGCATGGAATATCTTTTTCCATCCCCTCACTTTCAGTCTGTATGTGTCCCAGGTCTGAAGTGGGTCTCTTGTAGACAGCATATATATGGGTCTTGATTTTGTATCCATTCAACAAGGCTGTGTCTTTTGGTTGGAGCATTTAATCCATTCCCATTTAAGGTAATTCTCAATATGTAATGTCCTATGACCATTTTCTTAATTATTTTGGGTTTGTTTTTGTAGGTCCTTTTCTTCTCTTGTGTTTCCCACTTAGAGAACTTCCTTTAGCATTTGTTGTAGAGCTGGTTTGGTGGTGCTGAATTCTCTTATGTTTTGCTTGTCTGTAAAGCTTTTGATTTCTCCATCGAATCTGAATTTGATCCTTGCTGTGGTAGAGTAATCTTTGTTGTAGGTTCTTCCTTTTCATCATTTTAAGTACATCATGCCACTCCCTTCTGCCTTGTAGAGTTTCTGCTGAGATATCAGCTCTTAACCTTATGGGAGTTCCCTGGTATGTTATTTGTCACTTTTCCCTTGCTGCTTTTAATAATTTTTCTTTGTCTTTAATTTTTGCCTGTTTGATTACTATGTGCCTCACCGTGTTTCTCCTTGGGTGTATCCTGTATGGGACTCGCTGCGTTTCCTGGACTTGGGTGGCTATTTCCTTTCCCATGTTAAGGAAGTTTTCAACTATAACCTGTTCAAATATTTTCTCTGGTCCTTTCTCTCTCTCTTCTCCTTCTGGGACCTCTATAATGCGTATATTGTTGCATTTAATGTTGTCCCAGAGGTCTCTTAGGCTGTCTTCATTTCTTTTCATTGTTTTTTCTTTATTCTGTTCCACAGCAGTGAATTCCACCATTCTGTCTTCCAGGTCACCCGTTCTTCTGCCCCAGTTATTCTGCTATTGATTCCTTCTAGTGTAGTTTTCATTTCAGTTATTGTATTGTTCATCTGTGTTTTTTTGTTCTTTAATTCTTCTAAGTCTTTTTTAAACATTTCTTGCATCTTCTCGATCTTTGCCTCCATTCTTTTCCTGAGGTCCTGGATCATGTTCACTATCATTATTCTGAATTCTTTTTCTGGAAGGTTGCCTATCTCCACTTCATTTAGTTGTTTTTCTGGGGTTTTATCTTGTTCCTTCTTCTGGTACATAGCTCTGTGCCTTTTCATCTTGTCTATCTTTCTGTGAATGTGGTTTTTGTTCCAAAGACTGCAGGATTGTAGTTGTTCTTGCTTCTGCTGTCTGCCCTCTGGTGGATGAGGCTATCTAAGAAGTTTGTGTAAGTTTCCTGATGGGAGGGACTGGTGGTGGGTAGAGCTGGCTGTTGCTCTGGTGGGCAGAGCTCAGTAAAACTTTGATCTGCTTGACTGCTGATTGGTGGGGCTGGGTTCCCTCCCTGTTGGTTGTCTGACCTGAGGGAACCCAACACTGTAGCCTACCTGGGCTCTTTGATGGGGCTAATTATGGACTCTGCGAGGGCTCACGCCAAGATGTATTTCCGGAACTTCTGCTGCCAGTGTCCTTGTCCCCACAGTGATTCACAGCCAACCTCCACCTCTGCAGGAGACCCTCCAATACTAACAGGTGGGTCTGGTTCAGTCTCCCCTGGGGTCACTGCTCCTTCTCCTGGGTCCTGATGTGCACACTACTTTGTGTGTTCCCTCCAAGAGTGGAGTCTCTGTTTCCCCCAGTTCTGTTGAAGTCCTGCAATCAAATCCCACTAGTCTTCAAAGTCTGATTCTCTAGGAATTCCTCCTCCCATTGCCAGACCCCCAGGTTTGGAAGCCTGACGTGGGGTTCAGAACCTTCACTCCAGTGGGTGGGCATCTGTGGTATCAGTGTTCTCCAGTTTGTGAGTCACCCACCCAGCAGTTATGGGATTTTATTTTACTGTGATTGCACCTCTCCTACCATCTCTTTGTGGCTTCTCCTTTGTCTTTGGATGTGGTGTATTTTCTTGGTGAGTTCCAGTGTCTTCCTGTTGATGATTGTCCAGCAGCTAGTTGTGATTCTGGTGTTCTAGCAAGAGGGAGTGAGAGCATGTCCTTCTTCTCCGCCATCTTGGTTCCTAGTCCTTGGAGGGACCTATTTTTATCTCTATTTTATAGAAGCGGAAATGGAAGTGGTTTGTATTTACAAGCACTCTGGAGGATACAAAGATGTGTGAGATGAACATTGCTGGCCCTTAAAAATCTGAGATAATTGTAATAGTTACCACTTAAGGCTATTGTAAGGTTTGAATGAGAGTGTGCATGTAATAAGCTATGTATCGTGTATCACACGAGGAACATAGTAAATTATCAGTAAATCTTATCAATGATGAGGATGAGGATGATGACACTGATGGTTGATGGTGAAGATGGTGGTGTTGGCATGATGTAAGGCACAAGTAATGGTGAAAAGGTAGTATGATGCCAAAGCATTCTACCTGAGTTCCTGGGGTCTCTGCCCTGAGACAAAGGATTCATTGGCTTCTCATATGAGTTTCATTTCCTTGTGGGACAGTTTTAGTATTTTCATTAGGAGAGATATCCAAGGTAGATATTATCAGTATTAGACACCATAGGAAGAGGAAATTCTTATGCTTCAAAGGTGCACAATGACTTTGGGAAATGTTTTCCCCCCTTTTCAACTGAGGGTCAAAATTCAAATATTAAAAAGTTCTTAATTATTTTTTCCAATATACTAGTTTACATGTTACAACTCTTTTCTTTTTTTCTTGCTCAGTTTTAACAAGGTAGGAATTTGGGAATAGAGTTAATTATAAAGAAATACACATTTATTACCATATTGTAACACTCTAGGCAGTACTTAATTAAAGATTAAATTTTTAAAAATTAGCATATGATAGTTTGTGTTTCCAGACCAAAGGGAGAGTGTAGAGTGTAGAGGAAAGGGAAAGGAGCTTGAAGTTCAAAGATCTTCTTAGACAGAAAATGACCCAGTGAATCTTGGGTAAGTTATTCAGCATCTCAGAGTTTCAATTTTCTAATTTTTCAAAATGTAGTTTATAACAGCAACATCAAATATTTGCATTACATATTATGGTGTGCAATGTAGCCTTATGTATGTTATCTTCTTTTGATCCTTAAAATGACCCTGAAAGGGGTTGGGCAGACATTGTTATCCTCACCTAACAAATGAGAGAAAGCAAGGTTTAGAAAGCTTAAGTGAATACCCAAGGTCACATAGCTAGTAAGTGTTACATCTAGGATTCAAAACTGTGGTTTCTATTTCACATGCAATGTTTTCTTTGCATTACACATCCAAGTTCTCCAAGAAGAAAGCATGATAAATGGAAGACAGACCTGGTTCTAAATCCAGCTCTCTCACCAAGAAGCTGTGGAATGTTGGGCAGATCACACTACTTCTCTGGGCCCTCTTTTCCCTGTTCATAAAATAAGAGAGATGATTCATTTTGGCAAGGTCTCTGCAGAGTCTGTTTCATCACCACTTGCATAAACGAAGGAACCCAAGCAGAGACAAGTAAACTGCTTTGCTCAGTGTTGCACAGTGAGTGGTAGAGAGAAGCTGCTTCAGTCTCCAGAATGATGTAACTTTTGCCTAGCAAGGGGTAATTATCTACACAACTCAAAAAAGCGAAGAAAGAAAGAACTATATTTCTAACATGCTAAGGTGCATAGTAAAATCTACTTCCTTAGTATAGTAACAGGTAAAGAGGAGAAACTCCCTACTGTTCCACAGTTTACAATAATCATTTTCTCAGGAAACCCTCTACTAAGAGATGACAAGGGTGACAGACTAAACCATGGGGAAATTAGTCTCCAGAACGGCATTTTCTTAAAAGCCATAAACAAGTGTCTGAAAGGGGAGAACATGTAGATAATTTTGTTAACTTTCATAGACAGTGTACTTTATTGCTATACTTAGAGGTAGCAATGATGCTGCTGATAATGGAGATGCTTGCTAATGAATAATCCACACATGACATTGAATGGACACCAACAAGGCAAAATTTTAAAGGTGTTAATTTTGTATTTAATTAGCCTTTCATCTGCGAACACGCTGTGCCTTCTCTATGCCTAGGAAGCCACCGCCTGATGACAGTGCACACCCAGTCTTTCCCTAGTTAATTTCTCATCATCCTTCATATCTCAGTTAAATAATAACTCTCCTCCAGGAAACCTTCCCTGAGGTTTAGTCCAGTTTTCCTTGTTAGTGGAAATCTGTTGTTTTTACCAGAGCAACAATCATTCTGCTTCTGGGAAATACAGCTTGGTTTTCTTGAGAACTTCCTTTCCCCCATGCACACAGTGCTGATAGGATTATCCATCAAGGTATGTAATCTTCTTCTCCCTAACCAAGTAATGGGACTGTGACAAGCACTAGGCCACTCAGACTCTCCCTCACAGGAATGTGTACATTGAGCAGCATTGTAGAGATGGAAAATTGAGCTGATTCATCTAAAGACCCTGTCCACTAATCCCTGCTACCTGGATCCCTGAAGCGGCTCTGCTTCTTGATTTGCAGACTTCTGGTTTATCAGCCATTCTTTCTTGACACTGAGTTGCCTCATATCCTTCCAAAACTTCTGATTTTTTATTTTTGGAAATTAATTTTATTGAGGTATAGTTGATTTATAATGTTGTGTTAATTTCTCCTGCACAACAAAGTGATTCAGTTATACATGTATATACATTCTTTTTTATATTCTTTTCTATTGTTGTTTATCTCAGAATATTGAATATATTTCCCTGTGCTATACAGTAGGACCTTGCTGTTTATCCATTCTATATGTAATAGTTGTCACTTGCTAACCACAAACTCCCCATGCCTCCCTCCCCCACCCCCTTCTCCCTTGGCAACCACAAGTCTGTTCTCTCTGTCTGTGAGTCTATTTCTGTTTTGTAGATAGGTTCATTTGTGTCATATTTTAGGTTCCACATATACCAATACTTCTGATTTTGCTCATGTTAACCCAAATAAATTTTGTTTGCTTGCAACTGAAGAATGTAATCCTACATCTCTGTTATGTGGTCTCTTGGTACATGGACCTATCCTTAATAACACTTATTTTATTTTGTAAGTATACATTCTAGTTGATTATTTGGTTAATATCTGCCACCCTTACCAGGTTCCAGGAAAGCAAAGAGTATATTCCCAATACTTAGAACAGTGTTTAGCATTTTCTAATAACAATAAAATGTTCTTTTATTGAATGAATGAATGAATTAAATTTCAGGTTCTCTTTGCTCTCTACCCCTTGCTAGTATGGGGCCTCCCACTACAGTATGCCACCAAGACTTGTTATCCTAATGGCTCAAGTTTTCAGACTTTCCTTTTTCTCAATCTCTTGCTTTCTCTCACTCTTTCCTTATCTCCTTCTTTCCCTCTCTCTTTTTCTACCTCTCTCTTCCCAATCCGCAACTATGCTCATGTTTTCAGGACTGGATTTCTCTCTTGTCATAAAACTCCTTTTTAACTTTCTTTTACTTTCAGGAAAAAGTCCAAGACCTTTCATGCTCTTCAACCTGATCACTTCTATTGCCTCATGTTCTGTATTAACTCCACTTGTATTTTGACTATGGGCATGCAGAACTCTTTCAGTTTCTGGATTCTCCATGCTCTCTCATGTCTCTGTCCCTTTGAAACAGCTGTCATCTCTTCCTGCAGTGACCTTTATTTCCCCCTCAGCCCTATATTTCCTTCCTCCATAAAGCTTCTCTCCATCATAAGGTCAACCTTTGTCTAATCTTGGACTAGCTGAGATAAAATTCCTTTGTATTCCCAAAGCTTCTCCTGGGCAGCTTTGTTCTTACATTTGTTATTTATTTATTTTATTCTTTGTATTTGCATATTTGTTTACCTATCCCCTCTAAACTAGGCCCCTTAAAGGTAAGGACTATCCCTTTCATTTGTATCACCTCTGAATCCAGCATGATACCTGGAACATAGCAAATGCTCTATAAATGTTTGTTTAAAAAATGACTAAAAAAAGATTGAATCATCCTACTAACTGAAATTCCCACTGAAGTTTTAGTATCAAGCTTATAATTCTCTCTCGTTGTATTTATTGATCTCAACTTTTCACAATAGATATGGATAGATATCTGTGTACATGTCTTATTTCCACTGTTTCTTCTCCTTAGAAGTAAAGTCTATGTCTTCTTCACCTATCTGTATTCTACAGCACCTGGCATACTTCCTGCCCTATAATACATGCATGGCAACTACCTGTTAACAAAAATGAATGATGAATCAAGCCATGCTAAAATGCCAATGCTTTAATACATTAAAATGAACAGATGAAATATTCACATTTCACAAAGGTTTTAAGTCAACAGTGACTTAGTTCTAAAGGAATGAATTGCAAACATGAGATTTCAGATTGGTTAATATGGAAAGAGAGAATAGGAAGCCTTCCACAACACTCCATAAATTTTATTACATGGGCAACTATTATTTCTTTTTTTTTAAATTAAATATACATTTATACAGCAGTTTATTAGTCATCCATTTTATACACATCAGTGTATACATGTCAATCCCAATCGCCCAATTCATCACACCCCCACCCCCACCCCCCACTGCTTTCCCCCCTTGGTGTCCATATGTTTGTTCTCTACATCTGTGTCTCAATTTCTGTACATGGGTAACGATTATTTCACCCTAAATAAGTTCAACAGCTTCAAAATGAGATAGTTACTGGAAATATTAGGTTATACAGTAAGATGCAGACCACCTCTACCACCATCAAACTTGCTCACACTTACATTGTTGCTTATGGAACCTTGTTCTTTTAGGTGCATCTGAAGCCATAGGCCAACAGATATGGGATTGAAATCCTCATGTCCAGGAGGAGTTATATTTGAGATAAGATCTGGTTTTAGCTTAGCAACAGGCAGAGGACCAATTTCTGGTTTTTCAGTCTTCAAATATAAATGTGGATTTTTCTGGAATAATGTGGCTTTTACCTGTAAATAGCAGGCAAGTCATGTTCATTATTTTCCCTTTCTCTTTTTAACCAAGTACCTATACTAACAGCACTCACCCCCCAACGATTTGCATCCTCTCCAGTCCATTTAGGTCAGTTTGACCAACATGAGACTCACCTGAATCAGTACGATGTGCAACTATTGAGTGATTTTATTCAGAATAGACTCTTGCTACACCATACACTTCAGTTAGCTCTTGATGAAGATCAGAAATTGATAAATGCTCTTTATTCTCAAGATCAGAATGCAAATCACTCCACACAGTAAGCCACTGGCTGGAATCTTCTTCAAACTGTTTAAAATGATTCCAAATAGTACTCAGTGCAGCCTGTACCAAAGAAACAGAAGCAAAAGTATATTTAATTTCCTCCCAAGAAAACAAACCTTGCTGATGGAGATTAAGAAACTCCTCTACTTTTCTTTACTTATTGCCAGTCTCAGAATTCTTCTAGTCATTCTCCTGAGGTCAAGTCCATCAAGTCAGGAGAAGCAGAAAAGTGTAACTCTGGGACTTGTTCCTTGAGAGGAGGCAAATCTTCCAGACAGGGGAGAAAGTTGTCTGATCTCATCAGTGTGTTGTCCAACACTGATTCGGCCACTTTTAAAGCCATGTCATCAAGATAGAAGTTTGGATGACACTTCTCTATGACATGATAGATGACAGGGCTCTGTCCATTGTTACAGAGTCATTTGCCCTCTCTGAAGACTGCTACTATACAATGAGTCCCCTACGTATGAATGAGTTCCATTCCAAGAGAGCGTTTGTAAGTCCAATTTGTTCGTAACTCCAACAAAGTTAGCCTAGGTACCCAACTAACACAATCGGCTATATAGTACTGTACTGTAATAGGTTTATAATACAAATAATACATAAATAATATTCACACAAATAATACATAAAAAACTCATACATAAAAAACAAACACAAAAAATAAAGAAAACATTTTTAATCTTACAGTACAGTACCTTGAAAAGTACAGTAGTACAGTACATCAGCTGGCATACCGGGGCTGGCATCAAGTGAGCAGGCAAGAAAAGTTACTGACTGGAGGAGGGAGAGGAGGTGGGAGATGGTAGAGCTGAAGGATCGTCAGCAATAGGCTAAGGAGGGCAAGCTACAATTTCACTCACACCTGACATTGATGGCACAGGTTCTGGTTCCTTGCTGGATTCAATTCTATCTACGCTCTTGAAAAAATGACCCAGTGATGTCTGGGTAGTAGCTCCTTTTTTCTCATCATAGATGATACTGTAGCAATGGATTGCATTCTGAACAGCTGCTACAACCTTCGTGTACAGTTCTACATTCAGGTCCTGTGCCTCAAAAACTAACAGTGTCTCCTCAAATAAAGAAAATCCCCTTTCCATTTCCTGCATCATGAATCTCTTTGGTTCTTTAGTTACTCCTTCTTCCTCTTGTCTCTCTTCATCCTTTCTCTGGGCCTCCAATTCCATCTTTTCACCTCGTTCCACTCTCAATTATTTTCACTTTTTTTTCCATCATTATCACTTGGCGCTTCTTAGCAGTACCAGCTATATCACTGCTGCTTTTATGCTTGCTTCCAGACATCATTTTGGGCTTGAAATAAAGATATCATACTACAGTACTCTATACAGTACTGTACAGTACACAAAAGCACAACCACTTGTAGAGGATGCATGCATGTGACAATGTACGCCAGACACATGAACTAACTTACATGATTGCACATGCGAACACACGTTCACATTTTTGAAAGTTCACAACTTGAAGGTTCATATGTAGGGGACTTACTGTATCGGGAGCACCAGTGACTACACAATTACCAGGTTAAGTGAGCATCAAACTTAAGTTTAACCAGTGTGTCTCTTAAAGCTTGCTGGTGAGTAAAGTTGACCAGATTGCCACTGTAGGCCACCCTGTCAGTGCTACTTGTAACAACTACCAGAGTAGCTGCTATTTCCCTACTGTCTCCTCCTTTTGTAATTTGGCAAGTAGTTCTTCGTAGAACTGTTTTTGCAGTTTCAGTTATTTTTATCATGAATTTTTTTTCTCCCACCAAATTAATTTTTATCAACATCATCATTGAATGGAAAGTTTTCATTTATCCATTTAACACAACCATAACACATAGATTTACAAGCAATGGCTGAAGCTAAGTTGGTTTTACTGGTGGAAGGAGAGTCAAAAAGCCAGAAGATGAGCAGTTAGTTGAGCTGCTCATACATATAACACCAACCCTATGTTGTGAAAACAAGTTGTTCAAAGAACACAGGTGGTGAACTTTTTGAGTCACCTTCACCAGTCATGAGTAGTTCCACTAGTTAGTATGTTTGAAATCTGATATCTGTTGCCACTTGGAATATCTAACAGTGGTGGCTTTGTTTGTTTTATACACGAGAGACAGGAATTCATTTTGATTGGTGGGTAGCCAATCTTGTGGAATCATAAGTCCAAATTTCAGGGCTCCAACAACATAAGATTCAAATGACATGAGAGCCTGCTTTCTAGTTGGTGGAGGTGAAACTGTAGCTTCAAGTATTTGAGCATCTTCATTCATCCAGACCACTAGGCTGTTAGTTGAATTCTCATACTTTTGTTTCTGAAATTCCCAAACCATACACCAAAGATCATGTTTGGACAAATTTCTAAAACAAATTATGGCGGTGTCAATTTTTCTCTATGTTCGGTTCAAGTAGAGTTCAGAGGCCATTACATCCCACATTCTAACAATCACTTTTTGCACAAAGTTGTTAGTGGATGTGATTTGAGATGAGATGAGCCAGAAAGAGATCTAGAAGATAGTTTTTATGTCCACATTTGTGCCCATACCATTGTCAATGACTTCAAAAGCTTCAATACATCTATTCTGTTTGGACACATCCCCACAGAAGCACTTGCGAATCCACCACCTCAAACACTTGTCAATCTCACACACCTCACCTAAAAACTACCTCCTCAGGACCAACCCCAGAGAGTCTCCAACCTAATGGCTCTGATTCAATCTCTCTCTGTGTGTCTCTTTCTCTCTCTTTCATTTAGTTTGGGAAGAACATGGATTTAGTAGACTCATAGGAAGTGTCTGGACTACTGAGAATCAGGTGAATTGGAGTCTAGCTCAATAACTGCTGATACATAATGCATGTGTACTTTTCAAAGTATTAAAAACCATGCAGGAAAGAAATTTAATCCAACATATTTGACCACATAGCCTTTCTTTTTTTTTTTTTCAGAACAATTGAACACCTTGAGAAACAATTACAGACACACAAAATATCATATTTGTTCTAAAATTCACTTCATATAAGAAACAGTTGAAAATATTTGTGATTTTTAATCTGGAAAAGAGGAGACTTGAGAAGAATATGAATATATTTATATATACTGTTCTCACCTTATTATATACATTATATATGTATAATGTATATATAGTTATGTCTATTATATACATTATATGTGTGTGTGTGTGTGTGTGTATATATATATATGTCACTCCACTGAATGATGTATTCACTGTATGCTATTCTAGGCCTAACATAAGGAATACTTTTTTAAGTAATCAAATCTGTCCAATGATGTAATAGGTTACCCTGTGAGGAAAAATAGTGTCTCATTACGGAAAGTAGTTAAGAAGATGTTGGAGGACATATGTCATGGCAAATTTGTCATAGAAGTTAGATTATATCTAATATATCTTCCAACCCTAAGACTGTGTGATTTTGTGATTAGGTAGCAAACATTGTTTTTTTCTTTAAATGCTTGGATTCAATTCAACCTCAGACGTGCTTTTAGATGGAGGCAGAAGAGGCACCTCTTTAAAGATCTGATTTAAAGGGTAGAATTACTGGAATTACCACCTCCCTCTCAGCCCCAATCACTAAAATACCTTCCTTCCATTTTTCTGCCTAGCCTCAAATTCTGCTATTAGGTCTCATGGTGATATATGAACATGAGTTTCAGAGATAGACAGACTTGATTTTTTTTAAATTGAGGAATAGTTAATGTTGTGTTAGTTTCAGGTGTACAGCAAAGTGATTCTGTTATACATATACATATATTCGTTTTCAGATTCTTTTCCATTGTAAGTTATTAGAAGATATTGAGTATAGTTACATGATATTGAGTATAGTTCTCTGTGCTATACAGTGGGTAGACAGACCTGATTTTTTTTTTTTAATGATTCCACTTACATAAGGTACCTAGCAGAGACAAGTTTATAGAGACAGAAGGTATAATGGTGGTGACCAGGGACTGGAGGGGAGGGCAGAGAATGGGGAGTTATTATTTAATGCATGTAGAATATTTATTTATTTATTTATTTTTGTGTGTTGCAAATAAAATATGAAGCAAACTTAATTCCAGTATATATTGTGTATTTTTATTTTTTTTTAATTTTTTTGGTTGGTTATCTATTTTAAATATAGCAGTGTGTACATGTCAAACTCCAAATCTATCCCTCCCCCTCCCCCTCCCCCCTGGTAACCATAAGTTCATTCTCTAAGGAGAGACTTGATTTTGAATCCTAGCTTTGGTTCCCAGTATCGCTGTGATTTTAGTCAAGTAACTTAGGCTTTTGAGACTCAGTTTGCTCATCTGTGAAGTGGGCTATAAGGATTAGAGTTGGTACCTCTAAAGCAACTACTATATTGCTTGGCCGTCAGTAGATGTAAAACAGAAGATGGTTACTATTATTACTTTATATTAAAATATTGTTTTTCCGTGAGTTATCTGTGACAATTCAGTCTTGAGAGCAACCCATTCAGACATTATAAACCAATATTACTACAATCCGAGTAAATGGGTCAGATATTTGTGCACAGGACAGGTAGGTAGAACTAGGGCAGAGCAGCTGGGCAGTAGGGAAAGTTACTAAAAGCTCACATGGGACCACTGGAAAGAAAGATTGCTTGGAGGCAGAAATCAAGATGGCAGAGGAATAGGAGGACGTGGAGTTCATCTCTCCCACAAATGCATGAAGAATACACCTACAGATGGAACAATTCTCACAGAACACCAGCTGAACACTATCATAAGACAATGGACACTGGAAAGGACAAGAAAGATCCCCACATTACTAGGTAGGATGAAAGAAAGAAGGGAAAAAGAAGAGGAGAGGAAGTGGGATGGGATCTGTGCCACTGGGGGCGTGTGAATCAGAGGAGAGGCTCCTGCATCTGAGGGAGCCCCCCTCACCGACAGGGAAATCAGTTGAGAGAGAAGGTGAGAATCTGAGGCTGTTGGAGGAAGGTGAAACAGCCAGTCTGTGGCAGATGGGACAGAGTGAGACCTACACAGATGGTCTGTGCCACAGCCTTGTGCGCCCCACATTGGGACCTGTGCCTGCTGGTGCACATGAGGGCTGAGAGCTGGAACGTGGGGATTGGAGAGAAAACCCAGGGGGAGGACTGCTGTTGGCTGTGAGAAGACAGCCTGAGGGGACAGGAGGGAAGAAATCTACCACCAGGAATGCTTGTGGAGGAAACCCAGACTGCCATAGAAGCAAGGCACCATTGTTGACTGATATGCAGAGGTTGGAGCCAACATTGCAGCCTCTTTTCCACCACACAAATGCCCCCTGACCAGTCAGGTGCTAGGAAAAGTGTCCACCAGGGCTGACCTTCTCATGTCAGCTTCCAGGGCCTAGGAGAGGCTCTCACTAGGCCCGGATCTCTTGCGTCCATGGCCGCTGGCTTTCCCATGCACCTGTCACCACCAGGGCCCCCGAGACCCACTCAGTTATGCCACCTCTGTGTCCTGTCCTCAACAGCACAGACCCGAGTGCTCCAGGGCAGCCTCAAGAGCAGACTCCTGTGCGTGGCCCACGTGCAGAGGTTGGGCTAAAATCACAGCTGAAGCCCAGGGAGTGGGATGACTAAGGAAAAGGAAGAAAAATCTTTCCATGCAGTGGCATAAACCACAGATTAAATCTCCGTAATCAGCTTGGTAAACCCTGCATCTATGGAATATCTGAATGGACAATGAGTGTTCCCACAACTGAAACCAGTCTACCCCTAGCAGCTGTGGACTTTGAGAACTAGTACACACAGGAGCTGGAGCAGGTCAGAGTCTGAGCTGCCCCTACAGTGCCCACATAGGGACCAGAGACCTGCCTAGAGGTTTTGGAAGGCCTACTGCAGAGGCAGAGGGTGGATGTGACTCACGGTGGGGGCAAGGACACTGACAGCTGAGACCTCAGGAAAATAAAATTATTACTATTTCTTTTATGTTTTGTTTTGTTGTTTTTATCATTATTTGTTTTTATTTTTATTTAGTTTTTCAAAATTTTTTACATATTTTTAATTTTTTTTATATTTCTATTTTTAAATTACTTTTTTGTTGTTCTGAGATCTTGCCTTGTTTTTCTTTCTTTCATTTGTACTATTTTGTTTTTATCTTTTTTCCTTTGTTCTATTTGTTCTTATCTTTTTAAAATCATTTTTGTGTGTTTGTTTTGTTTTCTTTGCTTTTTCCCTCAGTTTGCATTCTGCTTTTGATTTTTGTTTTTTGTTTTTGTTAGTTTGGATTTTAATTGTTTTATTTTGTTTTGGGATTCTTTTCTTTGGTTATTCTCTTATTTTTTGTTTTCTCTATTTTTGTTTTTGTTTCTTATTTTGCATCTGTGCAGGTTTGCTGTTTGGTTTTGCTTTTACCATTTGTTTGGGGTTTTGCTTGTCTGTTCATTTATTTATCTTTAATTGTTGCTGCTGCTATTTGCTTGCTTTTGTCTTTGCTATTTGTCTTGGATTTTGTTCGTCTGTTTCTTTTCGTTTGTTTTCTTCCCACCCCCTTTTTCTTTTTTTTTCGTTTTCTTCCCTAATTTGCCAAGCTATGTGGCTTGTAGTGTCTTAGTTAACAGGCCAGGGGTCATGTCTTAGCCTCTGGGGTGGGAGTACCAAGCCCAGGATTCTGGAACACCAGAGAATTCCCAGCCCCAGGGAATATTAATCGGAGAGAGCTCTCCCAGAGGTCTCCATCTCAACTCCAAGACCTGGCTCCACTGAACTGCTTGCAGGCTCCAATGCTGAATGTCTCACATGAAACAACAAGCAAGACAGGATCACGAACCCACCCATCAGCAGACAGGCTGCCTAAAGTCATAATAAGCCCAGAGACACCCCAAAACACACCACCTGATGTGGCCATGCCCATCAGAGGGAAAAGATCCAGTTCCACCCACTAGAACGCAGGCACCAGTTCCCCCACCAGGAAGCCTACACAAGTCACTGGACCAACCTCACCCACTGGCGGCAGAAAACAGAAGTAAGAGGGACAACCACCAAGCAGCCTGCAGAAAAGAGACCCAAAATACATGTCAGACAAAATGAGATCACAGAGAAATATGTTGCAGATGAAGGAGCAAGGTAAAAATCTGCAAGATCAAATAAATGAACAGGAAATAGGCAATCTACCTGAAAAGAATTCAGAGTAATGATACTAAACATGATCCAAAATCTCAGAAATAGAATGGAGAAAATACAAGAAGTGTTTAACAAGGACTTAGAAGAACTAAAGAACAAACAAACAGTGATGAACAAAACAATAAATGAAATTAAAAATACAGTAGAAGGAATCAATAGCAGAAAAACTGAGGCAGAAGAACAGAGAAGTGAACAGGAAGATAGAATGGTGGAAATAACTGCCGAGGAGCAGAATAAAGAAATAAAGTATAAAACGAATTGAGGACAGTCTCAGACCACGGGGACAAAATTAAATGAGCCAAAATTCGAATTATAAGGGTCCCAGAAGAAGAAGAGAAAGAGAAAGGACCTGAGAAAATATTTGAAGAGATTATAATTGAAAACTTCCCTAACATGGGAAAGCAAATAGTGATTAAGTTGATTAAATCCAGGAAGCACAGAGTCCCATACAGGATAAGCCCAAGGAGAAACATGCCAAGACACATATTAATCAGACTATCAAAAATTAAATACAAAGAAAAAATATTAAGAGCAGCAAGGGAAAAGAAACAAATAACATACAAGGGAATCCCCATAAAGTTAACAGCTGATCTTTCAGCAGAAACTCTACAGGCCAGAAAGGAGAGGCAAGATATATTTAAAGAGATGAAAGGGAAAAACTTACAACCAAGATTACTCTACCCTGCAAGGCTCTCATTCAGATTTTTTGGAGAAATCAAAAGCTTTGCAGACAAGCAAAGCTAAGAAAATTCAGTACCACCAAATCGTCTTTGCAACAAATGCTAAAAGAACTTATCTAGGCAGGAAACACAAGAGAAGAAAAAGAGCTACAGTAACAAATCAAAAACAATTAAGAAAATGGTAAGAGGAACAAACATATTGATAATTACCTTAAATGTAAATGGATTAAATGGATTAAATGGATTAAATGTAAATGGATTAAATGCTGCAACCAAAAGACAGACTGGCTGAATGGATATGAAAATAAGACCCATATATATGTTGTCTACAAGAGACCTAGGGACACATACAGACTGAAAGTGAGGGGATGGAAAAAGATACTCCATGGAAATGGGAATCAAAAGAAAGCTGGAGTAGCCATACTCATATCAGACAAAATAGACTTTAAAACAAAGACTGTTAGAAGCCATAAGGAAGGACACTACATAATGATCAATGGATTAATCCAAGAAGAAGGTATAACAATTGTAAATATTTATGCACCCAATATATGAGCACCTCAATACATAAGGCAAATACTAAGAGCCATGAAAGGGGAAATCGACAGTAACACAAAAATAGTGGGGGATGTTGACACTCTACATACACCAATGGATAGGTCATCCAGACAGAAAATTAATAAGGAAACATAGGTCTTAAATGACCCATTAGACCAGATAGACTTAATTGATATTTATAGGACATTCCATCCAAAAACAACAGAATACACTTTCTTCTTAAGTGCACAGGAAACATTCTCCAGGATAGATCACACCTTGGGTCAAAAATCAAGCCTTGGTAAATTTAAGAAAATTGAAATCATATCAAGTACCTTTTCTGACCTCAACACTATGAGGTTAGAAATTGATTACAGGAAAAATAAACTGTAAAAAACACAAACACATGGAGGTTAAACAATATGCTACTAAATAAACAAGAGATCACTCAAAGAAGAAATCATAAAATACCTAGAAACAAATGACAATGAAAACACTACCACCCAAAACCTATGGGATGCAGCAAAAGCAGTTCTAAGAGGGAAGTTTATAGCAATATAATCCTACCTCAAGAAACAAGAAAAATCTCAAATAAACAACTAACTTTACACCTAAAACAACTAGAGAAAGAAGAACAAAACCCGAAGTTAGTAGAAGGGAAGAAATCATACAGATCAGAACAGAAATAAATGAAATAGAAACAAAACAACAACAACAACAAAATAATAGCAAAGATCAATAAAACTAAAACTGGTTCTTTGAGAAGATAAACAAAATTGATAAACTATTATCCAGATTCATTAAGGAAAAAGGGGGAGGACTCAAGCCAATAAAATTAGAAATGAAAAAGGAGAAGGTACAACTGACACTGCAGAAATACAAAGGATCATTAGAAACTATTACAAATAATAAAGTGGACAACCTGGAAGAAATGGACAAATTCTTATACAGGACAACCCTCCGAGACTGAACCAGGAAGAAATAGAAAATATGAACAGATCAATCATAAGTAATGAAACTGGAACTGGGATTAAAAATCTTCCAATAGAGGCTTCCCTGGTGGTGCAGTGGTTGAGAATATGCCTGCCAATGCAGGGGACACGGGTTTGAGACCTGGTCTGGGAAGATCCCACATGCCGCAGAGTGAGTGGGTCCATGAGCCACAACTACTGAGCCTGTGCATCTGGAGCCTGTGCTCCGCAACAAGAGAGGCCACGATAGTGAGAGGCCTGTGCACCACAATGAAGAGTGGCCCCCGTTTGCCACAACTAGAGAAAGCCCTCGCACAGAAACAAAGACCCAACACAGCCAGAAATAAATAAATAAATGAAAAATCTTTGCTAATTTCTTAGGTTTAAAAGGTTATCTAATTAAAAAAAAATAATCTTCCAACAAACAGAAGTCCAGGACCAGATGGCTTCACAGGTGAATTCTATCAAACATTTAGAGAAGAGTTAACACCTATCCTTCTCAAATTCTTCTAAAAATTTGCAGAGGGAGGAACACTCCCAAACACATTTTATGAGGCCACCATCACCCTGATACCAAAACCAGACAAAGGTATCACAAAAAATTACAGGCCAATAACCCTGATGAACATAGATGCAAAAATCCTCAACAAAATACTAGCAAATGGAATCCAACAAGTTACCAAAAGGATCATACACCATGATCAAGTGGGATTTATCCCAGGGATGAAAGGATTCTTCAATATACACAAATCAATTGATGTGATACACCATATTAACAAACTGAAGAATAAAAACCATATGATCATCTCAACAGATGCAGAAAAAGCTTTTGACAAAATTCAACACCTACTTATGATAAAAACTCTCCAGAAAATGGGCATAGAGGGAACCTACCTCAACATAATAAAGGCCATATATGACAAACCCAGAACAAACATTATTCTCAATGGTGATAAACAGAAAGCATTTCCTCTGAAATCAGGAATAATACAAGGGTGCCCACTCTTGCCACTATTATTCAACATAGTTTTGGTAGTCTTAACCATGGCAATCCAAGAGGAAAAAGAAATAAATTGAATCCGAGGTGACCTTCAAGATGGCAGAGGAGTAAGAGGTGGAGATCACCTTCTGTCACAGAAATACATCAAAAATACATCTACATGTTGAACAACTCCTACAGAACGTCTACTGAATCCTCGCAGAGGACCTCAGACATCCCAAAAGGCAAGAAAATCCCCACGTATGTGGGTAAGGCAAAAGAAAAAAGAAAAAACAGAGACAAAAGAATAGGGACAGGTGCTGCACCTTTGGTGGGAGCTGTGAAGGAGGAAAAGTTTCCACACACTACGAAGCCCCTTCACTGGTGGGGACGGTGTGTGTGTGGGGAAAGCTTCAGAGCCACAGAGGAGAGTACAGCAACATGGGTACAGAGGGCAAAGTAGAGAGATTCCTGCACAGAGGATCGGAGCCAACCAGCACTCACCAGCCTGAGACGCTTGTCTGCTCACCCACTTGGGCAGCGGGGGCTGGGAGCTGAAGCTTGGGCTTTGCAGGTCAGACCCCAAGGAGAGGACTGGGGTTGGCAGCGTGAAGACAGCCTGAAGGGGGCTAATGCAGCACTTCTGGCTAGGAGGGAGTCTGGGAAAATGTTTGGACCTGCCAGAGAGGCAAGAGACCATTGTTTTGGTGTGCACGAAGAGAGGGGCTTCCTGCTCTGTGTGCCCACAGATGGCAGAGCACTGCTTAAGTGAGCTCCAGAGATGGACACGAGCTGCAGCTATCATCCTGGACCCTGGGGCAGGTATGGACCTCTGCTCATGCTGCCACCAAGAATCTTGTGTGCAAGCACATGTCACTACCCACAACCCCCCAGGAGCCTGGGCCGCACACCACTGCCAGGGTCATGTGATGCAGGGCCAAATTCCCTGGGAGAACACACGGTGCAATTTAGTCTGTTGAAACTTCACACTGGCCTCTGCTGTCACAGGCACACCCAGCAATCCAATTATGACTACCTTACCCTTCCCTCTCCCTAGCCTGAGTGAGCAAGAGAGCCCTAAAAAACTGGTGCTTTAACCCCCTCTTCTCTGGGTGGGGAACAGATGCCCAAGGGCAGCCTAAATGCAGAGGTGGGGCTGAAATCAAAGGTGAATCCCAGGAGCTGTGTGAATAAAGAAAAGAAAGGGAAATGTCTCTGTGCAGCCTCAGGAGCAGCGGATTAAATTCCCACAACCAGCTTGATAAAACCTGTATCTGTGGAATACCTGAATAGAAAATGAATGCTCCCAAAATTGAGGCAGTGGACTTTGGAGCAACTGTAGACTTGGGATTTGCTTTCTGCATTTGATTTATCTTTGGTTTTATGTTTATCATAGTTTAGTTTTTACTGATTGTTTTCATTGGTGGGTTTGTTTATTGATTTGGTTGCTATGTTCCTTTTTTTTTTCTCTTTTTGTGAGTGTGTGTGTGTATGTGTCTTTGTGTGATTTTGGCTATTTAGTTTTGCTTATACCATTTGTCTTGTGGTTCTGTCTGTTCATATTTACGTTTTTTCCTCTATTTTTCCGTGTGTGTGTTTGTATGTTTCTTTGTGTGATTTTGTCTGTTTAGTTTTCCATTTAAAATTTGTTATCGAGTTCTGTATGGTAGTTTTTGTTCTTTTTTTTTTCTTCTTCTTCTTTTTCTTCCATACAGTGCAGTTGGGAGGGCCTTGTGGTCCAGCCAGGTATTGGGCCTGAGTCTGCGAGGTGGGAGAGCCAAGTCCAGGGCATAGGACCACCAGAGACCTTCTGGACCCATGTAATATTAATTGGTGAGACCTCTCCCAGAGATCTGTGTCTCAACACTCAGACACAGCTCCACCCAACTGCCAGGAAGCTCCAATGCTAGACGCCCCATGCCAATCAAATAGCAAGACAGGAACACAACCCCACCCATTAACAGAGAGGCCACCTAAAATCTTACTAAGATCAAAGGCACACCAAAATATACCACTGGATGCGGCCCTCCCACCCAAAGGACAAGATCCAGATGCACCCATTAGAACACAGGCACCAATTCCCCCCACCAGGAAGCCTACACAAGCCATGGGACCAACCTCAACCACTGCAGGCAGACAAAACAAATAAGAGGAACTACGAAACTGCAGCCTGTGAAAAGGAGACCCCAAACACAGTAAGTTAAACAAAATGAGAAGACAGAGAAATATGCAGCAGATGAAGCAGCAAGGTAAAAACCCACAAGACCAAACAAATCAAGAGGAAATAGGCAGTCTTCCAGGAAAAAAAATCAGAGTAATGATAGTAAAGATGATCCAAAATCTCAGAAATAGAATGGAGAAAATACAAGAAATATTTAACAAGGACCTAGAAGAACTAAAGAGCAAACAATGATGAACAGCAAAATAAATGAAATTAAAACTACATTAGAAGGAATCAATAGCAGAATAACTTAGGTAGAAGAAAGGATAAGTGACCTGGAAGATAGAAGAGTGGAAATAACTGCCAAAGAGCAGAATAAAGAAAAAAGAATTAAAAGAATTGAGGACAGTCTTGGAGACCTCTGGGACAACATTAAACACACTAACATTCGAATTATAGGGCTCCCAGAAGAGGAAGAGAAAAAGAAAGGATCTGAGGAAATATTTGAAGAGATTATAGTCAAAAACTTCTGTAATATGGGAAAGGAAAGAGTCAATCAAGTCCAGGAAGGGCAGAGAGTCCTATACAGGATAAATCCAAGGAGAAACACGCCAAGACACATGTTAATCAAACTATCAAAAATTAAATACAAATAAAAAATATTAAAAGCAGCAAGGGAATAGCAACAAATAACATAGAAGGGAATCCCTATAAGCTTAACAGCTGATCTTTCAGCAGAAACTCTGCAAGGTAGAAGGGAATGGCAGGACATATTTAAAGAGATGAAAGGGAAAAACCTACAATGAAGAATACTCTACCCAGCAAAGATCTCATTCAGATTCAATGAGAAATTAAAACCTTTATAAACAAGCAAAAGTTAACAGAACTCAGCACTACCAAATCAGCTTTACAATAAATGTTAAGGAACTTCTCTAAGTGGGAAAAACAAAAGAAGGAAAAGACTTACAAAAACAAACCCAAAACAATTTAAAAAATGACAATAGGAGCATACATATCGATAATCACCTGGAATGTAAATGGATTAAATGCTCCAACCAACAGACACAGACTGGCTGAATGGTTACAAAATAAGACCTGTATATATGCTGTCTACAAGAGACCCACTTCAGACCTAGGGACACATACAGATTGAAAGTGAGGGGATGGTAAAAGATATTCCATATAAATGGAAATCAAAAGAAAGTTGCAGTAGCAATACTCATATCAGACAAAATGGACTTTAAAATTAAGACAATTACATGAGACAAAGAAGAACCTTACATAATAATCAAGGGATCAATCCAAGAAGTTATAACAATTGTAAATATTTATGCACCCAACATAGGAGCACATCAATACATAAGGCAAATGCTATCAGTCATAAAAGGGGAAATTGACAGTAAAACAATAATAGTAAGGAACTTTAACATCCCACATTCATCAATGGACAGATCCTCCAAAATGAAAATAAATAAGGAAGCACAAGCTTTAAATGACACATTAGACCAGATGGGCTTAATTGGTATTTATAGGACATTCCATCGAAAAACAATAGAATACAGTTTCTTCTCAAATGCACAAGGAACATTTTCCAGGATAGATCATATCTTGGATCACAAATCAAGCTCAGTAAATTTAAGAAAACTGACATTGTATCAGGTATCTTCTCTGACCACAACGCTTTGAGAGTAGATATCAATTACAGGAAAATACCTGTAAGAAATACAAACACATGGGGGCTAAACAATGCTCTACTAAATATCCAAGAGATCACTGAAGAAATCAAAGAGGAAATAAAAAAAATACCTAAAAACAAATGACAGCAAAAACATGATGACCCAAAACATAAGCGGTGCAGCAAAACTAGTTCTAAGAGGGAAGTTTGTAGCAATATGATCCTACTTCGAGAAACAAGAAAAATCTTGAAAAAAACAACCTAACCTTACACCTAAAGCAATTAAAGAAAGAAGGACAAAAAACTCCCAAAGTTAGCAGAAGGAAAGAAATCATAAAGATCAGCTCAGAAAAAAATGAAAAGAAATGAAGGACACAATAGCAAAGATCAATAAAACTAAAAGCTGGTTCTTTGAGAGGATAAACAAGATTGATAAACCATTAGTGAGAGTAATCAAGAAAAAAGGGAGAAGACTCAAATCAACAGAATTAGAAATAAAAAAGTAAAAGTTACAACTGATACTAAAGAAAAACAAAGGATCCAGAGAGACTACTACAAGCAACTACATGCCAATAAAATGGACAACCTTGAAGAAATGGACAAATTCAAAAAATACAACCTTCCAAGACTGAACCAGGAAGAATTAGAAAATATGAACAGACCAATCACAAGCACTGAAATTTAAACTGTGATTTAAAATCTTCCCACAAACAAACACTCAGGACCAGATGGCTTCACAGGTGAATTCTATCAAAAATTTGGAAGAGAGCTAATACCTATCCTTGTCAAACTCTTCCAAAATACAGCAGAAGGAGGAGCACTCCCAAACTCAATCTACAAGGCCACCATCACCCTGGTACCAAAACCAGACAAAAAAGTCACAAAAAAAGAAAACTACAGGTCAATATCACTGATGAACATAGGTGCAAAAATCCTCAAGAAAATAGTAGCAGACAGAATGCAACAGCACATTAAAAGGATCATACACCATGATCAAGTGGGGTTTATCCTATGAATGCAAGGATTCTCCAATATACGCAAATCAATCAATGTGATACACCATATTAACAAAGTGAAGGGTAAAAACCATATGATCATCTCAATAGATGCAGAAAAAGCTTTCAACAAAATTCAACACCCATTTATGATAAAAACTCTCCAGAAAGTGGGTATAGTTGGAACCTACCTCAACATAATCAAGGCCATATATGACAAACCCACAGCCAACATCATTATCAATCATAAAAAACAGAAAGCATTTCTTTTACAATCAGGAAGAAGACAAGGTTGCCCACTCTCACTACTATTATTCAACAAGTTTTGGAAGTCCTAGCCATGACAATCAGAGTAGAAAAAGAAGCAAAATGAATCCACATCAGAAAAAAAGAAGTAAAACTCTCACTGTTGGGAAATTACATGATAATATACAGAGACTCCTAAAGATGCTACCAGGAAACTACTAGAGTTAATCAATGAATTTGGTAAAGTCACAGGATACAAAATTAATGCACAGAAATCTCTTGCATTCCTATACACTAATGATGAAAAATCTGAAAGAGAAATTAAGGAAACACTCCCATTTACCATTGCAACAAAAAGAATAAAATACCTAGGAATAAACCTACCCATGGAGACAAAAGACCTGTATACAGACAACTATAAGACACTAATGAAAGAACTCAAAGGTGATACAAACAGATGGAGAGATATACCATGTTCTTGGATTGGAAGACTCAACATTGTGAAAGGGAGTATACTACCTAAAGCAGTCTACAAATTCATTGCAGTCTCTATCAAATTACCAATGACATTTTTCACAGAACCAAAACAAATATTTTACAATCTATATGGAAACAGAAAAGACCCCAAATAGTGAAAGCAATCTTGAGAAAGAAAAATGGAGCTGGAAGAAACAGTCTCCCTGGCTTCAGACTATACTATAAAGGTACAGTAATCAAGACAATATAGTTCTGGCACAAAAACAAAAATATACATCAATGGAACAGGATAGAAAGCTCAGTGATAAACCCATGCACATGTGGTCACCTTATCTTTGACAAAGGAGGCAAGAATATACAATGGAGAAAAGACACACCCTTCAATAAGTGGTGTTGGGAAAACTTGTCAGCTACAAGTAAAAGAATGAAAAGGAATGAAATTAGAACACTTCCTAGCACCATATACAAAAATAAATTCAAAATGGATTAAAGACCTAAATGTAACGCCAGACACTGTAAAACTCTTTGCGGAAAATATAAGCAGAACACTGTTTGACATAAATCGCAGTAAGACCTTTTTTTGACCCACCTCCTAGAGTAATGAAAATAAAAACAAAAATAAACAAATGTGACCTAATGAAACTTTAAAGCTTTTGCACAGCAAAGGAAACTATAAACAGAGCAAAAAGATAACCCATATCATTGGAGAAAATATTTGCAAATGAAGCAACTGACAGAGGATTAATCTACAAAATACACAAAGGCTTATGCAGTTTAATATTAAAAAAAATAACCCAATCCAAAAATGGGCAGAGGACCTAAATAGACATTTCTCCAAAAAAAGACATACAGATGGCTAACATACATGGCAAAACGCAAATCAAAACTACAATGAGATACCACCTCACACGGGATGACCATCATCACAAAATCTACATACAATAAATTCTGGAGAGGGTGTGGAAAAAAGGGAACCTTCTTGCACTGTTGGTGGGAATGTAAATTGGTACAGCCACTATGGACAACAGTATTGAGGTTACTTAAAATACTAAAAGTAGAACTACCACGTGACCCAGCAATCCCACTCCTGGGCATATACCCTGAGAAAACTATAATTCAAAAAGACACCTGCACCCCAATGTTCATTGCAGTTCTATTTACAATAGCCAGAACATAGAAACAACCTAAATATCTACCAATAGAGGAATGGATAAAGAAGGTGTGGTATATATATACCATGGAATATTACTCAGCCATAGAAAGGAGTAATATTGTGTCTTTTGTAGAGACATGGATGGACTTAGAGACTGTCATACAGAGTGAAGTAAGTCAGAAAGAAAACACAAATATTGTATATTAATGCATATATGTGGAATCTGAAAAAAATGTTATAGACCATCCTGTTAACAAAGCAGAAATAGAGACACAGATGTAGACGACAGATGTATGGATACCAGCGGGGAAAGGGGTGGGATGAATTGGGAGATTGGGATTGACATATATAAACTATTGATACTATGTATAAAATAGATAACTAATAAGAACCTACTGTATAACAGAGGGAACTCTATTCATTGCTCTGTGGTGACCTAAATGGGAAAGAAATCCAGAAAAGAGGGGATATATATATATATATATATATATATACGTATAGCTGATTCACTTTGCTGTTCAGTAGAAACTAATACAACGTTGTAAAGAAAATATACAATAAAAATTAAAGAGAAAAAGAAATATTGCTTGGGGCCGTCTCTGATTAACCTCTTCTAAATCTGAAGAGCTAGGAAAAGAGAGGCTCCAAAATATTTTGCAACTGGGAAAATACAGATACCAATCCTTTAGGACAGAAGCCAGCCATAGCACTGGAAAAGGGTTCTGGAGTAACCCCCATATCCAATAACTTTGCCAGGACCTACGTCTTTAGTTCCAGGGTCCTAGGGAGGATGGGAACTGTGGGAAGAAGGTGTAGGGACCTCATGGTGGTAGGATAGTACTTGAGGGATGCAGGGAAGCAGCCATTTATTAATTGGTATGAAGTATCTCAATAGTTTAATAAACTGTATGATGGTATAGGTGTGTACCCACTGAATATCCTTCCTGGTCCTGGGACTAACCAAAAAGTGGCAAAGAGAAGGAGTAGAAAGTGAAACAGCAGCAGAAAACAAGCATCATTCAGTAACAGAGTGAATTCATTAGAAGATGATTAATCCCTGAATTATAATTTATCCTTAAATACCTAAAATGAATTAGATACCATTTTCTAGACAAAATGAATATGATAGCTTTTTAGGTTTTAACTGGTAATATCATTTTTTGTCCCCCAGGGCAGGGAACACCCCACTATGCTTAACCTTTTTAATGTTTTTTAACCCTCATACTATCTTCAAAGGAATATTAAGCTTTCATTTTACAGTTTTAAATGCTCTGTACCTGGTTTACACACCATAATACAACTCCCCATGCACCAAAATCACTTTGATGAATGGAAATTTGAATGGTAAGAGACTTTTAGCAAAAATTCACATTTTTTTTTCATAATTCTCTACAATGCAAGGATTGTACATCCTCTAAATAAGATATGTGCCACCACAGGTAAGGTTAGATTGCCCTTATCTTATAGAGCTGAGCAGTTTCCATTTTTTGAATAGTATTAGATAAGCACTCTGTAAAGGCCTTACAACACTTCACTCTGTGGCAGTATTTCCCCAAATGTGTAGCTACACACAGTGCACAACAGGTTGGAAAAACTGAAATTGCATGTAAAAAAAATCTGTTGTTGAATTTCTGTATTCTTTGCAACTGATATCACCACATGGAGGGTTCAAATTCATAATAAACCTATTTGAGCAAAGGCATAGCAAAGACCTCTGTATGGAGAAAAGAGCTCCACAAGGGAGCCCACAGGGCTTCAGGCAATTCTCATGTAGCAAAATCCCAGTTAAAACAAATTTCCCCACTCTCTTGGGATAGCCTGTAATCCTGGGATTAGATAGATCAGTACTAGCAGTGGTTGCTCTTTGTTCAGAGAATTTGCTCAGGTTGTATGGGGCTCATTCTGTTTTCCTTCAAATTTCAAAATCAAGTCTTGAGAACATTTTACTTATTAATGAATTTCTCAAGGTGGTCTCTGATCCCTGATTCTACTTTGTATTCTCCAGGGGCAAATCTGAACCTCAAAGGCCTTAATTTCATCAGTTTGGGATGAACAAGGCAAATTTTGCCTCTAGTCTTTGTCATCCACAAGACTGTGAGCATCTCTGGGACAAAGACATGCCTTATTTTTATTCTGTATCCCTACTGTCAAGCATACTGCCCAACATGATAATATCGAATAAATATTTGTAGTATGAATGAATGACTGAATAAATGGCATTAAGTACTAAAGAAAATAGCTAACATGTAAGAGCTCACTGGCTTTATTATTATAATAAATTAGCTTGTATTGAGTAAGCCACACAAATGATTACTTATGAACTTCTGGGGAAAATCTTACAGGTTGATTTTCATCTGTAAAGACATAGATAACCTTTTAGTTTTTCTTTAAAAGTTCTTTTTTGCAAAAAGATGGGACATCTTTTGTGGGAAAGGTAAGAACACCCTTATCCTCGTGCGATTGAAAATTTGAAGGAAAAGCATGGTATTTTCCTAAAAGAATTCTTGACATTGGAATCTCCTTCCTTTTTTAACTGCTAAATCTTTGGTTTATTGGCTTATTACTGATGCTAGGTAACCAGGAAGTACTTCGTTTTCATGTGTTAATGATTATCTATTGTGTGTGCATAATATAAAGAAGTACCCACTATTGTAATGGAAATTTCTCAAATACATAAGCTATAAACACAGTACATTAAGCAGATATAAATGTTATACATTTTTCATAAATTCAAAAGATTTCATAGTCAGGAAGATTTGAATTATAAATGCTCTTTTTTAGCTTCTATCTTAAAACCTCCAAGAGACCTACAACATTTAACTCTCATCCCATTCCTCTAAGATGGAGTAGGAGGAAGATATTAAAAAGAGTCTCTGTTCCGCCTTCTAAGATCATTACTTTATTTTCCAGAAGTGTATCCTATTCCGGTAAGACAGATATGTCCCATTGATCTTAGAAATATGTTGTTCCATGACTGCAATCTCTTTCTCTGAAATCATCTTCTGGTACTTTAAATTTATTACCAATTGGCTGGTGCAGAATGGTTTTCAGTTGCTGAAAATTTAGAGTCCATGACAATAGTGAGATTTGGTCTAATTTCCTGGACTATATTTTGTGCCAAAGTCCCTACAAACTGATATTTTTGTCACTCTTTTGGCTGCCTGTTCCAATGGGGAAAATCTGTCTTTTTATTTGGGTGGATCTGATAGAAGAAATACTATCTATAGATATCCTTTGTCATGATTGTAACCATCTGTTTTGTAAGAAAGAAATTTAAGGCTGAAACATTAAAACATACCTGAAAAATCAACACCAGAAATCTGAGTTCATTCTATACGATCGCTTCATCTGCTCCTGGACCTTAAGGCAAGGTCACCATTGCTGTTGTCATGAGAATCTGGGTCATGAGGAACAAAGCTCAAGGTCATTTTATAACAGGATAAGAAACAATTTTTCCCCTAAAGCAAATTATTCATTTCCCTAAGCACTCACAACTGTAGGACTAGTGGTCTAGTTTCAATGAGGAAATAATCTTTAACAGTTGAAAGCTCGGAAGACACCTCTTTCAAGAAGAAAAACCATAGCAATCCATGGTCTGTTGAGAAGGTTAATTTTTTATTAATGATGAAGTTTCTTATGAAAGCTAGGATTAATCTGGAAAACAAGAGTGTCTTCCTCTTGGGTGTTTTACCAACATTTTGATGGAAATTAGGTAAAGGTCAAAGGACATTTGGAAGAAAATTACACTCACTCACACTTGGCTATAGACTCTGACGTTCTTGCTACAGTCATGGCAGCTGGCATTTCAGAGTTTGGACGAATCAGGTTAAGACTCAGTCCAGGTGTCCATTAAAACATACTCTCTCTGAAAGTAAAAGGAACAACTGCTTATCTCACTGAGCTCTTCTAGGGTTGGGCCTATGGCTGAGTTGCTTTTTAAAGTGCTTGGGCATGTAACAAACTCCAGTACCATTCAGTGCGTCTGATGATGTCATGGGTCTACACATACATTTTTAACACCTATTTACTACCTTTGATGGATGCATTCTATTTTCCTTGCACTAAATTAGATGCTAAAATCAAAAAGATCCTCTATCTGTGAAACTATGTGTATATGCTTACATTTCTTATATTCTGTATTTCATTATACCAAAACATCTGAAAAAATCAATTTCTTCTTCACCTGCCTATCAAGGGCTGGATTAAGGATTTATTAGAATTGATGACAGCACCTGCAAAGCATAGAGTACTCCCTGACTGCTATGGACACTTCAGTTCTTTCAGAGCAAAGCCGGAATACTGATTTTGATTTTCTTTTTTTTTTTTTAGGACCATGAAGGAAATGTACTTTAAAATGTGAATGTGCTTATCATTATTGTACAAATGTATGCGGCACTACTGGCATATTTAAGTTTTCAGCACATAATGCACACTCCTGATTTAGAAATTTAAATAGTTTATTTTTTAAGAGCTTTCCATTTCACCTTTAAGCTTGTATTACGTAAGCTTAATGGATTCACTCAGCTTCGTGCTGGAGAGACTCCACCAGGTGAATAGCAGTAAGCTCATGAGCTTTGAAGGGCTTATTTTGCCAGACTGCAACCCAGCTTGCTGTTTGGAGTTGCACTATTCTGCATACACTGATTATAATACTGCAAAGCTCTGATAAATATTTATTGCAGAATGAAAATATCTTTTGCCCCTGTCCTCCCCCTTTCTTTGCACAAATACAGTAAGTTGAGCTTGAACTAAGGTGATGCCTGAATTAAACTGACAAATCCAAATGCCTGAAATTTAGGATTGCATTTATGGGTTTCATCTACAGTATATCAACATCAAAATGTCAGTGACAGTAGGTCACAGCCAGGAGAAGTTTCTATGGGTTTTGGAACTTTCAGTTCAGATTGTTGTTGTGTTATCCAGCACTGGTAACAGCAGCAGGACTGATGGGGATAATGAGACTTAAATTCGGTACTTAAATATTCCTTCAAACTAGAGATTTACTCTGGCACATGGGAGGAATAAAGTGTATCTTTAAGAGGGGTGTGGTGTGTGTGTTTCAAAGAAGAAGAAAGGGAAAAATCTAGTGAGACAGACTGAACAAGAATCTCTTTTAACAAAAAACATGCAATAGTCTGTGCTATGAAGGTGCAAATGCCAAAGCCTTTGGTTACTTATGAGAAATAATAATATGTCCTCTCTTTGTTCTTCTGAAGCAAAAATAGAGTTTGTGATTCAATTTTTGACTCACTTAAATATGTTTAGTCCTTTCATGGTTTGAAAACATTTCTACCTCTCTCATGTCTCTGAATTCCCTCAACAGATAGTTTAATCCCAAACTTTCAAATGTCTACCCATGGTTGTACTCAGGTATATTCCAAGATGTTTTTGAGAATATAAACTGTACAAATGAACTGAGCTTTATTTTTCAAAACAGCAATTTAAACATGTTCCTACTGTGAAGGATCACACTTGGTTAGTGAAATAAGTCACAAAACCATCATCTGTTCCAGTCATATCCATGGCAGCCTTTTAATGCAGAACTCTGTGAAATCTTTGTGTAGAGCAGGCTGAGTTTTGCATGACAGGACTACGTGAGCAAGGACACTCTAGTGGGAACAACTTGACATTTTTCAATAATGTAACTACTGTCAATATAGCATGGGGTATATGGGGATAGAAAGGAGTTATGCCAGAGATCATATTTCACCTTCTTCTTCTTCTTAAAACTATGAAAATTATAAGGAGACAAAATGGACAAACTCTAGATCAGTGATTCTGTGGGAGTCTTGGCTCTTCTTTGCTAGAATGGTGGTGAAGAGTGCTCAGTATTTCATTGCAGCATTTGGTTCCATTCCTTGGCCCCACCACTTCTTGATCTTGCTTGATTTTTCTTTTCCTCTTTCTCCTCCTCCTCCATGCCAAAAAAGAAAGAAGGAAGGAAGGAAGGAAGGAAGAAGGAAAGAAAGAAACAAACAAAGAAAGAAAGGAAGGAAGGAAGAAAAAAGAAGGAAGAAGAAAGAAAAAGAAATTGGGACTGTTTGGGTGAGAGAACATTAAATTATAGATAATGTTGATAGGGGAAATTATTTAGTTTTATTTTCTCAACTTAAAAGTTGTTAACTCATCATATTGTAAAGGCAGTAAAACAAAACTAAGTAAAACAAAACAAAGCTCCACTGCCCAGAAGACTGTCTCATTTTAATTAAGATCTTACTCTGAAAAGAAGAGGCTATTGTAGAAAGCACTGGGTGGGGGGGAAATTTTTGCAAACACAATAAAACATGAATCTGAAAAGGTCATGGGGTGGTTGGGAGGTGGGGAGAGTGGGATGGCTGCATAAAAGAGAGACTTCAACAAGAAGAAAAAGGAGAGAACCAGAAAAAGGGACAGAAGAAATGAAAGGAAAGCCACAAATGTCAAGGGATACTTATTTCTCTGATTAGAAGAGGCGTAAATCATACTCTTGAATCAAAATGCTTAGTGCTTAGTATTTTAACTTCCACTAAACAAAGCAAAAAATTATGCACATAGTTTTTCAGGATAAAAAATAAAGAGAAACAGAGGTTGACAATTTGTTAGCAATTAAATAGCAATATATATTCTTGTAGGCAGAGAACACCACTGGGCCCAACCTTTTAAAATATAGCATTTTGGCTTCTTTGGAAGAATATGACCCACTCACTTTATGTTCAAATGACACACACATGTTTGGCATACTGAAACACTGGTCTCTCTGAGCATTAGAAGAAAATGAAAACTTGAAACTATAACTCAAATGTGAAGACATCCCTCTAGGTATATTCCTTAAAGTACAAAGTACATAGCAGCATAGCACCAATTATGCACTCAAGAGCATGTCAAGCTTGATCAAATTTGCAAAAGGGATGGATAGGATGTGTAATAGCACAAGAGAGTTCCATATTTCTTTTATCCCACATAAACAATCCAAAGCAACCCTCATATACTTGTTAATAAATAAATATGTGAATGGAAAGATAATGTTACATTTGCATACATAACATTAGATCACAAGCACATTCTTTTTATGATTCTCACAGCCATCCTGTGAGGTTTGCAGGATGAGTTATATTTTTTCCCTTCTAGAGAAAAAGAAACTGAAGCTCAGAAAGCTGAGTTGACTTGCCCAAGATTAAAACATAGAAAGTCGAGACTGAAACTCAGATCTCTACATCCAAGTCCAATACTTTTTCCATCAATTACACTGCTCCTGAAATGAAAGGAATCACAATTAGTTAGGTTAAATTGAGTATGGTTGTCTATAAATCCTAGCTGCAGAGTTAGTACAGAATCTAGAAGATTCCTCAACACTACAGGTAAATTTTAGTGTTCTCCCTGAGGTCACTATCTTTCTGGATGCATCATCTACAGATATCTTATCCTTAATCATTTGAAGCTTCTAGCAATATTCTGCCATAGGTATACAATAGATGCTCAATAAATACTTATTTACCTCAATTACTATGCAAAAGGCTTATAATTAAAAGTCAATCTAATAAGTTGCTAGTATTTCTATTTACCTTTTGATTGGATAGAGAGACTCTAGAATTAAGGAATATGTGATATTAAAACTGCCCATAAATACATCAATTTTATTGATATACTTTTTTTTTCAGAGATGAACTATAAACTCTTCTTTTAAATTTAGCAAGCTTCTTGTGTATTCAACAATATAATTATAAAGTGCTCCAGATTTTACTTGAAAACCTATGAGCTGCTTTTTGACTGTAAAACTGCAAACTTATTGAAAATTATGTTTGGAAATAAACATCTCTAGGCCAAGTATCTGCAGTACATGAGAGTAAGAAGAAAGACATGGGTTAAAAGCAAGAGTTTATACATGGGCATATTCTTTTTTTCTTTTTTTCCAATGCATAAAGCCACACCAAACTCAGATTCCAAAGTTTTTCTTTTTCTTTTTTTTTTTTTTTGCGATACGCAGGCCTCTCACTGTTGTGGCCTCTCCCGTTGCAGAGCACAGGCTCTGGACGTGCAGGCTCAGCGGCCATGGCTCACGGGCCCAGGCGCTCCGTGGCATGTGGGATCTTCCCGGACCGGGGCATGAACCCGTGTCCCCTGCATTGGCAGGGGGATTCTCAACCACTGCGCCACCAGGGAAGCCCTCTTTTCTCTTTTTAAATAGGTGCAGGTACAACAGTAACCAAGCTTCTTTATCAATTACACTGTAATCAAATGTTTAACTATGCCTTTTAAGTCTTTTGCCATTTATAGACAGTTATTGTTGTACTCTGATACTGTTTAAAAGAGAGCTTCATCTTCAAGAAGATTCATAGGAAGGCTAGAGAAGCAGTTGTAACAGTTCTACATCAAGATGATGGCTGTGCCAAGATCCCAAGTTTCCAGCCCTTACCACCCTCAAGAAGCTGTCCTAACCCTAGGGCCCCTAGATCAGGCATCCAGGGATTTTTACTCCCTGACTGGCAAGGTTGATGCCCCTACTCAGCCCTGAAGCAGCTACAGAGGACAGACCATCACCTTTCTGCTTCCCATAAGATTGGAGTAAAATCTCTGAGGGAGGAATGAGATAAAAAGGGGGCAGGGCACAACCTTTAAAAGAATGACATTGCCCGAGGATACAACATAAACTGATTAGAACCAAATAGGTCCAAGATGGCAGACAGTCAACTTCCACTAGACCGTGAGCCTCAGTATATGCTCATTGTAACACCATCAGCAAGCTAAATGACACATCTACAGGCACCATGACAGTTCCAAGGCTGACTATAAAGGTCAGAAGTGGGCAGTGGCCCAATTCCTGGAAATCCCCACCCCTTCCCCCAAATAGCTGAAATACTCCTCCTATTCATTAGCCTATGAAATTACCCACCCCTATGAAAACTGATAACCCCATACCCTGGTGCTTCCTGCCTTCCA